>NC_073724.1:15084248-15393805 GCF_023634155.1 Falco peregrinus | reverse complement strand
CTTTAGGCAAAAGAAAAACTCTGCTCAGAGCAGACAGTGAACTATAAAACACAGTGCAAACATTCCTAAAAACATTATTCTATTCCTGTAAGCCTTGGTAGCTATTTCCAAGGACCTTAAATAGAAGGAACCAGTCAGGGGTGGGGTGAGGGTGGAGACTTATTTGTATAAATAATATATCTTGATATATTTGTTAAGTATTAGACCAGTATTAAAGCAGAGATCCTCAAAATACTCATGAAAGGTATGGCTGTTACCTTTGTAATTTTACAGATGGAACTTTAATCTCGGAGTTATGAAGCTAAAAAGGTAGCAAGTAGAAACGAAACATTCATCTCCTAAATTCTCCTTCCTGTGAATAGATCTAAAGCAAAAACAGGAATCAGCCTGATCTAAACTATGTAAGAATTCAGTGTTAGCGCAGCTTAGAAGACTTTAATTTTTTATTAGCTTTCATTATACTTGTATGCAATGCAACATACATAGAACATACTTTGTATATAAGAAAAAAAAAAAAACATGTGTTACCTTCACCTGCAGTTACAGTAAATACCAGGGAGAAAACAAAGGAGAAAAATTTGAATTGGGTAAATTATCTAAATTCACAAGTTAGTAAGCATACATACAACTCTTGCAGCAAGCTGACAAAACATTATTCTGCAGCAAGGTTTCCCATCACCAACTGAATGCAATCACTAAAACTATGTATGAAAGAAGGGCTAATCCTACAGTCCATAAAAATTCCTTTTGCTTTGAACAGTATTTTGCTCCTGGATTTGAGGCATGAGAACCGAGTGCTCTTTTCCCATGAACTGTAAGGGGAAAATGCTCCTGACACCATTAGCTTGCTTTGCCATAGCAAAGATAAACTCTCCTACATCAAATGAAAGATGTTACATTCCACAAGGTCTTTCAGAATTGCATAGATAGGTCACTCAGAACACAATGCCTGTATTAACTGTTGTTTTTTTTTTTGCTTCAAAAAAGATGTTTTGGCCCTCTACTTGAAAATACAGGTGGGAGATAGAGGGTGGGAGAGGAAGTCTTAATGAATACATGCTCAAGGAAACATTCAGTGATTACATTGCGGGATTCCCATTAATATCAGTGGGGGTTGTTTAGGGATTTAGCTATACAATGCCTTAAAAACAAGCATCACAGGTAGGAGGACATAACTGCTTTGAATTTGTCTGTACCCCTACGTCTTCAGCCAGGGAGGTTAATAAAAGGTTTAAAGAGAAGCAGTGGCAGAACGGCAGTTCTGATATGATGGCAATGCTGCCTGTCCTGCTGGGCTCTCAAGCCTATTTGACATGTCACTTCTTGCCATCACTGCACAGCTGGGCGAAATGCAGGCATAGAATTATGTGCACTGTGCACTTAAGCATCAGCCCGTCCAGAACGTTCAAGTGAGCAAAACCACTACAGAACTGAACATGTTTGGCTTTACTTCCATTTTCCACCAATAAAAACATTCAGATTTCTCTGACTTCTTAGGAAAAAATAGATGAAGAACCTCACAAAAGTTCAGAAAATTCAGGAACAAGCTCATGTTACTTCTATCCTTTTCAACGCCTTATGATTTACCTTTTAGTTAGGATTTTGATGAAAGCCTTAAGTAACAGGGGGTTTGTACTAAAAAATCTATTTCTGCTCTTATCTAAAGCACTAGACTACAATTTAGTATAAAAAAATTAATCAAAAAGGAGCAATCTTCAATATATTATGTGACCTGTAAGAAATATTTAGCATTAATCATTCTGGAGGTAGCTAGAAAAGGAAAGGAACAGGAGAAAAATCTGTAAGGCAATGAGGATGCAGTCAACATCAAACTTTGAATGCTCAGGAAGACAGGCAACAAGAAGAACTCGACAAAAGTTATTAGAAGGAATTCTGTGGTGGTAAGATTTTGGTAAATTTTTTTGTTGAGAAATAAAAGTTTCTTCAGGCAAGAAAGCATCCTACCTGCCTTGCAGTGTTGGGGAAACATAGAATTTCATTCCTTTATAAACCTGCTCGCAAAATACGAAAAGTACTGTCCTGAGGAAGCAGTATGGTGGCTAGCACTAAGGTAAGAGAAGCACAGTCGTGCCATCATTTTGTCGGTCCCCAAATGCTGGTACACTGCAAATCTACATCTTCTGTTCTAACTACTTCACCTAAGCACTAACACACCTGGAGTACCCACTCTGCTACAAAACAGGCCTTCAGACCTGAAATTCATGTAGACATATGACCACATAAAGAACTCTTGAACAAAGACCAAATGAAAAAGATGCGAGACGTGTAAACGGACTGTGGAGATGAAACACATCATTACAAGTTAAAGTCAGAGCATTAATGTCTGCTGTGTTGCTATGCAAGGTCTGAGTGTATGGCTTGCTGCGGTATGTAAACCTCTTTATATGAACTTCAGTGCATCAAGGGATTGACATAGACATTGATTATGCTGCATGCTATCCGTCCCACATGTTGACACAGCAGTATTTATTTTTTTTCTTTTCTTTTTTTTTTTTAAAAAAAACCCTTACAGGAGGCAGGCATTACTTATGCTCCCATTTTTTTCAGCATAATCACTCAAGAAAGTGATCATCAGGTGCAAGAGTCTTGCCCTGTTTGGCAGAACAATGATTGTAAGTGTTCCATGGTCAGAGGATTTAGCTCATTTCCCACATCTACACAAGCCTTCCATACATATTTTGTTACAATATAAAGATGATGAGAAACACAGTATATACTTTCTTTCCATAAATGTAACATGCAGATTTGTATGTTCTCCCTCTTGCAATGGAAGGAAATAAATTCTCACGGGCTCTGATCCACCTCGCTTTCTGTTTCCTTCTTTTCTATTTTCACCGTGCTTTTCAGAGGCTGCAGAGGTCTGATTCTGCCCCTAAAACTTGGGATGACATAAACCAGTTTTCCCTAACCATGAGTGAGAAGATTTCACCCTGCCTGATCCAACTATTCTATATGCCAACCTGCATTAATCCAAACAATACATCCCCACAGGCTTTGAGAAGCTGTGTTAGTAGGGTTAGATAAGGAACACTAATAGTACTGTTGATTTCAGGTGTTCTGTCCCCTACAGGTCCTGCAATCATTTATATAAAGACACTTTCCAACTAATAACCAACGCTAAAACCACGGAGGAGTACAGGATTTATGCATTGTGAACTTTTCTGTGTGGCAGTAAACCAAAACGAATCATTTCCATGACTGTATCTGATCTTGCCAATCATTTGCATGATGCAATATATATTGTTCTGCAACTAACCTGCTATGTATTTCCAAGTAAAAATATCAAGAATGATAATATTTATACACATCAACAAGAAACACACTTGTTTATGTGCAAAGAAAAGATTAAAGTCTGACTGAAAAACCTCCAATGGGTATTGCTGTCGGGTAAAGGTACATGTTTTCCCATGTGCACATTATGCATGGACACTGAGTCAGTAAATGAAAGAATAGTTACAGAAGCACATGTATAAAAAATGTTTAAACATAATTTGTCCCATATGTGCTATTCTAAATGCGAATATTTTTTTCCAAAGATTTTTTTCTCCTCCCCTCAAATCCTGAAACTTGAAGTAATAACTATTTATTTACAGAAAACACTCCAGCTATTTTTTGTTTTCTCCTTTCCTGCTATACGCTCCACTCAATGTACCAGAAATTCATTTTCCACAAAAAATATTGTTGAAGGTGCATAAAGAAGAAAGACAATGCTGCATATACCTTTTAATACTTAGTACTAGCCACTGTCTACACTTCGAATGCAGGTGTGGCTGCCTAAAACCAGTCAAGATAGTTCTTTTACATGATACATTTTTGCCATTTGCAGGAAACCAGAGCAACTCAACATGATAAATGCAAATAAAGCAATGGACAGCAGTCGAATCTTGCAAAACCTTGACAGAAAAAAAGTGAACATGTTCCCTTAATTATTGTCAGATGACATGTATGACATATATGTCATCTGTTGTCTTATGTGTATCTCTCAGAGGAAATGCTTTGCAGCCTTTTGGTGTGGAAATTTACATAGCCCAGCTTCAAAACACTGTACGTCTCACATGGCCACAAACCATGTCCTCTCAAGTGTCACATCCCATTGCCCCGACACTGTTTGGAAAGCTACGCCCTGCTGTTCGTGAACATCCAACAAGGGATTACTTCATCCTTGTTTTCTCCTGCTGGAAAGTCAAGGCTGACTTCAAAACCGAAACAGTCAGTCTCTTGTCACCGAAAATTTGATCAGGTGTTCCTCCATTGCAGCAGTTCGGATTACATTTCTAACAAATACCACAAGCAGCAAAATGCTTTTTGCTATTAAATCCCTTACATAAGTGTTGACAGTAACTCAAACCAGCTGAGGCAAAGTGCAAGATACATGGATAGTGTTGCTGTTCTTGTTGTTAAATTTTTATTGTGCTGTTGATAAATGATGATACCCACTGGAACATGATTCTTTATTATTTTTTGGACTCTGAATATCATCACAGTTTCAAGTGCTACATTAACTTCTGGGAGATTTCATTATAACACCCTAGCAAATGAGGAAACACGATGAGAAGCTGTAACACTTCTGACGTGGCCAGTCTAATAGGGAGCCAGAAATGCTTTCATTTAAAATGAAAATGAAAGGAAAAAAAACCCAAACCCTTAGCCTAGAACCATCTTGTGCTGCAATAATAATTGCCTTTATCCACCATGCTACTCATGTCAGCCATGGTGTACAATAAATGTTCCAGTAAAGTACTGAATAAGCCATATTGTCTGGAAATGGTTGTACCTGCCAGTCATGGTATTAGGGAATTAATAAAGATGCATATCCAACAGTTTAGTAAGATTACTCCAAAGAGAGGGATTGTTTTGTCCCAAGTCTCTTTGTGCACTTTTGAGACAGAGCAAATGAACAATCCTTCCTTCCTCTTCCCTGTCCCCTGCCACTACCAAAAAAACCCATTTGACTTAAAAGCATGCAGAGGTTACTACTACACAGCCATAAATACAGACAGATGAGTGAAAATAAGTGCACATATCTGGTAATCAAATCCTCTGGACAGAGCCAAAAAAAGAGAAAAAGGTTGATAGGAAGAGAAGCACCCATCCAGGAAAGCAAGGCTCAGCAAGAAAGGAAAGGCAGTACAGCTCTCTGACTCTGTGCCGATGGAGCTTATGGGCATGAGGTTCAGTCTGTTCCAGTGAGGGAAAGGATCTACAAGAAAAAGGGAGAAGGCGGCATGAAGGAAAGCTGAATGGAATTCAGTCTTCCAGAGAATGGAGGGAAAAGATTGGAATTGTCAGGCAAAGGAAATGCACAACTTGTTTTATCCTTGTGAGCCCCATTCTCCACATCTATCTATAACTGACTTTTCAGACAGACAAAGTTCCTGCTTGAGAAAGTTTAATGATCAACTGTATGTTTGTACAGGACCATGCACACAACAAAAACCTAGGCCTTGATATTGCAGAAATATTTTTTTAAAAAATCAATACAAAAAATCAGTAATAGGAAGGAGGTGGAATCAAATCCCTGAAAATAGGAAGAAATGGAAATGGTTAAACTACAACCCACTAAGCTGGACTTACTTTCAGTTAAGTGCATCATAATTGATGTTTATACCACTGCTGCTAGATCAGTTTAAAGATTGCAGTACAATTTTGAATTCAGGCCAAATTTACCTGACAAAAGTAATATCAAATACTCCTGCAAAGTGTATTATAAGGGAATCAACACCATCATCAAAGGTTTATACAAAGGGAGAGAATCAATCTATGAGTAATACTGCAGAAAGAATTAAAGGAAAAATCATGTTTTTCTCCAGGTGGAGAGTTACACATACCTCAGAATTTTTATTTTTTGCAGTTCATTGTTTTATGAACAATAAACAATTTATGAGCAATACAGATAAATTAAAAAGTAAATAAAAAAATATCCTAAGTTCATCTCCAAATAATATCTGTCACTGTGTCATCAAAATTTTCCAGTTGGGTTATCATTTTCAGAGGCCTAGAATGCTCTGAATACCTGGAATGCTAAAAATTACTGTTTGGGCTTCACACTTGTGTATTTATTAGGATTGAACACAAAGCTTGGACGCATGAGCTCTCATTTGTTCCCACACTTCCCTCTTCCTTTCATCTCATCACTCATTCTGCACTGGAAAAGGCTTAATAGATTTCCTTTTCCATAACCCAATAAATCCATGTTCTGAAAATGTTCTGGTTTTATCCAAAGCAGATTCCAAATGGACCAGCTGATTTCAGCAAATCCTATATGTTTTTGGAAAAACAAACAAACAAACAAAAGACAACAACCACCTAAAAAAAAACCCTAACCAGAAAAACCAACTGGAAAACCAAGTACACATCATATGGACATGGATAACCCAACCCTAGCTGATATTTTACATTGCTGTCATACTCTTCATATATTGTTCTTTCTTACTTCTTTTTATGTACCATTTTCTTTCTCTTTTTTCTTAAAATACTTTCTAAAAAGAACTATAAAAACAGCCTGTTACAGTCCTCAGATACTAATGTCCTTCTATGAAGAGTTCCTGCTTCATTTCTTCATTCTCTTTGGTGCTGTTATTCAGCTTCAAGTCAGATTCCAACATAAGCCTACTTAATAACTTTTAGTTTTCTGTTCTTGTGGGGTTTTTTTGTTTGTTTTGGTTTTGGTTTTTTGGGGGTTTTTTTGTAACCACGCATCATTCATGGCAGAATATTTTAAGAACTACAGTGCAACTTCCCCCCTCATAAGGCTGCCATCCAATAGCATATTCCTACAAGAGCATCCTCCCTGCGGATGATCATCTTTTCCATCTTTGGGTAAGAACATACCTATGTTATCGACACAGTCTCACACATCATACTGGACAGGCAGTACAGCAACTGAGCATGTTAAAAGCTGCTCTGAGGTGTGCTCTAGAGCAAATACTTCTAAAATTGTGAAACCTCTAACATATTAGGCTTCGTTTTAAGATAACTGAGCAATGATTGGTGGACATCTCAGTATTCTCTCCTTAGTGCTCAAATGGTAATAACATATTTTAGAAAATTAAATGGACAACCTTATGCCAGAGATATGAAATACATGTTACTATCAATTAATTAAAAGTCTGACACCAGTTCATCTTCCCTAACACAAGCCCGTTCAATACCAGAGACTGAAAATTTCAGAATTATTCTATTTTTGCCATTTTCAAATGTTGACCACACTTCTGTATCTTATTTTAAAACAAGTATATCACAGAAAATAGAGTAGGATTTTCCCCCAGCTTCCTTCTCCTCTGATCCTGTTGTGGTACATCTCTGATCATAAAGCAGTAGCCAAAGATAAGTGACATTTCTGTACACCCTTGAGCATCTGCATTTCATAAGAGCTAGGAATTACTTGTCCTCCTTGCTAGCATTTTTACAAGGCTTGTAGTACTTAACTATAGTTGATGGAAAACTTCTTTTGGTGTGGGTGTAAAATGCTTATATAATAAATAAAATTTATATTTGTAACAAAACTCTGCTGATCATTGGTCTGATTCATGGAAAAGGTGTTTCCTATTCCTTTACCTAATAGTCATTACAGTTGTAAGACAAACATTGGTCTGTTTCTTGAGAGCTGCTAAGTTTGCCTTTGAGATAACAGTGCACAGATCAAACTATATAAAATTAAATATATTTATGTTTTGTGTACAAAATACATGTTGTGGTCTACTTTATTTTTTGGGGGGGAAAAATTGCAGACCTAGATCTGTTGCTTTCGTTCAATCATGCAGGACACTTGGCATGTATTTGGAGATAACTATGAGGGTTAGCATAGTCTGAGCTCTGAAATTGTGAAGGTGAAGTTTACCTTGTCAGAGAGCTCTTTGCCTCTTTTTAACCACAGGGAACAGCAAAGAAGTTTCAGCTATTGTTTGACCGAATATAGGTTTGAGACAAGACATCTGCAAAAATCCTTTAACCTCCTTCTCCACCCCCATCTGCATGAATCATTCACGGAGAAGTAGAATAAACAGTTGAAAAGACGCTGCTTCCAACCAACAAAGCAATATTCAGAGGTATTTTCAGGAGACTTGTCTCTTACATCTGTATAACTGATCCAAACAATTTTAAGATACCTTTCATACCTAAACATTCAGATACAAACCTTCCACAGTATCAACAGCATCTTCTTCATTCCTATTCCCAGTACAACCTGATGGAAGAGATATCTGTATCATCTCCAGCCCAATACCTGCTGTTGGTCTTGGAATAATTGTCCCCTGTACCAAAACACAAGGCAGCAAGAACCATACCTGTGTCTGCCTTCTTTCTTGTCACTGTTTGTTTGTTTTAAGGTATAGTAGACTAGTCAAATCCAAAAAACAAAGCTTTTTAACAGTAGGTTTTAACTAACTTATTGTAACTGACTGATTATCCAGAAAAGGGTAATACTAATTTCCAATTATGTGAAACTTTTGTAATGAATCTGTATTATTTTATATGAATAATCCAGGTACGTTCAAAGACATCAGCCTCTTTAAGTGGCATAATATTAAGAAAAAGAACTAGCATAAAGAAAATCAGGTTTGAGTAATAAAAGGCTGTCTTTATAAAAGAAAACCATATACAACTTTTTTACCATAAGAAATTTTAGAAGTTGGATTTTCTTTCATTTGAAATCCTGATCACAGTGCTCCAAAGAAAAACATACACATACAGAGTTACAAATTAAATAAGTTTAATATCCAGCTGTATAAGTCATTCATCAGAGGCCCCCAGATACTGGGTGTTCCTAGTTTGAAATTAAATTATCTGTAACAAGTGAAACTTTACAAAAACTCAAATAAAAAACTACAGAGGGTGCCAATACATAGATGGTATGCAAGTTGCTTCACAGAACATGACCCAAAATGCTCTCTCTCCTCCTCATCAATGTTTTACTAGAAGAGGAGATGGTGCTTTTACCACATAACAATGACATTCAAATAGGTTACAAAAGTAGGATAACTTTTGCCCCAGTGACAGACCCATGATACACACCAGTGCAGGCTGCAGGGAGGGAAAGCAAAGAGGATTGTTAGTGGGTTTTTTGCCTTTCTCTAAGAATTATGGAGCAGGCAAGGCATCTATTTAACAAGACTACTTTGCTTTGTATCAAATCTGAAAAGCAGAGCCAAGGAACACTAATCCATCTGATTATAGATATTGGACAGCCAAATGGTCACTTGAATGAAATAAAATCAGATTTTGTGGCCTGTACCTGCTATGGTTGTCATCTTTGCATTGAATATTAACAAGGACAGACAGCTGCACGTTGGAAATTAAGAACTGGATTTCATAAATGAGCAAAACACTTTCCCATACACCACATGTTGGGAACATGCTTAAACTCTCTTTACTGAAATAAAACTTCAAAATGATCACAAAGCTTTGCTGATTTGTGAAAGAGTGAATAGTGCTGAGGTTTGCTGTAGTCAAAACTTAGATGAAGAGATCTATGTTACACATTGTTAGAAATTTTTCTAGTAGCAATGCTTTAAAATACCTCTTGTATTTCCCTAAAACAAATACAAATGAGCACAAGCAAGCTAGCTTTCTTCGAAAGAATAAAAAAATAAAAAGGAAATAGATGACCACTTAAATTTCCCAGTACAACATCCAGAACAGCATGGAGATTTGTGGGTTGTTCTTTTTATTTTGTCTTTTTCTTAAATATTGGGGGGAAAAGACACCCTGCTCAAACCAATGTAACTTCAAAAGCCAAGCTGTGATTCTTCTCTCCTGTGGCCATGGGACACAAATGAATGTAGATTACCTTTTGATTTCTATATTGCACTCTGTTCCATAAATCGCCAGTAAACATACTTTGAGATAAAGTAAAACGGCACACTTTGAATAAGCTTGGGTAATAATCTGTCAAAGTTCAATAAACAAATTAACTTCAATAAAGATAGGTGGAGGCACTTGGATTGAGAACAAAGATACATCTATCATCAGTTGAAAGCTAGCATTTAAATTTGAGACAGACATTCCTGATCAGAACAGCAGATAAAAAGCAACAAATACAAAATACTCTCCTTTTGTTTGAACATCGTTACTTCTGTAGTTCATCTCCTTCTTAAGTTAAAGCCACATGGACAAGAAACCATCCATGATAAAGGTCTTTTCTTGGCTGAAATCAACATCAACCACCATTTTTTGGTGTCCGCTGTTTCAGCACCAGCCTCTATATGAAGAACAGACAGATGCTGATATGACCAAGCATTGGTCAGTCAAAAAGGGAGGTACTACAGAAATAGGAGAAAGCTGACTTATTTAAAAGTACGGGTAATTTTTTTTATTCACCATGTTCAGTATTACTCATGAGGAACCTGAACAATCTATCCCCCAATCTTTTACATCAAGACCAAAATATAGATATAATAAAATATTTGTGAAGTTATTTATACTCCCTACTAACCCAGTTCAGACTGAGGACAGTGACGAATACATCTGGCCACTCCTCCGGCCAAAATTAGTTTTACAGCTGGCCGTTCTAAAAGGCCATGTCATTATATCAGTTAGTCAGCTGAGCTATAAAATCTATCAGGTTGTGAACTCAGATTCCAGAAGATGACAATTGAGCCAGACTATAAATTTCTTATGCTTAGATAATTTTGATTATTTTTCAAATGTGCTGAGAAGATATTCTTGTATAAATCATAGTTCATTTAAAAGGACATATAAACTCTCATCAAGTCAAGCATTTTTGATTGAGCGGTTTGAGACGGATATTGTAAACTTGAAGACCCCAGGACAGCTGCAAGTGTTTGCAGAATATAATTATAATACGATTTCACATTCTGATTTACCATCAATGTCTTATAAGTTAGTTTAAACATTAACTCAATAACAGAAAATCATCCTGACTGATAAAGTCATCCACTGGTCTCCACCAAACAAGAGGGCCAGAGAGTGATGACTGCTTGCTCAGCCACCCCTCTGCCCAGATGGGACGATATAATGCAGAGCTTGCTTTCAGGTCACGGTGGTTTTGTGGAAGGGTTTACCCCTAACTCTGCACTATTTCATATCCCACACCAGGCTCTGAGTTTTGAAGAATCTCTCTGCAGAAGACTACATAGATAGTTTGCAAACCCAGACAAAGAAAAATCTCCAAAAAACAACTTCATTCTTTATAACTTATTTTTAAAGCTCACTACTGTTCACCTTAGTGTGTAAATACAACAATAAAACTATTAGCAATAGGCAGGACTGACAGCCTCCAGCCATCCAGACGCCACTTTCCTAAGGACCATGGGGTGACTGACTAGGCAGAAATCTTTTGCAACCCACAAAACCATAGAAAGTTGCCACACTAGAAAGCAAGACTGGAGAATAAGGTCTCTCCTGCAAGGACACAATGGCTTGCTATGACAAGTCTCTGAGGCATGGTTTAGTGCTGGCTTCCTGAGCTTCACAGAGATCTCCCTCTCATTCAGACTGCAGGCTTCCTGCCTGCTTAGCCCTGCACTCCAGAAGTTTCCTCCAGCGAAGGACGCTCAGGCACTGCCAGCACAGCAGTCATTACCCCCTTTCGAGGCCGGCACCTCACCTAATGGGCAGGAGCCATGCCCTCTACCCTGCTGCTCAGGTGCACCTTTTTTTAAGAAGCATAGCATAGAATATATGTGCATTTAATTTTGAGCAAATAGAACAGTTATATCACCCATCATGATTTGAAGAACAGTTCCCAAAGAAAAGGCTCATTATCAAACTCGAGGGTTGTATCATGCAAGGTCTTGGCAAAAATCTTGTAAATTTTAAATATTTTCATTAATAACTTGGATAGCAAATAAGTTATGACACTTACGGCTATCACTGAGCTGGGAGGGGTTGAAGTCACCCTTGAGAGCAGGATTAGATTTTGTATTCATTTCAGAAATTGGAGCAATGTTATAATTCCAACAGGATTCAAGTCAATGCAGGCAAAATTCAAATATTTCACTTCAAAAAAATGAAAAGACTACATAACGTGGGAGCTACCTGGCTAAGTAGCTGTAGTTGAAGCAGAGCTGATGTGTTATAATAGCTCAAACTGAGCAGAAGCAAAAAACATAATGCTGTTGCAAAACTGGTAAATGTCAAACTGAAAAATATTTTTTAAAGTGTCATGCAAGAGACACGGGAGGTAAGCTTTCCACTCTCCTGGCAATGAGAAGACTCAGCTGGAGTACTCTATTCCATTGGGTCATTTATCCTTGGGAAAGGCAGAAAAATTGCAGAGAACCCTGAGGGAAACCTTAAGACTGACAAGATGTTTCACAAACATGATCTGGGAAAAAAGGTTAAAGGGAACTGCATTTGTTTAGTAAAAAGAAGAGAAGACTAAGCAGGAGGAAGGGCTTACAAACAGGCTTCCAATATGTAGAACTTGTTATAAAGCTGGCAGCAAATAATTTCTCTTCATAACTACCAATAGACTGGATAATAACTTATTCAATTATTTTTTTTTAATAAGAGGGATTTTGATTAAATATTACAAGAGAAGTTTCTCCCTCTGAATGTTTAGGCAAAGAGAGAGTTTTTGTTGCTGCTTTTGCTAGAAGGGGAAATTTTCAGAAAGAAAAAGGATATAGAGTAATGCAAGTATTGCAAGCTCATGTAGTTAAACATATGAAGAACGACAGCACTGGAGTCTTTTTGCAGATTTTCAAATAAAGAAGATTTTCATAAACCTGATTTTCCAGAGAAAATTGTTTCAGAAGCGTTTCGGTGAGGAATCTGCTAGAATGGAGTCAGACTGCTTGCAAAAACTCTGAAATTAAAAACAAATGCTTTTTTTCCCCAACATAGAATTGGTAACTTTTTGAGAACAAAATACTGGGCTTGTTGATGTGATGGGTGTAGGGGAAGGTCAACATCAAAGAACAGCAAAGAAAAATAGTGCATCAAAAATCTTGATCTTCAGAGATCCCTTTAGTACAGTATTTATAAAACAAAAACAGCTAACAAAACACAATTATACAATAGAGTTGGGAAAAAAGCTGTCATTCTGCCAAGTAACACATGATATCCTTTTGGTAACAGGATAAATTGGTGACACATATAGTTTAATAGTTCAAGAACAACTGCATATTTCTTTTTAAAGGTACAATACAGTGGAAATTATATTACATAATGAAATTCTGTTTTCCACTTTTAAAAGGAAATCTTAATTGTTCCCAAATAACTGCATGTCCATACCTGTACATCCATGACTACCCATCTTCTCTCCTGCAAAAAGCATAAGAAAGGAAAAATAAATCAAAATTAGGGAGAAAACACATTGTAGAAGTGCTTGTTACCAAGCCCATGTTTTATAAAATAGAAATAAATAAATACAGAAATAAATGCTTTATAAAGCAGAAATAGGTGCTTTTCCTCAGTATGTGATTCATTATCAGAAATACAATGTAAGTTAGGGTTGTTTTTTGGTTTTTTGTTTTTTGGGTTTTTTTAAGAATATTTTGGGGGTTTGAGATCACAGATGGAAGAGTGGTTCTTGGCATGTGGCTGTGATTCTGGCTGGAGATAGATGATGAGGAGCAAATGAACATGCTGGAAGAGGGAATGCACCTGTGCTCACCTAGGGCAAGTATTCTGCTGCTGGCACTAGTCATCACTGGCACTGCTATTAATGGTGTCCAAGGAAACTAAATTCTGGATTCTCTTTAGTATATCTCATTCTCCACTTAGGTATATTAATATTTTCTGGTAACCAATAATAATTTCCATTGTGGAAAAAGTCATGACAAGTAGGATTTTTCATTTTTAAATTCCATTTTAAACAGGGGATTACATACCCTTATTGCACCCATCATGCATAGACCTAGAAAAAGCAAGAGCCAGAATTTTTGACTTAGAGGCATTTAATGTAAAACAAAGCTGAGTTTTCTACTAGAACGAGGATCTCAACCATGAGGAAGGCACAGATCAAAGGATATTACATGTTCTGATAAAATTTGCTTCTCTAGCCCATGGTGGCTACAATAGTGCCACTAGCTGAAAACATACATAAATTCTAAATGAACTGAAAGGCCTTTCAATCCATAAATAAATGACTAATACAATTTCCTCTAGGAGAATCAGTGACATTGAAAATAAAGAATAAGCATCTAACAGAGAGTTTTTTTGGTTGTTTCAGGTTGGGGAGGGGGAGGCTGAGGGGCTTGGTCTGTGTTTTGTTATTTTTAATTCCTGGTCCTACAGTCAGTTTAAAGAATTACATGAGAGCCAAAAATTAGAGTCTCTTCCTTACACAAGATGTGCCCGTCTGTTCTGTGCTAAAATAGACTTTGAAGACTATTTTAATGATGCCACACATCTGGCAAATTTCACTTACTCTATGGGCACCAGTATAAGGCTCTCTAAAGCCAATATTAAATAGGCAAATAAATGACCCGGTAACAGGGCTTGATAAAGACACTTGCAGATTTTTATGCCCAGAATCTAGGCTTGTATTAAAATGAAATAACAGCTTCATTCTGATTTCCTGGCTCCATAGACAAATCATTCTAAACTTCCCTGAGCACAAAGGATTTAGAGAGGGGGTTGTTACTGTTGGGGGGAAGATTTTTGTTTTCTTGTGGTTTGTTTGGGGCTTTTCCTTCAAAAAATGTCCATAAATGAATTTTGTTTCAATTTTTCCAAACAAGTTTACAATCTAAACACCGACAGATCTGGTAAACTACAGCAAATCAAAGCACCATCCAAACAACAGCTCTGTAAAATACCTTCAAATAATGCAAGTTAAATTAAAACAATTCAATTTTAATAATCCACAGAAATTACTAGTTAAAAAAAATATTTCTTGATTTAAAAGATGCCACCATTATAATTTGGTTAACCTGATAGTGTCTTTGTAAGCTGTTCACGTAAGACCTCTGGTTAAAAGGCAGCCAGTGATGGATGAAACAGGTCTAATTACATATCTCTTTGTAGGTTTGTCAAATGCATAAATATTATACAAAGAGAATGGCTGTGTAATAAATTATAGTAAATTACTATAATAAAAAAGTTTACTTTTGTTTTAGATAATCAGCAAATTAATTGTGTTTGTTGCCAATTTAAAATGTATAATTAGTACTACATCTGTGTCATTTAAATCAGCTAAGCAATTCTCATTGTGTCATTACTGGAAGAATTTGAAGTGTACTTAATGTATTAATGATCCACAATGGGGAAGAATTCTCATTAGCAGAAACTTTTGCATAGTCAATAACCAAGAAAATTACTAAATAAATAAATGACTTCTTCACCAACCTATGAATTCCATGTAGGCAAATAAATACTTGGTATAAGGGTAAGTGTCTCAACAAAGTAAATGAGATATACATCAAGGGCAGATGTTTGCAAAAGCCATACTAATCTTTTTGAACAGTTAATGGAAAATTTGAAAATAAATAGAGAATGCTAACACTTTAAAAATTATACACTAGGCAGATTCCAATGGTTTTACCCATCCTTGCTACCAAATGACTCATGCATTCCAGTCAGGTTGAAAACTATACAAATAACCAAAATACCAAGGCACTCAAGCCATTCACAATATTCTGCTTATGAAAAAGAGGAAAGAGCAGGCTGTAAAACACATAAATGCAATACTCCAGCATACTGAACCTTACCAGCAAGTCTCAGCAGGCGTATGGCAGGGACAAGACTGCTCACTAAGGGATGCAAGACCATAGACTACCTTACACTTGCTCAGCACCACTTTCTTGCTCCCACGCAAAATAGGCAAATTCATACAACTGGTAATGAGTATTTGCTTTCACCTGGTCTGCAAGGACAGCTCAGAAGATGGACCATATTGCCAGCTAAAGACCTGACATGGTTCAAAACTCATTTGCATATGGGCCTCATTATCATCAATATACCTTCAACGTCTGCTGTAGAAGAAATCAAAGCATTGAAGAAATTAATCAGCTTTTCCCACTGTTTTTAACTACTGCACTGCTAACCTGGTCCCAAGTGCCTTTCTGTTTTAGTTATTCAAAGTGCTTTTGGGGAGGCTAACATGCAGGAATAAATGGGGAAAAGTGCAACCAAATGGAGATGATAATTTCTGTACCTCTCCAAGACAAGATCCATGTTCATTTGGATTTGCAACATTTGCACTCAAACCAGCTGGAAGACTAAGATCTATTAGGAAGATCTAGAACTTTATCAATCTGTTTTTCACATAGCATACTGATCATTTCTGAAAAACAACCTTCCAGCCAAATTGGAAAATATTAAGTAGAATTTCTGGCTATGAGCAATCACTGCCCTGATATTTAAATACATGTATCTTCAGCAAGCCAAAAGAATAATTTCAATAAAACTGACTTGTCTAGCCAGCCAAAAATCTAAGAGTTTGGCTTCTTAAAACTGGAAAAAAATAAGTTAAGTTTAATCTCATTGCAAATAAACCCCAAAAAAAAGAAAAAAAAAAAAAGCTTTTATTTTCAAAATGTCTAAAACTAGTTAGAACATAGCAGAGCTGGAAACAAAGACTATATGCGTGCAAATTAAAAAAAGAAAGAAAGAACGAACACTGCATTTAACTACTAATCATTTTAATTTAGTAAAGGTGAGGAGTGTGATAGTTGTCTGTACTAGCCTTTTTCTCTCAAATTATTCTTGGCAAATATTAAAGATTTTCCTTTTCTTCACAGATTAGTATGGATTCATTCAGGGCACAGAAATGAACAAGGAAAATTGAATTATTGTACACATATGAAAAGGCAACTTACTCTACTGTGTGTCTAAAACCCCTACAAATTATGCCCTTAATTCTCTAATTCACTTAATAAGAAAATCCAGAGATAAAAGCAAACGTCTGTGGAACCGATTGCATCATCATAGCCTATAAATATGTCACAAGAATAAAACTAGAATCAGTCTATTCTTTCAGGCTAGAAAAAGAACTGAAATACTCTTCTGCTTCCCTCAAAAACTGAGGGAAGAAATTTCCAGAGACACTGGAGCAGGTTTTTCACCTCATGCCCATTGCAATGCCCAGGCACCAAGTTATCAGGGATGTTCCGGCTGAGGTTAGGGACCGGAGGGTAAACACTAATGTCACTGCAGAAGGATCAAAGCAGAGCAAGAAGAATCAGGCATCCTATGCGAAAGAAGCCAGGATCAGCTCTGGAGGAATCTGAGGGCTGCGTGGCTGGTTTGTTTGAAACACTGGTTGCGTATGTGTATACTGTAAGTTGATTTCTATGCTAAATAAAAGGAATAAAACTGGAAGCAATTTTGAAGTCCTTTTCAGTTCTACTATATACCGAAAACTTATCTTTCAAGCTACCCTTGAGATATTAAATTATAAAAAATAAAAACAAATGCTAACAATACAAAGCCCGTGTTTTAAAAAAGTCCACACTTTCCCCCGGAGTAGCACGCAATTCCTAAGGAATCAAGTGTAATGCTTTTCTCAAGGGCCTTTTGAGTGGATTATTTATTGCTGTTTCCTGTTCAAGTTTTTATGGGCAGGTCAAGTGCCAGAGTGTTTCTCTGCTCTGTCTGCCAAGAATGATAAAGGCTAGACTACAGTTTGACAACAGGACCGTATCTAATTATAAAAGCAAGCAGTGCACGGATTGCAGAGGGGTCTCCCCACCAACCCACTCACCTTGATCTTACTAATTTAACAGGCAACATCTTCATGAAACAGTATACAGCAGGACTGACAGTAAGGTTTATTTATAAGGGATTCTTTTAAAATTTATTTTTTTGTATTTTCTTTTTCCTTTCTTTTTCAAAAAGTAAATAAATAAAAAAGAATGTATTCTTGCATCTTCCAATTTAAGCATATAGCAGCAATGGGGACTAAAGATCTCTTTCACAGCCATGAGCTAGTTGCAGTCACATTGCTACACTTGAATCCCCCATGCTATGCTGTAAGTGACCTCAGTGGTGACCTGAAGTAATGGTTATATTTCTTTTTTTTTTTTTTTCTTAGGAGTAACAAGTAATTCAGCTTCTGTATTCTAGGCATTAGTTCTGTGCTTCTAGTACTGAACAGAGACCAGCCATTATACCAGGGAGTATTTGTTACGTCTTACACAGTCAGATTTTCAACGCAAGTTCATTTGAACACGTACACAACATGTGTACAGCACATGACTTACTTAAGGTGTTAATGGCAGCAGGGGTAAATTTATTTTCCTTGAGCACTGCAGTGGATTACTTGCTTTCCATAGTAATCAGCCCCACAATTTGGAGACTTTTGAAGAGCTTCTCTTACTGAATAAGAGTTTTCTGGGAAGAACATCAACTATTCCAGACAACAGTCAGTCAGTCCCAAATTGTATAATGAGAATTGTCATACATATTTACACTTGCTGTGAATACAAAGAAATGAGAAAAGAATGAAAATTAAACAGAAGCCAGAGCAAAATTTGAGACCCCAAGTTTTGTTAACATTGGGTTGGGTTTTTTTACTTCTGGGTTTTTCATCTCTCTGTGCTTCTTTTGGAAGTTCAGAAGAAATGTAAGCTAGAAAGGTATATAGTGTAAAGCACCTAATGCTTCCAGTGGGATGAAGGCAAGTAGAGTTTCTGCAGATGTGCATGAAGATTTAATTGGAAGGCAGGTGAACATAAGTAAGGAGTATACGGAATGGGGCAACAGTAAACACAATAGGACAGAGCTCAACACAGATTTAAGCACAACAGAATTCACTTTTTTTTCTACTCGTAAGATTTCCCACAAAAATGTACTCAGATAAACATTCAAAATTTAGGACAAACAGCTTGTATTTGTTGTCTAAACCATGATCTGAGAATAGTCATCAACACCATGTTCTTGTTATCAAAATGGTTACACTTACTTATAACTTCTCAGTTATTAAATATTTGATGTATTAAATGAAATAAATTTGAAAGCAGGCTGCACATAAGAAAAGACTAATGTTTCATGTATTCACTGCATTATTTCAGAAACACGGAAAAACCTGTCTTTAAAAATACTTCAGTGGATGCTATTTGGATATCACAGGTCAAAAAGGTGAGCACTTTGTGGATCTGAAATGTAACAGGTCATGTTCCAAATTACAGATAAGAGATCTGGGAAAAAAAAAAAGAACAGGATTGGAGCTGAGCCTGTTCCCCTGATACTCTATGCCATTTTCAATTTAAATTTCAAACACCTAACTACTACTGCTAAGAATGTAAAGTTTCTTAACTCTCTGCAAAGGAATCAGAAAAAGTGAAGTAAGCCTGCAATACATATTCAATAAAAATCAAGTATAAATGAGATCTCTGCATCTAAATTGAAAACCAAACAGTGCTAGTTTACTACTTGGTAATCACTACAATAACTACAGTTATTTACTACTAGCCTTTTCCTCAGGACAGTACATTCCTAAAACAATACCTAAAACACGTACTTTAAGTGTTGCAGAAGTAAGTGGGGATTTTTTGCCAGAATGAAGTAGCAGTCTTTTTACAAATATTTTTTTGCTTTACTTCTTCAAATATCTTCACCATTAATACTATTAACTTTACACTTTGACCAGGAAGATGTATGCTTTGACTTTATCCTTTTTACACATCCCAAACAATGAGCTAGAGTGAGCTGTTTTCTATCTGCTGGCATAAAAGGACCCAAAAAAATATCCCACAACCAAAACCAACAACAAAACCAACCACCTTTCTCATTATTTTCGACAAAGTATCTATAATAGATGTAATAAGACTCAAGAATAGAAGAGAGTTTGGCCAGCAAGAGCAGTAGTTGGCAAAGCTGAAATGGGTATCCTTCCTCCTCACTGCTCTGCCGGGTGCTGCAGAGATGTATACGGTATCAGTTACAATAGCAAATGTTTTAGCTGGAGTATTAGAAGAGATCAAGACCTTCCAATAGCAGAAGGCATCTAGTCAGGAAAATAGACACAAGGACTCAAGTATCAGTATCCAATTTGATACAGTACTAGTAACCACCAGTGTTGCTTTGCTCAGAGCCAGCTGGGTCTGGGGCAAGACAGGATGAGTGCCATTGCACAAGACCATCTGGATGTCTGTCATTTATGGGAAAGATGAGTTAAAGCTGGGCTGGTGACAGAAAACAGCTACCAGGGGAAGCAGGGGAGTTCTGGGAGGCCTCTGCAGGAACACACTTGCTTAAGCCCAACAATAAAAGCTGGCAGAACCAGAAAGCACTTTGTAAACCTACAATGAGCGTAAATGCCAGACAGGACAGACAAGAACTAAAATGGGACTGGGTTAAAACCACCAAAGATGTCTTAGGCAGAACTCTACAAAGCCCAAGTAACCCAAGAGCCACTACACTGTCTACCAATAATACCTCTTCTCTTAAAAATGCTCTGAATAAATAAATAAAGCCTGTCATGTAGCTCTGCTACAGAATTACTTTTTGAATGGTTGATTAGTGAAGAAAAACCTGAATTTCAAGCACCCAGACAGTTCTCTGCTCAGAAGAAGGAGCTTGATCTTAATGGGCTAAATATCCCTCGGATTGAGAGAAATACCACCCTTCTTTACCCAGTAATTGTATCTCATGACAAACATATCGGCAGACTTCTCTCAGGATCTCTGTGAAAGGAAGTTCATTGCCTAGTTGGGTGGATTTCTTAAATGATAAGAATCACCACAAGAAAAGAGACCCCCTTTTTGGCAAGAAAACCTAACCTCTTAAAATGCAAGGTGACCTTGTCATTTGTAAACTATCCTTGCCTACGATGATAAATTATAGAACATATAATGTGAGACAGTATTGCTTTACTTCATTTGCAGCCACCTCGGTCCAGAACTGCTTGATTTCACAGTATCCTTGTTTCCAATAAAAAGATGAACCATCTATGTGGATATAAAATAGTTCCTAACACAGGAGAGAGAAAGCATGATATTTATTTTGTCACAATAAATAGATCCAAAAACCCAACCTTATATGTCTGACTGAACTTTTTGTTTCATTCCCTATAAGCATTCAAAGTAGTTTTACCCATCTAGCTATTAATGTCACCAGCGATACGAACTTTCACCACTTCCCCTTGGAAAGCATGCCATGGTCTGATAAAATCTTTATCGTCAAGATAATTTAGAACAGACATCAGGAAAAGTGGATTTTATTTCATTTTCATCTTATTGCACCTCACCCTCTCAGTTATTTATCTTCCTCCACTATGTTTTATATACTCAGAGTTGGTGACCATTATCTCCTCCTATTAGGTAACCAATTTGCATTTTGGGGTCTGAATTTTATATGCATTTTGTAGTCAGTTCCCACTGCAAGTGGAGTAAGCCATTCCATAGCTAGTCTAGGGGGCAGTAAACAACATGCTGCTATAGTTGTTTTCGGAAACAGATGCTGAAGTGTCTCTGAATAGAGTGATGGCACGAGTGTGCCAGGAGTTGATGCCCACTGAAAGCTTGGTTGCAAGAGTTGAGACATACACACATCCAGAGAAGAACATCACACATTGCTGCAAAAGAGCTTTGTGTGTGCATACATATCAAGTGCTGATGTGCCACTAATCTGTGTGCCAGTATGAACATGGAGCCTGTGTGCCACAGTTTTGTAATTGCAGTAAGGCATGTAATATACCACAGATAACTTATTGTGTGCAGTGTGTGCGCACGAGCCCATGTGCGGGTATATTTGAGATCTTAATGCAAAGTAAGACTGAAAATAGAAACATATACTCCAATGTCAGCCACCAGTGGACTGTGCAAAATAAATGAAGTGAGCTATTCTGTGATCAGCCTTTGTATGTGGACTAACGTATCCAGTGTTTGGTGGGAGCACCAGCACACAAGGCTACACATACTTTATGATTCTGCATTATAGAATCTGCTACAAAATATCTACCTCTGTCAAAAAAATATGTTCCAGAGTCTAGATGATTTAATTTTTAAAAATATGTAATGTGTTCCCTAGCTCTTTTTCGTCACCAAGACATCTTAAGTAGCCCTTACCCCCCAAGTAGCTCAGTGCATTCTTGGTATGTTTATTTGCATAGTTATGTTGAAAAACTGATCAAGTAATTTGTGTGGCTGAAATACTTTTCCTCCCCTGCTTCCAGAGGGTTACTTTTTCAGCCAGATTTCTTCTTTTACTTAAGCTGAGACACAGGAGCTACAATGACAAAGCAGAAATAAGAGACCAAAGCAAAGGCTGCTTAACTATTGCTGCTGTGTATGTGTAGCACAGTCTTAGACAAAACTGTATGCACGCTCATGTATATATTTATGTCTGTCTGTATAGGTATGTGTATATGCATGTCTGTATGTATACACTTGCATACACACAACTCAGTATAAAGCATTAAACCAATTCTAAACCAATTTCCCAGCCCCCCTAGTTCTAACATCCACACTGTAACAGACCTTTACCTCAATAGCAGCGTTAATTCTTCAGGGTCACCTTCTTCCCACTGTTTTCCTCTATTCCCAACCTTCATAGTTTCGCAAGTAACTCGACAGGTTTGTCATCAAACTTTACAAAGTTGCTGATAAAATCCAAGGGAAACAAAAATAATTATACAATGCTTTATCCACATATTAAAAAGTAAAACAAACAAACAAACAAAAAAACAAACACCCAAACGTTCTGTCTGTGAGAATAAGGAAAAAATGTTGGAAGGTTCCTGTTCAGGTCAGCACGTTTACAAAATATCTGGCAATGTCACCCTGACCTCTACTGGAAACCCCAAGTATCTGCAGGATAAAATCGTGGAACATCACTCAACGCTCAATGCAGAGCAACACATCATTCAGAGATGTAACAAGTATTTCCCAGCATCTTATCAACATTAATTACGAGACACTACAGGGAATAGTAGTGGTGAGTTCCAATACCACCAGCAACTAAAAAAAAAAAAATATTTAACAATGTTCCAATATGCTCACTTCTACAGCTATGTGCAGGATTTAATAGACGCACTCACTTTTAATCTGATCATTTATCTGTATTAATTTTTGCATGTCCATTAAAGTAATGGAAATATACAGGACTATGAGTTAAAGCTGCAACAGGTACAAACGTTTACATCATATCATAAGCTCCTAAAGCCCTTAGTATTTAGGAGATTAATCGGAAATTCAGTGACATTCAGAAGGCAAGAAAATTACATTCTGCTCAAATCTCAGGTACTTATAAATGAACAATTAACCCTTTAAGGTTTGTACCAGAAAACACAAGCACAATTCAGCTATGACAAGTCCTGGAAGGGGTTAGAAAACTCACAGCCTGTAAACTGCGATTGCAATTTGTAGTTCCGCATTTCAACGCAACTGTATCATTTACTAACACATTGAAAGTGACATCAAACCTTTTGGAATGGTTGTACTTAGGCTCATTACTTTTCTCAGTACATAAAAGTTATATAATAAGCTTGTGAGAGGCTCATAAAACTGTTCTGTTTGGAGCAATTTTGGTGTTTGCTACTGCAGTTGTTAAAGATGAGCCAAATTTAGAATTGCTCTACTCCGCTTGTACCAGATATGTAGAAGGCTGAAGCTCACCATCCCAGCTAGGGCTTCTCTTGCAAAATCAGTAAATACTAGGTGAGATCGCAGCTGCTGCAAACCACTGTAGCTCCAGAAACACATATGAAAAGACATATGTTCCCCAGCGTTTACAGTTTTTGCATTTAGGAACCATCTTTGCCTCTGCTGAATTCACATAGCTTTTTTCGGATAAAACAATAAGGAACTTTATTTTAGTAAGTGTTTCTTAAGACACTCTTATCAGGACCACTTACAGTGGCTTTCCAGACAATAGCCTTCTCACAGTTCAACCCTGGCTGGCAACCAAGCACCACGCAGCGGCTCGCTCACTCCCCCTCACCCAGAGGGATGGGCAGGAGAATCGGAAAGGAATGTAAAACTCAGAGGTTGAGATAAGAACAACTTAACAGGTAAAGCAAAAGCTGCGCACGCAAGCAAAGCAAAACAGGGAATTCATTCCCCACTTCCCACGGGCAGGCAGGAGTTCAACCATCCCCAGGAGAGCAGGGATCCAGCACGTGTAACAGTTACTTGGGAAGACAAATGCCGCAATGCCAAATGTCCTCCCCTTCCTCCTTCTTCCCCCAGTTTATATACTCAGCATGACGCCCCATGGTATGGAATATCCCCTTGGCCAGTTCAGGTCACCTGTCCTGGCTGTGTCCCCTCCCAGTTCCCCATGCCCCCCCCCAGCCCTCTCCCTGGCAGGGCCCGAGAACCTGAGAAGTCCTTGACTCAGTATGAACATCACCCAGCACCAACCAACCCCATCCGTGTGCCATCAGCATTGCTCTCACACCACACCCAAAACACAGCCCTGCTCCGGCTACTGAGAAGAAAATTAACTCTGTCCCAGTCAAAACCAGGATAACCCTCCTTTAAATCGTTGCCCTGAACACAGGCAAAAGTAAAGGTAGCTGAATGTGAGGAACAGCAAAGGGAAGATTCAGTAGGACTGAAACACAAACTAAGCCGCTGAAACCAGTGTCCCAAACTGCACGGGGAAGTGTGTGTTCCGCATACTATTAATCAAAGCCACCTGAAGCCGTCTTGGCTATGCAACAACACAAACCCTTGGTACAGCAAAGTGCATAGTCAGAAAAACTAGAATTTGGCCTGCTGCAGTGAAACTGAAGGCACCAAAGCTTCAGCCGAGATCAAGAACCTTTCTGCATAGGGGCATTTGGCAAGAATAGCATTCAAAACAGCGTTATTTTAAGAGAACAGAATGACTGGATGTAACCTAATATTTAAATGGCAGACATTTGGAGGAGCACACATCAGTGCATAACCAAACGCTGCATATTCTAAAGGCAAATCTAGCACTATGAAGGGTGAACTGGCAGTGGGGGAATATCGCTCCTGCCATTACAAGTTACAGAGCATCTCATGTGCCCACTTCCTTCTTACATAACATAATGTGATAAATCTGCTTGACATAAATCAGTTGTGGAAAAACACAAGCTTACTAAATGCATTTTTAAATCAAGGGCAGGATTCTCCCTCAGTACTAGATCAAAAGCTCAAGTTATATTTAAGCTCTAATGAGAAGCAGCCTTATTTATTGGTGGTTGGGGCACAGGGCCAAGAAAGCTTCTGTGTTCCAACCCTGTAGCATGCCAAATACTTTACAGTTTTGGACAAGTCTGTGACTCCATTTCTCCATCACATAACCAGGGATTATAGTATTTGGTTACCTCATAATGGCCTTAGGAGAATATATACAGTCCTTCTGTGTTGTATTTAATAAACTCCTACCCTACAGGATCTGTAATCTAAATCTAAAAGTTTTCAGATCTAATTGAAAAGAAAGCACGGGAAAAGATGTGAAATAGGAAAAATAAAGTGATTATTACATTAGAATAATACAATTTCAGTTCTGATGGTTTACTATAAAAACATCAGTAAGGGAGGGTCAAAGAGACCCTTTTTTCTCTAATCAGTACATTGTTTAGCAATGGCAGGAAAACAAAGAACCCCCCAAATGATAGGCAACAAAAAAAGTGAGTTACCCTTGATTCTTTCTGTATCTGTAAGTTTCATCCACAACAGCTATTTCTTACAGCAAATTATACCTTCAGCAACCCACAATAAGGTTCAATGCCACTGACGATATGGCTTGGTCTGTATGCCCCTCCCCCTTGTGCTCCAGAGGGAGTGATTTTTGTAGGAACCCACTGGGAAACAACAACAAAGCCAAATATTTGCCTGGGAGAGAAGTAGCATAGACACTGTGGCTGCGGTTCTCTGTGGAGCCACTAGCCACTCCAGAGGGCACAATGAACAGGTATTACTGCCAAGAGGAGGAGAACATGTCCAGGAGCAGCTCTGTGTACTGCACCACAGGCTTGAGCGATGTGATGTGCAGCTCATACGCATCCACAGATCCACAGCCAGCATCCCTGCAGTGCACATGTACGCACACTGCCTCTGGCCCCAAAAGCAATAAAGCCTCCAGCCAAGAACACAAGCATGGGCTCAGTCTCGCTTTCTCTCAACCTGCTGCCGATCCAGGTGAGAAGAGAGGCTTTTCACCCGATGCTACATACAAGGTGACTTAAGAGCAAAGCGTGCCTTTTCCAAAGGACTTGCGTGGTGATGCGCTAAGGACACACCTGGCAGCTGGGCAGGCGGGAGATGTGGGAGGCATGTACAGTGTGAGCCAACCACACAAGTTACGCTCAGGCACAAGATTTCTTATGGAGTATAAACAGGTGCTAAATCCATATGCTTTTAATAACAAACATGTTTATGATGGTGCTTTTCACACTTTATTAATTGAAGTCTATCCAAGCACCCCCATGACTGGCATTCCAGTATCCTTATAAAAAGAGGGACCACCTCTTACGGTGAAGTCTTCATGTGCCTTTTCAGGCTTTGAGAGTCAAAGAATCTCAAGAATCTACGACAGTTAAATTTTACTGCATGCAGCACAGTAAGAGAATAAGAAAGGAAAAAAAGTTTAACTTTCAAGTCCGAGTATTTGTAGTATTTACATTTTGGAAAATAAACCAACTTTTCCCACATTCTTCATAAATTTTTATACTCAATGCCACTTCACAGTCACATTATCTGGAATCAAAAAAGAGGTAAGGCTCAGACTTTTCTAAAGAGACCTTTGAACTTGCTGCAGCATGTATGAACTCAGCTCTTCAGGTGTCATCTAGAAAGTAGATGTATTTTCACAAAACCTCAGTGACGTAAAATAGAAGTGACCTAGCAGAATAAGGGAAGACTTTGAGTTTCAACAGTTGTAAGATCTTTTGATCTAAATTCTGTTTAATTCTTCAGAGCAGGTGTAGAGAGAAAACATAGCTGCATATCTAGATTCAGAAGTCCTAGCATGAACTATAATATCTTATTTTATCAGAGTAAATAGGAAAAAAAAAATGGAATAGAGAAGTTAAAGCAAGCACACCATCCACATTCTTAGTTTTGACTCTTTTTACCTCTTTATTATAACACAAGACATTTTAAGACATTTAACAAACCTTCAGAATCTTGAGTGCATCTTCTACTGTAAAAAATCCCAAACCATCACCAACAAACAACTATTTCTTGAACTGAAACAGTTACGCCAGTGCAGAACAGCAACAGGGTTTCCAAAGATGTAAATATTGAGTTTTCTTGCAAGTCATTGTTGCTTATAGGCAAAAGTTTTAAACTACGGACATTTGTGTTGTCTACCAACAAGAAGCTAAAATTAACTTGTAGTTTGAAAGGTGCTTGACCAACAGGGTCAGTCTTTATTTACTTTGGCCTACTGATATTTAAGATGAGAGAAAAACATGCAATGATGACAAAAACGTGTTATAGTTCAGAAAATGATTGTTTTTAGAACTATTCTAATCTTCCAAATTGCTTATCCCCAAAACTATTTTCAACTTTAACTTTATTCCATTTCTGAAAATTTACAAATGCAATGGAAGTGTTTAATAAGTAGTAAGTGATAAGAAGGAAGAGAAGTGATGGGCAAGGGACACATTACTAGAAGAAGTTCAAAAAGTTTGGAGACTGTGTTTCATCAGTCTCTTTATAAATGTGATGAAACCAACTTGCTTGCACAAGGGTATTGTGAATAAAAGATTCTCACAGTCTGCAAGATAAAAATTCTACAGAAGCAAAGGTCATAATAGTGAACATACAAGGAAAAGAAAAGATTGTTAAGAGGTAATGCATCTCTTTGTCTATACAGAACATAAATAAAATTCCTGCCGCAAGTTACGATTTTGACATGAAAGTTCTTCCCACTATTGTGCCCAAATGCCTATTTAATGGCAAAGAGACTGACAAAGACTTTTGAGGTTGAACAAACATTTCATTCAAAGTCATGCTTTTTATTTCCAAGGATGAGGGTTTTTTGGTTCTAGGGTGGTTTTGTTTTGTTTTGTTTTTTTCTTTTGCAACAATAACATTTGAGAAAGATACAGATAAATATTCTAAACAGATCAGCTTAATGAAAGAGCAGTACTTATAATGAAAGAGCAGCACTTATACTTTGTATACAAGTGACAACCAACTTAGAAAAAAGAATAGCATATCGTATGTATCTGTTGTGGTTTAACCCTGGCCATCAACCAAGCCTCATGCAGTCACTCACTCACTCCCCCCGCAATGGGATGGAGGAGAGGATCAGAAGAATAAAAGTGAGAAAACTTGTGGGTTGAGATAAAGACAGATTAACAAGTAAAGCAGAAGTTGCACATGCAAGCAAAGCAAAACAAGGAATTAATTTACTACCTTCCATGGGCAGGCAGGTGTCCAGCCACCCCCAAGAGAGCAGGGCTCCATCACGCATAATGGTTACTTGGGAAGACAAATGCTGCAATGCCAAATGCCTCCCCCCCCCCCCCCCCCCCCCCCCCGCCCCCCGCCCCCTTCCTTCTTCTTCCCCCAGGTTATATACTCAGCGTGACATCCCATGGTATGGAATATCCCCTTGGCCAGTTCAGGTCACCTGTCCTGGCTGTGTCCCCTCCCAATTCCCCGTGCCCCCCCAGCCCTCTCGCTGGCAGGGCCTGAGAAACTGAGAAGTCCTTGACTTGGTATAAACATGACTTAGCAACAACCAAACCCATCAGTGTGACATCAACATTGTTCTCCCAGCAAATCCAAAACACAGCCCTGCACCAGCTACTGAGAAGAAAATTAACTCCATCCCAGCTGAAACCAGGACAATGTCATACTTAAATAGGAAAATTTTCTTTCAGGTTAAAACAATGAGACCCAAAGCTAGAAGCCAAACCACAGTTCTTTACGTACCAGCTACTAAAATAAGATGATGGTTATGTCCTAGAATGACCCTTTACTGGTAGGACTCCCAAGCCGAACAAAAATTTTCCAACAGTTCACTGATCATGCTATGGATTTAAACCACACATATAACCTGGTGAAAACAGAGAAGAGACCCCTTAAACTCTACACTGAAGGTCAATGAGATTCTTCCCACCCCTGCCAAAGATTTCTTATGTTATCTTTGTTTAATCAACCAGAAGCAGATTTCCCCATATCCAGAACTCAAAATCCTCAGCCTGTATCTTCCAAATCATTGAGTGTCCATTTGGTGAGTGAAAGACAGAAAGACGTCCACAGGCAGCCTACTGCCATGGGGACACTTAAAGTTTGATTGTTCAGTACCTGAAATTGTAAACTTTTAAATATCTAAAATCCTTGTGTTGCTGTCATGAAAATTTGATCCCTAATATATTTTTTGCACTTCTTTTATTGTCTCTGCAAAACCAACAATACTATTTTTTTCACCCCTCAAATAAAGTCTTGTGTAATTAGATTATAAGAGGCTCAAGTTTTGTCTTTTCACACATCTAGAAACTGAGACAACAGAACCATAATTCTGGCTGGAGCTTTTAAACACAACAATAAAAATAACCCTCCAGTCCTTTCTATATATTATTTTTTTCTTAACAGTCAGTTACTAGATACAAAGGGAATTATGTAAGGCATATAATAAACCAGAATGTTTTGACAGTGGAAACTGATAAATTGTTTCAGTCTCAGCACAAAAGATGAATAATTCCTAACTGGTTACAGAGTATATGCTATTGACAGAAATGTTCTCTATCAATTTAACTGCATTTTAGAGGACAACAAAAGGCTTTCTAAATACAGCTGTATGTTCTTTCAGAAAGAATGTGTGATAACGAAATGTTACAATATTTGCCAATTGTGACTTGGTGACAAAAAGCTACATGTCAATGACTATGTTGTTGAGACTGGAAAAAAATACAACCTCTGAGCTTGCACAGTGTTTCTTGGCCCAAGGATACACAGGAGCAAACAGACCTCCAGCCTAGTAACACATTTCGGGCAAACCTGAAATGCTGTGAGGCTTTCAAAGCCATTGACTTTGCAGGCTGGTTTAGACCACTTTCGTAGCTCCAGTTTAAACACTGAAGGTCAATAGGTCCAATCATGAAATAAATCAGTGTGAACTTCAGTACAGATGACTGGACAGAGCCTATAATTAGCTGTAAGGACATTCAGGGTAAGCATAAAACGGTCCTAAGAGCAAATCTGCAGGCAACTTAAAGCTGACAATGCTTACAGTTTCAAGTGCACAGACTTGCCTGTTATTTCTGTAGAATGCTATTACACAGGTACTAGCCCCTTTTCTGGATGTGTTCTATTTACAAATCTGCTATTCTATTTACAGCATCTGTCTCCTCCTCAGGAGGAGTCAGGACAGGGAGCTTCTAAAGAAATGCAGTTCTGATTGTAGAACTCAACTAAAGGATAACTACCCAAACTTTCTAAGCTTTCCATAAAAATAAAAAGCGGAAAATCATATGTCAGAATCATAGTGATACCTTACCCCAAGTTTTGCAACTATGTGGAAAAAAAAAAAAAATAACAGCAGGTGCATCATCACCAGGCTGTTCATTTTTTTCTTAAAGCTGTATCTCCTTCTCACAACTTCCCACATAAATCCCATAAAAGCAACAGATTCGTTTTTGCTTCATCGTTATCACTCTTCCTTTTGCTCTCCTACAACAGCTTTACTCAAGGAAATATCAGTCAAGATACTACCTTTCAAAACATATTTCCATGTCTGAATTTGAATACTCAGAAGTAGAGGTCTGCCAAAAATGAATCCTTAATACATACACATAATTCTGAGCAGTGAAACTACCAAACCTGAAATTAAAGGCAAGCTCTGGAAGAAAACAGGTCTTTTTGAACACTCAGATGCATCAATTTGCAGACCATTCTGATCATCTTCTAGAGGTTGAGCACACTTTCACTCATAAGTGTTATGAAGTGGGACCTTAAAGCATTTTCAATGGGGTTGAAAGTATATGGGAAGCAAACAGATCGGAGAGCATTGTACAGAGAATGTTAAGAGGGTAAGTTGCATTCTTGTCACAAAGCATTTTCACTTTTATCAAGGAATCTAAGCTGTAGGCTTTTTGCTGTCACTAAAATATAGAATTTTTCCTGAACTTCAAATTTGAAGAACACGATGTTAAAAAAGCACATTAAAACCAGCATCAGCAGCCACTACAATTTGGGTTTTTTCGAATCTGAGGGAAGGGGGTAAGAGCATCTATTACAGATCACATAAACCATATGAAAAAAACCACCATATCACCAGATAGGGACTTTATTCAATAAAATTCACATCTACATGCTGAGATAAGTCTTATTTAAATTGTGTGGAGCCACAGAAGCAAAGCTCGATTTGATAAATTAAAGTTGGATCTTACCGCTGTGCAGCTTGCGCTAGTCCTTCCTTTCCCACTTGCCCCTTTGGTCCCTGGAGAACAGAATGAACTCATTTTATTTACAGTATAAATTGTCCTCCTACTGAGAAGGACAACATTGAACCTCTCAGCAGAGCAAGTTCATTACATTATTTATAGTCCAATTTTAATAATTTAATTTTTCATAACCCACTGAGAAAAAAATTAACTAAAAAGACAAGCAGCTTAATTGTCCCAATTTTTCCTTCTGCGCATTCTGGAGGGAAATCCCCTGGAGTTTACCATCTCAGGAAGAAAAAGCTAATGCTCCCCCCAAAGAGAAGAACATGTGTGGAGGCTATCTTAAGAGTATGATGTTATACCCCTACAATACTCAGACTGCTTTCAATGCTTTCTGAATTGCTAAGGAAAAAATAAAACTCACTTCATCCAGGTAGGTCTAAAATACATGCACATACTTTTTTAGACAGCGGATAATTTGTTGTTACAGGGGCAGAGTTATGAAATCAAGTCTCTTGTGAAGAGCCACCTTTTACGTAACTAAATCAAATCCTCAGTTGATCATCCAAAAAAAGGAGCGAAGATCCCTATTCAATCTTTAGGGCAGCCTTTTCATTTTCTTCTTCTTTTGTTTTTATAATAAGCCACAGTGTCTTTTTCTGCAGAAGAGGGTAGTAATACCAACCCTATTTTACACATAATGCAAAAGCTCCAAAACACATCTATTGAAGCTTGCACAGAAATGCTTGTCTCAATCATTGTGTAATAATAATTTAAACTGATAAAAATGAAAAACTGCTGAGCAACCCTTTACAGAGCAAGGAAATGCCAGAGAAGCTTCCAGTAAATGATGCAAGAAACAAACAGTTAACCAGTTTGTCTACATTTAAACAAGAATAGCCTTCCCTTTCTTATGTCTCTGCCTCAGTTATAAACCTAGTTTTAAACCCAAATGGAGTATTTTAGACTAAACTAGAACACACCTGATTTATGAAACACAGTTTAAGCTACATCATCTTGAACAGGCCAGCATTAAAAGATCTAATGGTGACTGGTTCATGTCATTTACATTTTCCCCTCTGAGGGGAATAAAGATTTACAGGGCTTCATTTGAGTGCTGACTTTGAATACAGAAACAATTGAAACCCTTTCAACACGACAATGCTGGTCGCAACGGCTTGCAGTATATACAACATTTACAATTACTAATGACTGATTATCTACTGATTAAATATAAGTGGTATTGCACCCTAACCAATGGCTTTATTGGGATACAACATTTCTTTATTCTAAATGGTAATTACTGCAAAGCATAACTTAAGGCTAGATCTACAAACAATACGTGAAATTCATCTGTTTGTGTGGGGAGAAAGCTTTCTCACTGGAGTTACACACTTCAGTATATGATTCAAGACAATCACCTTACTGAGAAGGCGAAGGCTGAATATCAGCATGTAACTATTTAGAGCTAGGTAAAAGGAGATGTTGAAGAAAAAGCCCAGCTCTCTAATCTTGTGTCTCACTTGGATATTAGAAATTTTAATCAGAATTTCAAGAAAGTGCCTTTGCACACTGGGGAGCCAAAGCTGAAGAAAACGCAATGAAACATTATGTCTACACTTCTTCCTGTCTGAGTCTCTTCTTGTGGCTTAAGACTTTCTGGCTAATTGGTCCTTAAAGACAGCTAGTCCCTTATCACATGCTTTTTTCCTTCTAATGAGTTTGTAAATTTTCATAAAGTTTTCACTAACAAGTAACACCAGAGAGGGGGCTGTGTTTCATAGTAAAGAGAAGAGTGGTTTCAAAAATGCAAGGAAAATTGTCAGAAGCTTTGGCACAGGTTTACTGTGAATTTTGACATAACTCTCAAAATATTTTGTCTTATTACTTATCAGTCATAAATTCAGTTCTTCATAGGAACTTAATATTTCTCTATCCTAATAAAGCACACTGAAGGCAGACATTAGGAAAAGGGCTCAGGCACCTCTGCAGCCTTCCTTCCTTCCTACATCATAACACACACAGGAATGCTAAGATTGCAGAGGGATGGGACGGGAGGAGACACTGTCCAACCAGGAAAAGCCTGGGCACAGGAGCCAAAAAGAAACAAGGATGAATGGCAAATAAGTTTGTTGAATCTTGTGTAAAAATTGGAGCATTTGATTAAAGAATGCCAAATGAAATAATTCTTCTAACCGTTGTTTTCCAGAGTGGTTCATATTGTACTGAACAAAAACCCCAAAAGTATATCTGCTTTCAAATAAAACATTTTTATTCTTCCCAAAGTCTTAGCTGGAGCTATTCAGCTTTCTGAACAATTCCCTGATGTAATCTTCCTCACACCAATTGCGAAAAGATCTCTCGCCCATATTAACAACTTCATACTTCGATGGAGTTTTGAAGCAATTCCTTATTTCTTCTACATAAGGACAAATAACTAAAAATAAGCGTTCCTTGGCCAAAATTACATTAAAGCACAATGTACTCAAATGTTTCTCACTTAAGAGATAGAAAAATTTACAAGAAAAGGCAGGAGAGATTGAGAGAAAGAAAAATGAGATTTTAAAAAAGTGTGAAGAACAGCTTAAAGAAGGGAAAGCTATAGTTTCCTAAGGAAACAAGAAAACTAAGTGTGTGTGTGTAAATAGCAGAAACCTATATAGGGAAAAGGAAATGCAAGAGAAAGAAAGGAGTAGGTTTGTTTTGCTTTTTAAATACACATTGATCCCCCCCCCCCGAATGATACTCTAGGTTCACCAGTAATAAACCTATCTTTCTGATAGGTTTACATGCTGGTTTTCTTTTTTTTGTTTCAGAACACAAACCCATTAAGATGCCAAAGTAGTCCCAATTCAGTCTGATATGCCAAGACCTTGTCAGTAGTCAGTACAGAGAATTTCTCTGTAGCATATAAAAATAAATATTTATGTCTCTTTGTACCAAATCTGGTTTATGTCATGCTTATAGTTTAACTATTAACATGAGTCTGAAGGATTAATGCAACAGCAAGTTTCCTAACTTACAAAATATCCTATATTTTACACCAGGGTTATACAAAACCCCTCTTCTAAAACAGATACTGACAGAGACTAATAGTAGATGATGTAACTTAATCTCAGAACCTCGGTGATGTCAAACCTCTTGAGCATCATATACAGTTTATGGTACAGTATTACCACAATCCTTCAATGGAATTACAGTTTTGTAACTAATCTCTTCCTATCAGTTACACTACACAGACTGCAAAGTCCTAATACAAAGAGACCATAGGTGTGAATGATTGCACTTGAGTCTTTTCCCCCAACCGTATTTCCAAGCCTGAGATTGATAAATGGCACACCAGTTATAAATGGGCAATAGGGTCAGTGGAACTAAAAGCTGAGAGTTCACAGAAGAGTCACAATTCTTAGGAGTTCGGGAAGAGGCCAGAGACTGACGTTGCAATGCTTAATGATAAATTGCCAGGGTTGTTACACTCCAGTTAGAGAAGATCGGTGATGGGCAAATAACCGTGGCAATGTGAATGCTACAGCCTCAGACCATCCAAATAACCTTATTAGTCTGTAAGCTTTATAGTTTTCCTGTACTGGTCTAAACTTTTTCCATGACAGAAACTGAATAGCCACAAATATAATAGCCACAAGAGGCTCTGGCAATAAAGAAATTAATCACATGAATTAAAAATAAATCGGTCACATCTACACTAGTCCACATGATGACACCAAAATCTGAGAGGAGAGGGACTTTGTCATTGTGTCTACATACAAGTCATAGCAGACTGAAGGCCAAATCTACTGACAATTTAGGTACCTGAAGTAGGAAAAATTCAGGAACTAGCATTTAGGAACAGAAGTTCAAAAAGCTGACTCAGAAACAAATCTGCACAGACACCTGAAACTGCCTGTACAACTCAGAAGTGGAAGCTGAACAGCATCTTTATATTGTGGAAAGGGTACAATTCTTAGACCATTTTCTCAGGCATTGAAAAAAATGGGTTCTAGACCTCTCTGCTACTCACAGTCCTGGTGAGCACCCTGCACACCAGCAGCACTTTCCATCCTGCACTAGTGTACACTCAGGAGATGAGAACTGATGATGGATCTGGAAGGAGTGCCATTCCCACGCAAGAAGGAAAGGTGGTTCCCCGGTACAACTCCAATATTACTTCTATTTTTTGAACAGACATGTAAAAATAGTCACTATAGTAAGGCCTGGAACAAATCTCCTTCCTACTACATAAGATACAGATTCTAGATAAACTAAGTTGGAGAGATTTCCAGACATCTCTAGAAAACATTTCCTGAACAGACTTTCCAAGGCCACATTTCCAGGGTTTGTTCAGAGCTGGAGGCACCAGATTCTCAGAATCTTCTTATGTCATGATCTTATATGGCTGAATTTGCAGGACCAGGGTCTAAAATTGGATCTTAGAAGTGCTCATGTACTGTAATATACAGAAAGATTTGCATTAGGAATTAAATTGCACATATTTTCTAAAACCTTCTCTCCAAAATCAACAAACTTAATCTTTGCTTATTGCTTTTTACTGTGTCTCTGCAATAACAACATCAACAAAATAGTTCTATGTAAAATATTTTTACATAGAAGTTTGAACAGTAAAATTAGAAATATATTTGCCAGAAGACTGAGGCAGAACATGAGGAAATTTTACATGGAATAGCTATTCACACTACCTGAAAATATTCTCCAAAGATGTATATCAGTGCCTACAATGAAATTATATAAAAGAGAAATAATTGGCCATCCTCACTTTCATATTATGGACATACATGATGGATTAAATGTGCTAGTAATGCTAAAATAATTTACCTATAAAACGAATAATGAGGCCACAACATTTAAAAGAACTTGCTTACTTTTAAAGACTAGAGTTGCAATGGGAATAAGAAACACTCTTCACAACATCCACAACATTGCTTAATGTTATTTTAAATACCATTATTTGATTTTCCCTATCAAATCACTCCTTACCATGGGACTCACTCCTTATTTTTAGATCTTAACTTAAAAATAATATAAATGTTCTTGAGTAAAACATCCATAAGGCAGGAAATGGGGAAATTAATTCCCCATCTCACTTACATACACAGACTGAACACAGAGCCTTTATGTGCTCATACAACATTTGTTAAATGAGCGTTCACTCCGTCATTAGAAATACCAAATGGCTAGCTGTTCGGTTTTTCACTACAAAGTCATTACCCTTGGTTCATAAAGTTCCTGGACTACAAATTGCTGGAGGTTAGGAAAATATTCTTCAGAAATATCCCTGTATGCTGATACATTACACATTCTTCCTTAAGGATCTTCTACTGGCAACTGTCAGAGATGTAGCCCTAGGCTATGTGGAGTTGTGTTACAGCCCCACAGGGCTATGCCAATAATACCAGAACTGTAACTAGTCCCAGCATCACAAACACTATACATGCAGTTGACACTGCTTCCTTTGTTCTCATATGTCAGAGAATTGTATTTACGGTACCATTTTTTTCCCCAATATTCTTTGGAAGACATGCTCATCTGGATGTAAGGAACATGCTTTCATCTAGTTGTATATTTTGGCATCTAACAGTATTTAGACGTAACTTTTCCAAATGAGCCTACTTTAGAAAGCAAGCAAGAAGCCTGATTGCTCTACAAATTTCCTGTGTCTTAAAATGTAATTATTTCATTTAATTTTGTTCCAATCACTGGCTCCCCTTCTGAAGCATGCCTGAATACTCACCTGGGCACAGCATGGGCAAATGTTATTTAATCTGATTCCCCCACTGTTTCAAAGCCAGCAGCATGGGCATGACAAACAAGGAGGCAAGGAGCAGGTGGCAGCAGTTTGATGAGAGGCCTGGAGCGGACAGTGAGGGAATAAAGCAAGAGGAGGCAATAATGAAAGACAAAGAGAACAAGGCTGAACTTACGTGGATGTCTCCAGACAGATTGATCTAGAATAAGATAGTGGTTCCCATTCACGAAGAGAATGAAAACCACGGAAATAAGAATCCATTGACAGAAATCTACTGTTGGGCAGTCATCCTTTCCTCAGCTGACCATTCTGTAGCTCATTTAGTGGGGACTGCATTCATTTTGTAGAACAGTGTATTTTCAATACACTGTACATGGGGTATCATTTACCTTGTCTATAACTCATTGCTGCCTTTTGCACTTCCCTCCTTTTCCAGTTCCTTCATTATCTACATACCTTCCACAGCAAAGCTGGGATCTCACAGACAGCCTAACTTGCTACACAGCCCTAATTCACTCCTTGCAGGTGATCTGAGCAATGCAACACATGACATTTAGCAAGTATTCCGCAAGTGGCAGAAGGTAAGAGAGAGGCATATGGTCATATGTCTGTTTGACCCCATCGATACTCCAATGGTATTATTGCAGACTGCCCTACAAAGAGAAAACCTGTGGAAGATCAAGATTTAAACAACAAAAGTCACATCAAGACAGAAACCAAGGGCTTTCAAAGTTTGCCATTTATTCACAATTACGGACCCAGACAGATTCACTTCAGAATACTGCAGCTCTCAGAGCACATCTCCTAGCCATCCATGATACAGACCCACAGGCCTGATTTGCTTGAAGTGGGTTTTACATGGAAGGGAAATCTTTGCGTTCAAGTTTTTCCAAAAGTGAATTCTTCTCAGTGATTCAGAAAGGGTGTTTGAACCTTCGTCTCCAATACCTCAAAGCTGTAACTTGATCACCAGCTATTTTGGAGAACAGCACCTCCAGCTCTGCTGGAGCTATTCCCCTTTGTATAAACAGCGTGAGGAGATCCTGCCTGGACAGCTGGCGTCAAGCAGGAGAGACAGCAGTCTCATTCTGAACGGCAGCTTCCCGACAGGAGTTTTCATAACAGTGTTACTTGCTAGTAGTTAGTCAACAGTGAGAATCTTTTTCTCTTCTCTTCCACCTACACAATGGGTGGCCAGGAAGATTTCTTATGAATCAGAATCAGATCAGATATCTTTAACTAGAAAATTCCCAGTCAGTTCCGTTTCATACAAGGCAGACAGGGGGCAAATGAAGAACTGTGCAGGCATCCTGACAATTCCTCCCTAGAAGCAGTCTGTTCAAATGAAAACGAGAATTCAGCTTTAGGGAGGTCTGGTTTCTCCTCGACAATTTCAACCTCTGAGACAAAATTAGCAATTTTGAGAGCAAAGATCAACTTTGCTTCAGAGTCTAGACATCAGAAGCTGGCAATTGTTGCAAGGCAAACACCGAACTTTGAAGTCCTGCACTTTGATTTAGTAACGCAAAAGCCCTTATCACTCACACTTCAACCACAGTGACTTTCCTCCCAAGTGCGGATTGCACTGAAGCTCTCTTGCAAAAGACTCTGAACTTTATCTTCCATTTTGAGAATACTGCTCAAAAAAAATACAATTTGGCACTTCAAAAGACACATTTGATTTGTCCTGGTCTCAAATGATTGCCCCTTGTAGCCCTTGAGCAACTGCAGCTTTGGGAACATTTAAGAGAAATGCTCGAGCACTGTGTTCATCTGGTATCAGAGAAAGTAGTTAGTCTGAGATGCTGTAATTCCCATTATCATCTTCTTTGCAAATGTGCTACTGCTTAGCAAGACACACAGCTTAATTCTCCCAGTCTTGTTTTTAAACTGTGGTACCCAATGTAGTTGATACTGAAGATGCAGAAAAGGTGTTTCCATATATTTCTTTTCATTAAATCTGAAGAAAGTAATAGCTGCAGCTATTTTGGGTAGTAATAGCTGAAAAACATAATTAAGCTCTTAAAGCTTGTGTTAAAATGTAATTTGTTATTCTTAAGAAAACACTAATTATCTTTCATCTCAAGGAAATGTAACGTGTGTGTATACACACATACATATGTATGCGAATCTACAGATGCTGGTTTTCCTTTTTTAAATTTAAGTGGCAGCATGTGAAAACAAACACACTTTGGTGTATATATACTTATGCTCTAAAATCATTTGCCATCTTTGAAAGAAAAAAGCCAAACAACAACAGAACAACCACCTTAGACTCAGAATTTCTAATATTTTCCTGCTTTTCATTTAAAACACTTCATTATCTACATGGCTTTCTATTAGGTTCTCAAATATGCTCCATCTGATTTAAAACCTTATAGCAAGGTTACCAAGAACAGAATCAGGTCAGCACACTAAACTAGATTTTTATTTTACATCGGCTCCCAGGCAAATCTTCAGATTTTCCATGTTATTTACAAGGACATTAAGAAGGTCTTGTTCTTTCTGCCTCAGTGATTTATTCTTCCCATATGTAGATGTAGTAATTCTTTAGAAGCTGGTCAATTATATGTTCTAACAACAACAATAGGATCTTAACAGAATAATTTTGATTTACCAACCTTATAAAAAGTCTGTCTTTACCTTTCAGAATCTGATTTTACTATGGGATGTGGTAAGTTAGAATAATAAGTCATAAAATACATTAGCTAAAAATGTCAATGTCTGACACTCCAAGATACAGCTGCAAATATAGTCAATGCTTTTACATGAGTATTTGACAATTTCTTAAAAAATATTTACAAAAATAATTTGCAATACCAGAAGTATCAAAACTTAAGCTATTATTAGAAATTACTTGGTGAGAAGAGATACTCTTAAAAAAACACCTGGTTTTGTCAAATACAATTTGCATAGCTGCAGTGCGCTCCCATACAAAGTTTTGTTAAAAGATGAGGGAAAACAAGATCTTCATTGAGCTAGGTTTATTCTTTTTTCACTAGTATGTGTTTTGCATTCAAAATAGGATGAGGTTTTCTTCTAAATGCTGCTAAACTTAACCTCAACCATGAGATGAAGTATTAGGGTGCAGGTGTCAAATTTTGGAGGTGCTTCTATTCAGATATTTTACACTTGGACTATGTAGACTCTTCATAATCTTGACTTGACACAAACCACAGAACATCTGGAACCACATGTGTTTTGCTGACTTGCTTCATGCTGTATTTAAATATTTTAGGGGTCACTGGTCACCTCAGCTGTTCACTGTCAGAGTTGCAGCCTGGTGGCCAGAGCTCTGTCAAGTTGTTTCCCCTGATCAGGAAACAGCTGAACAGTTTCTGCCTTATCTTTCTGTTTGCAGAAGCTTGCACCAAGGTACCCGCTCATTCTTTCTTAGAGGACTATGTATAGATCACACAGCTTGTACAGACTGAGGCACTGAGCCTGCAAACACACTGGTGCTTAAAATTGCACATGCGAGTAGCCTCAAAGAATTCAGTCACGTCATAAAGATAAATAATCGGACCAGTACACAGGACGTGATATAGCACATTATTACCACTCAAAAAACTGTCAGAAAGCATCTCCTGCACTCTGCCTGCCCTTTCCAGTATTCTTCCCCATATCCTCTCTGCTGCAGAAGACTTTGGTTCGCTGGGACTATTAAATATGACATGTAGTGCTATTCAGTGTGAACCTGATGATTCCCCTCTTGCAGAAAGTTGTAGGTTGTTTGTAAAAAAAAAAAAAATTTCAATACTTTTTTTTTTTTTCATTGAAAATATCTGATAGATGTGGAGCAGTTACCCTGACTTACTAAGTTTATTGTTAGAGGCAATAGTGTTACAGCTTTAGGCAGTGAATTCAACAGGAGAATTAATTGTTTACAAAAGCTTTTAGAAGAGAAGAATCCCTACAGAAAGGGGTAATATGAGATTTGCATGAGATGAAGAGCAAATGGCAAATACACCAATGTGTTCTGAAAAATATTTAGGTTAAAACCAGAGGCATCTTCTTCACAAGGCTATTTCCTAGGAGGGTGCTGTTTCTGTGTGTACATATTCCATTAGGTACATTGAAAAATTCAAAATCTTATCTAAACTGTAACAGTGTATGCAGTTAAGGAATATGTTCTATAGCAAAGATGCTACTATTTGTTAACTTAAATGTTAATCATAAAGTTATAACTTTTCACACTAGAAAATGTCACACCAGTAGGCGGTCATATATATAGTCCATTTTTGTATGTCATCTTTATCATCAGACTGGTAGTAACCAGAATGCCAGTACTAAGGTCCTGTAAAATAACGATGACAAATAAATCCTGCCACTCTTGCTGCTACCGAAACAGGTTCAGCAGCATGCACAACTGGACACTAACCATAAAACCAAACTGGAACAGATTTTTTCCTAAGCTGATTTTGTTTACATTTAGGAAAAAAAAACCCTGGTTTTTTAGTTATTTGAAGCTCAACAAAAAGTATTTAATATTCTCCCTATAGTACCTGATAGAACATTTATATCAAAGATACCATCGTCTTGGCTGAAAAATCCCTGAGGAAAAGTCTTACCTTACATGGAGAAGATAAATTAAACCCAAGTTTGCAGCTTGAGACTTTTTTGTTTTGTTTTGTTCTTCTAAGGATGAATTTATCTCTTTTCAGTTCAGTACCTCTGTGCTCTCTTCTGACCTAATTTTGTCTGTGATAAATGCCAGAGTTTCAGTGGAGTCATTTGAGCTCCTGTAAGAAAAGAACTGAAGTAAAAAATAAATGCACTCAACATTCCTGCTCTGACAGATTGCTTGTCAGGACACTAAAAGCCTTGAAAGGCTATAGGTGAGGTAAAGCCCCAGAACTGCCATTCTTTAGACAAAATTGCATTTTGGTTTTCTACTAATTATTTTGTATTAACATAATGAAGTTAAAGCTCATTCAGACTAAGCAGGTCTACAATTTGTACAGGCCTGATGCAGGCTGTTTTATAGGATTCATTCCCAGGGGTATTGCATGGCTAGAGGACAATCAAATTAAATTTCTGTCTTGGTTTAGACAGGAGAAAGACGACAAATGCCTTGTACTGAGAGGCACTGCAAAGCACAGCTGGCCAAAGAAGTTCCTTAATATAGCTACTTTCTATTCCCTCCCTACCCAAGCACCTTACAGGGAATGTTTTTCTGTTTTTCACTTGCCGATAGAAGGTCAGCAAATAGCATGAGAGACTGAACACAGCTGCATCTACTCTTACAGAAACGGGCAGAAAACAACCACAGAAGGTGCAGGGTGGCTTTACCTCCCAACCCTTCCAGGTGGATCCCAAGGTGCAGTGGAGGACCCTCCGTCAAAGCCCATGTTGCAGGATAAGGCAGGCAGGAAAACTCAGACACATCAAGTACCAAAAACATAAAAAGGGCTGCACTGGCCAGGGCCAAAAGCTCTTCCAGCCCCACACCCAGCCCCTGAAGCTATCCAGCAATGAATCCTAAGGGAAACACAGAGGTAACCATATTGTAATTTTGCCTCTGCTATATGGTCCCAGATTCTGACACCCTGTAAGCCCCAGCCTTGGGGCTTACAGAACCAGCAGGTGTTTGTTTCCAAGGCTACCAGCAACATAAAGGCTCACTGGTCACCCACGCTAAAGCCCTCCCAGATTTATAGGACTTATTTAGCTCTATCTCAACAAGAGAAAAGTCCCTCATAGAGAAAAGATTTGAAGCAAGTAGTAAATTAGTTAATCTCATCACCACACAATACACTTAGGGAAGAAGAGTCTTTCTCCAGAAACTGTCCCCAGGTATGTGACACCTTATGAAACTGTGGGGGGCCAACAGTTAAACAGTATGTGGCTACACAACATAAATTATCTTAAGACTTAATATTATAACATAACCTTTGTTAAAGAGTTGTTTACAGTAGAAACTGCACATAACTGAGCTATTTTAATACGATGATCGGGTTCACTGATCCACTGCAAACACTTCAAAGTAGTTTTAACTTACCAGAAAACATGCAAGTATATGAGTATTCTTCTGAGGTCTCAGTTTGCCAAACAGGCAAATGTTTTGTTATTCAGGGCAAGAATACATAGTTCCATCTCCTATTAGCAAAAACCCCCCAAACCCCCACAAGATATCTTACCTGAAGCACATGAGAACAAAAGTTGGCAGCGTGTGCTGTTAACAAACACTCATTTCAGATGAGCAATACAATACTTTTCCTCCATTAGAAAAGCTCCATTATTCCTAGAGTGTCCCTTCAATCCTCTGAAAATACAAAAATAAATGAAAAGATAACCATTTTAAGGAAAGGGATTATCAGATTTTTGAGGTAATAGTAAACCACAGTATTGTAGACATATTAAGGGTACAGTGTTTCCCAAGCCTGTATGATAAAATTCCTCAATGTCTTCAAAGATTGACTGAAGCTGTCAAAAGTCAATATTTAATAATACATTTCGAGGCTGACTTTCAGATGCCCAAGTGAACAGTTAAAAAAAATAAATCCTTTTCACTTTGTTATTGCTAGAAAGATGGGTAAATTCACATGACTACCACACAACAGCACATACACATTGCTTAGATATTATCAAACCTTGCAGACCTACATAAGAGGAACTCATTTGTGAGAATTTTCAGTTAACATTCTTGTTTTTGAAGGAAGAGCACACAGCTTTCACATATCCTAGTGCCTAAACCCTTCCTCATCTTCTAGAGAGCATTCGGATTTTCAAAGAAGATTTAAGGAAGTTAAGCCTTGTCCCTCAATGTCAGTGATACTAAGGTGTTTACGGTAGTAGCGTCTCTTTTGAAAGCTCACCCTAAATTGAACAGAAAATGTAAAAGGCATAGACATAGATGTAATTAATCATTAGTATTCTCTCTTGCACCATTCTTGTCCATTTTTTTTCCACAGAACTTAAACACCTAAGCCAAACAAAAGCACCCTGATCATGTAGAACTTCACAGGAGAAAATCAGCTTTGGAAAAAAAAAAAAAAAAGAAAAGAAAGAAAAAAGGAAAAAAAAGAGAGGATGAAAAAGGCATGACTTGGGCAACCTAGATTCTTCTGCAGCAATAAGATTTAAAGACCTCAGTGCATCATTCAGTTCTGATATCAGAATAATAGTATTTCTCTTCTAATGCTACTTTCTAAAAATAAATTATACTATTACTTACACAGCATGCAACCAGTATCAGAATACAAGTTATGGAAAACATGGCAGTAATACATTCAGAGCTTCATATTGCTACCGTTACATGTCTTCCTAGTTTTGACACTCCTTTTATAAACACTTTTTAATTTGTACTTGCGTTGTTCTGACCCTTAAAACTTTTCCTCAAATTGCTGAAGAGGATTTTAGAAAAAGCAGTTGGGACTGCAGTAGAGAAAGGAAAATAATGTTTTACATATATGTCTAATGTTGCTCTCTGCCTTCCATGACTACAGAGACAACAGGATTTCCAAAACTGGGATTCGCAACTGCACATTCCCTCTACTTCAAAACCAAGAAGGGCATTTACCTCTGAGAATCGGAGGAGGAAATTAAAGGGGTACTGTCAGCACTGGTTTGTAAAGCAAAATAACAACCACCACCTTTCTGTCAATATTATCCCTATTATTTTTAAAAGGGCATTAAAAGCACTTAACACCAGAAACTTACAGGGTTGAAGACAGCTAAGCCTCATCTTCCTTACATGTGAGTACCACAACAGGACTCCCGGTAAGGCAACAGGCTTAGGGTGCTACCCAGCAATTTCGCAGCCCAGTGCTGAAGATTTTTGCAAGGAAGCATCAACTGTGTGAAAACAAGTCCTGTGAACGTGTCTGGTTTCTGCGGCATCATCACTACAGTAACAGTGACTCTAGATTCAGTTCTCTTTCTTCTAAACTTTTCTGGGATCACAGAGAAGGGGTTGTCTCAGTGCATTTATTCCACCTACTCCCAAGAGGTGTTTGCAGAGCAGTTTGACCTACTATGACAGAGAGGACTGGAAAGCAGCTAATTTTGACACGAATGATGAACCTTTCCCCCCACCCCACTGCCCTCCTTCAGGAAGGGAGAATTACAACTAAATAAGGACTAAAAGCTGGATCCTAAGACCAACTGCCACTAAATGGTCATTTCAGCAAGGCTGTTTTGCATTGGTATCTAAGCTGCTGCTGCTGTTTATGCAAACAGTGATCCATAGTAGCCACGCAAAAAGCCACACACAAAACACTTCAGACCTCTGGAATCTTACAGTTCACTCAGGACACAAAGGCTTTAACAGAGGAAAAAGTATAAACTAGAAGCCAAAAATGACAGTTTAAGTCCACTTTTATCCTTAGTATTTACCCTGCAAAAAACAGCTTAGTTGAAATTCTATTTAGCATAGAAATATCTAATAGCTAAATAATTCTCTATGGTGCACCCACTCCGATAGTTTTAATATCGGCATAATAAAACTGATTTTTAATTGACTTTGATGTTACAGTTATTCTAAAATGAGTGTTATTCTGCTGTCAGCTATCTTGTAAATAACATTTTCTTTCATATTACCTATGAAGTGACAATGTCATTCAAGAGAATAAACACAGATTAGATTTAGAGTGTGAATACATCAGGCACTGAGGGCTAATATTCTGAAAAGTGTGTTTGTTCCACATAGCACTCTAAAACCTGTTTACTTGTATTTGACCTATTATACCTATAGATCCTTCAGTTTCTTTTATACTTTTTATATGCTTCATTACTTTTGAAAGTGATTTCTAATTGATTAATTTTTAAAAAATAAACAAAAAAAAAATTAAGCTTGCATTTTTGCAAAGGTCTGAGTAGCTTTGAACAAAAGTATTGATTATCAGCTTTCAAGATGGAACCACCAAACCCTTGCAAACCAACCTGTTTGCATGGCAACATAAAGCAATCCAGAACTTGATAAAATGTTGAGCCTGAAGGTTTTTTGTCTTTTTCTGAACATACAGTATATTCCATTTTCTTCTTTGCGGAGGAAGAATCAGAACACACAAACGCACACTTATATAGATCCAAAGTTGTGCCAATCCCAGACTACAGCCAGCAACTGTTCTGTCTGATCTATAGGAGGAACAGAAAAAGACTGGCTTCACAGCACATAATCAAGACCTTTTTTTTAATGTATTTTATACTTTCCTGAGTGGGAAAGCGGAAGCGTTCAACCAGCTTCTCTAGAAACTCTTGGTTCTGGAAGATTCAATACCTCAGTCAGAAATAAAATCCTCAAACACATGTCCCAACCTTACTTTTCTTTCTTTTCTGCTCAGCTTCCTTTCCATACACTGGGGAGGATGTATCTTTCTCCACTCTGTCTTTTAGAATTAAAAGATGTTCAAGATAGTTATTTGCTCTTACTGTTAATGATTTTAGTACGCTAAAAGCAGAATGTTTCTCTCATCTGGGGTTTCAAGAATATACTCTCAACACAAACCAGAAGGTGATGATGAGACTACACATTTCCAAGTTTCATGTTCCTCCCTGCCTCAAGTGAGTGTCAGGTCCAGTTGCTGAAGGGCTGCATTTGCTCAGAGATACCTGCTCATAAACCGTGACAGACAATACTTGGCTCTCCAAAATTGAAAGCACGTTTCCAAGAAGTGTATAATCAATCTTTCAGGGAAGGAACAGGGCAGGAATCTATTTTTCATACTTTTATAACCCCTCATTACAACATATCACATTAAGATTTTTCCAAGTGTGCGTCATTTCAGACCGTACGGGTTACAACTACACATTCCCACTGAAGGTTTCCATTACAGCATAAACTTTACTGAATGAACCACACAGAAGAGTTACAAGCCTTGATACATGAAGAGGGGACAGCGTTGCACTATGTTGGTTTTAACACACACAGGACAGTGAATCAGTTCTGAAATCTCCCAGTATAGTCCAGAAAGAGCTTAACAACAGCAAAACCAGAGACTATAACGACAAAATCAATTTACTGTGCTTTCATTCTGCAACAAGGCACGCATGTAGCTGGTAATAACATAAGGGCAGGTAAAGTACTATTTGTTTGGAGTTCATTAAAAAAATAAAAATGCTGTTATTGTACTTCTCCCACCGCTGCAGGTACTTAATAGAGAAAAATTTCATATCTCAGTCTGGCATGCCATAGCTACAGGTTGCTCACTCCATGCTGAACACAACAAATTTGCATAAAAAGAACAAAGATCCACAGATAAAAAGAACCGAGTGTTATTTCTGCACGCACTAACTCCATCCTTGACTGTTGGCAAACCTTCTCTCTGAATATTTTGTAATGAGTATGATGTGCAACTAAAGAAGGTTACTCCTACTTTTCAGCAAAGCATTTGCAAGTGGAACTATGGAAAAAGCTCAGCACCAGAAGCATGACATATTTCCTTCTATTCAGTGCCAGGATTTTCTTAGAGCAGGCTGGCAGCCGAGGACTGCTGTCAGCCCTCGAGCTTTCCATTTGCAAAGAGACAGAAGTCCATCGTCACCAGACTGACAGCCGTATGATGTGCTGCCAGCAATCCACAGCATGACATGGCCGGGACTTTAAGCCTCAGCTCTGTGTAGCAGGTAGAGCATCATCTCTGGTCAAGAAAGCAGGAAGGAAAGCAGCAAGTGCAGAGCAGCGGCTGCGCTAATGAAATCCATCGAACAGCAGCTCTTTAGCGTGGACACCAGCAATGGCCTAGCACTGGTCTCATTCTTGGCTCTCAGAGAGTGCTATAACTTACAAGCAGTGAAAAGTATTATGGCAAAAAAAGAAAAATGCAATGGGTCTTGGGAACTGGGGTGTTTAAACTTCTTGTTGATATATGAAAACTGAGTATCAAAGAGATTTTGTGCTGTAAATTTGGACTTTACTTAATGGGGCAAGTTTAAGTAAATAAATGTGTATCTTCCGTCTTGCCCATATGACTTCATATACTGTTAGGTTGCTAAGGGGGAGAAAGAAAATTTCAGAAGTCCTAAAGCACATTGGACAAGGAGAAACACTTGCAGGAAAGCTCTTGTAGATATGCTACTGCAGACCCAAATTCCACCCATCTTTATGACTTTGATCATGGGTATATCTAAACATCTCAGGTTATTTTTGTATAGTGCTATTGTGGCTTTGCATGCATGGGACTGAGTGGCACAGAAGAGAAAACGCAGAGCACCACTTAAATTCATCAGGAATGAAAAAATCACCAACAGCCCTCATACAAAAATTGTAAAAGACTAATCACACCTTCCAATATGTCCAGCAAATAATACTATGCTGCTCTTTGTAGCTTTTGCCTCCACTGCAACTTTGGCCAGTCATTTTTGGTACTCTGTAACGTGCATCTTGGGGTTTTGTGCAGGAGGAACTCCTTACTGGCTGTGGGATGAAGACATGTAATATGTGCTACAGAAAAAGCAAACACAAAGGCAAGACAGAGTCAAAGGAGAGAAAAACTCTCTTTGGGGAGAGTTTTCTTTCTTTACTTGGCCTCCTGGTAAAATCCCAGCTAGGTTTGTGGGTGGTAAGTGATACAGAAGGTAAGGCAGAAAGCTACCTGGGCACGTACCCAGCCCTACGCTACACACAGAGAACCTGCACTTCTGTGCTCACTGCCAGAGCACCACCTTCCTCTCTTGCACCCCTGACCATGGCAAAGCAGGGCCCCAAACATTTTCCCTGCCCACCCTTCACCAAGGAGCAACCGGACCCTTGCCTGCCCTCCACTCGTCAGCCCCGCAAGTGGAACCAATAGCTGGCTGCAAATTAGCTCAGTAGTACATGCTGACATACCACTCTGGAGAACCTATTTAAAAGGTTAATAACTTTTAAAATCCAATTAGAAAGCCTAATTAGCTGAAGTAATCTTTGGTCTGCCTACTAAATCTCAAACTAGGTGAACACAATAAAGATTAATCTCCTCTTCATTATTTCATATGCACCAAATAGGATGCTGGAGACCCCCCGATCACCTTTGTTTTCAGGTAGGCACCGCGATGTTGCCTTCTTCAGAGTAAGTTCAAACACAGCAGAAAAGGTCAAGCCTCAGACCTTGCGTACCAGTGTCATGATTGAGCTGTCGTGATGCTGACACTTCAATCCTGACAAGCAAGTAGGAGGCATCGCTATACATGCTAGAACAGAGACAAAACTGCAATTTTTGGAGCAGCTAGCATGGTACATCGGGTCAAAATGATCTGATTTTCTAGGAACAATAGCTGCTAAAAATACGGTACCCAAATTCACACAGAGCAAATTTATTTCTTCACTCAAAGATCTCCGTTGAATTTTCCCCTTTGTGACTTAGGCCAAGTCACATCACCTTGTTTTCACTATTGTTTCTTCAAGTGTACACATTTCTAAAGAGGTGAGAAACTTGGTAGTTAGTAACCCACTAACCAGTTAGTAGGTAATTGGCCGCAGGCATCCAACTGAAACCCTGGTCCATCATTTCATAAACTATTCCTTCTCTTCCCTGCTAGGCACGAATACCAGCCACTAAATAATGATGATGATGATGACGATGATAATGATAATAATAATAAAAAAATAAATATTATAAAATAAATATTTAAATAATTTTTATTATTCTTCCTAGAAACTTAAAAAAACCCAAACCAACCAACAAATAAAAAACCCCACCCCACCCCCCCCAAAAAAAAAAATCTCCAAAAAACGTTCCTGAAAACTTCCAGCACATGGCTATTTTGAATCTGTCATTAGCACACAGCCTCAAGGTAGAAACATTAAATTCACAGTATGTCAGATAATTTTTAGACACCTAATAAACTGCCCTCACTTCTCTCGTTCACAGGCACCCCAACACCTCAGAAAGCCCAGCCAGTTTCCTAGGAATGCTCGTACATCCCGTCAAAGCCATGGGATTTGGTACCAACCAAAAAGTGAATTTCAGAGCAGAAGGAGCCCTTGGCGAAAGCGCCGCGCTGCCAGCCAGGGGCCAGCGTAAAATCCGAAAGCTGTTCAGTAGGAACGGCAGCACGGACTACAGCCATTAGAACGAACTGCTGAGAGGCTGCCTACCCCGACAAAACACCCGGTCGCTTCAGGCCTTGCCGCACGCACCCCCGCAAGCGGGGGAAGGTGAGCAGCTGCCACGGGCCCCCGCTGCCCGCCGGCGGGCTGGGGGAGCCGCGCCACGGCCGGCTCAGTGGCGCCCGGCGGCCGGCAGGGGGCGCCCCGGCGCCGCGGAAGCGCCCCCCGGCCGGGCGGGAAGGCCGAGCAGGGCCGTGCCCGCCCCGCCCCGCCTCACCCCGGCGGCGAGGGCAAGGCCGGCGCCCGCTGTGCCCTCCGGGCTGCGGCGGGGGGCTGCAGAGCGAGGCTCACGGGGAAACTGCCCCCGAGGTGTGGGATGCGTGGGCTCCCGCCTGCCTGGGCCTGGAAACCTTTTGCCCGAGGGCAGAGAGCATCCCAAGGGCTTACGGAACTACGCCCCGAGCGCCCACCAGCGCTTCTGCAGCTTCTCACCGCCCAAAGCCAGACTTCCACACCTTCAGTCAATCTCTATAGACAGAAGAGGTGTGAAACATTTCAGAATGCTTTTCCCATGGAGACCAGACCCCCGCTGTCCCCATCGCTGAGGGGCGCGCTCGCGGCTGTAAGGGCGTGAGGGTCCAGGCCTCAGCGGAGGCCCTGCGCGGGCGGCACGCCATCCCAGCCCCGAGGGATCCTTTACAGCATTAGGCTCTCTACACAACATAAAAAGTACCACGGCCGTAAAAAACAAACCCAACCCTGCCCAGACACAACCCACAGGCACCGTAAAATCCGCAATATAAAAGCATTGTCAATAACACCCATTTTATACACTTAAAGAAGAAAGGGTGTCCAAACTAATGCACTCCTCTTAAATCATTTCCTATGCAGGCCAGCTGAAAAACTCAAAAGGAAAAATATATTACAAAAATCAATAATAATTACCTATAGACTGTCACTGAGGACACCACTGAAAACTTCCAGATTCCTAGTTTAGGAAGATGGGCCATTTAACGTAAGAAAAACTTTTGGCATATTGTAATACAGTAGGTAAGAGCTTGGTCAAAACTGAAAAAAAAATGGGAAACCTCAAGTACATTAACTGTATTCCTCATCATTAGGCTGTTGCCACATAAGATTCTTCAGAAAGCAAAAGTTTCAGTTTCATCATACCTGCGTTCATTTGCAGTCTGCCTGATGTCATTTGAAGCCGAGTGATTTTCTCTGGTGTAGGAGGCCTACTACTAATGCGAAAATTTGTAACTCAGGTACTTCACATGTAGAAGTAGCTTCCCACATGCAACCCGATAGACTCCTACGCAGCCCCGCTGCACATGCTGTCGGAACATTTGCTGTTACTCTGGAGAACCATGAGAACTATTTGTGACAGCACACTGTGCTGGTGTCAAAAGTCTAGTGCCAAGTCTGACTGCACCAAGTGGTACAGGCAGCCGAGAGACTGCAGGCCACCAGAGGAGCTGTCCCCTTACAATCTCATGGCTCTTATGGTGCCAGGGATGGCTGTAAGACCAAAAGTTTATGTTTTTTCCAAAGATATTTTCATGGTGTCATGCCATACGGGTTTCTTGTTACTGCGATCCAGGGGAAGCATTACTAGTGAAGGGAGGGGAAGCGGTCAGGTCCTGCAAAGACATCTTCATCAGTAAGCTGAAATATCTGGAGTAACTGATGAAATCTGAAAATGCTGTAAAATTTGAAGGAAGGATACACATTGCCAGGAGTCAGTCAGTCAATTACAGTGCAGCTGAGACTGCTCAGTGAGCTGGATTCAGTTGACTGCACGTTTAATATAGGATCCACCACTTCACTATTTTGAAAGCAAGGATATCGCTTCTCTTATCCAGCAGGGCTAGTACACTAGAAAGGCGAGGCTCAGAAGGGACGTAAAAAGAAGCAAAAAAAAGTTTGCAGGTGTGACAGTAAAAAGGAGAGTGACAAAATGGGCACTTGGGCAACAAAGCATGCAGCTGGTGGACAGACTTGTCAGCTCTGCGCCTGCTATGCCAATACACCGACCTGGAGTCGCAGTTCTGCTGATGACAAGGGGAAGGAGCAGAACAGCTGTGTGCGGACTCCTATGGAAAAGGGGGGGCTTCCCAAACTGTCGCTATCCTTTCCACTTCCAGAAAGAGCATGCCTGCCACGCTAGGGCTCCTGTCCAAAATGCGCCTGTTTCCCACTTCTACAGCAGAAGCGAGCCTTGCTCTCGTCTCATGGCCAAATCCAGCTTTGCCTACACTGCTGAGAAGCATCGAGTCTCCTCTGAGCAAAGAGTCTGTGGTTGATCAAGTGCAGTATGAGAGAACACGACAGCCTTCATTCTCTTGCTCTGCAGAAATCCTGACTGAATAGCTCTGTCCGTTCACACACCTGAGTGCTTCTGTAGTTGATAACACCTCTCATTTCTTTTTTTAAATCTGCTGGGATCAAACTCCACAATACTTGAACTCTGGAAAGAGGTGTTAGATGACAGCACTTAGAAGCCCTCAGCATTTACTCATAGTCCAGCACTTCCCTTTAGACATTCTTTGTGCAGTACCCTTTTATAGAGGGCTTGTAAACAGCATTCATAACCACTAGCACACCACTTAAAACCAAATTATTTAATCTTAATAGCAGCAATAACACCAGACAGATTAGTTTTAAACCAGCTATATTACTAGCCTCTCTTCCTCTCTTAGTCAGAGCTTATTAGTATTTGGTAGTTCCCTTAGACCTCTTGTAACCCTCTCTGCCAAACAACTGACTTTTTTCCCTTAAAAAATCACATTAAAAATAATGATTAAAAAAAAAGAACATGATAGTTTACCACTAGTTAGTTTCAAAAGTGCTTTGGTTGCAGACACTGGGGAACTAGCCAGGTAATAGGCAAGAGATAACAGAGGACAACTGCAAATTTTCACAACCTCACTGAACTGATGAAAATAGCCATCTAAACTAATCATACTTTCTTGCTTATCACCAAGAGTTGACATTAAGCATTTACAAAACAAGCCTCTATAAAAAAAAAATATATATATAAAGCAAAATACCCATAAAATTACTACAGAGCAGGTGAAAATCTATTATAAATACTATTGAGTCAGTATTGTTAGCTTTATGCCTACTCCAGAAACAAAGACTGGAGAACAAACATGCTAGCCGTACAAGAGTTCTCCCTAAGAGATTATGGCCAGTTTTAACACTTGCCAGATTTACCCAGTGGCTTCTATTTTCTTAGAAAAGATACCCAGCTTTCCTAGTCTTGTGGGGCACTGTGTCAAGGGAGAAATTACCTACTTTTACGTTATTACTAATTAGAAAACATCATTATGGCTCTTCTCTATCAACTACATCCAGCAGGTAATTAACTTCACCACTTTCTGTTTCAGTTTAAAAATTTCACAGAGCACAAAGCACTAGGAAGTCTCTTAGGAAGTCCAGGTAACACAGAGATGGTCACTATCTTCAGTGGAGAAGAATGATGGCAAACAAACCCCAGTACTATTTCACTTGCCCAGTGCAAGGCATTCAAATAACAGGATTAAACTGTACCAAGAAAAAGGGGAAGGGGAGTCAACTCTTAAAACACAGCAGTATAAATCTTTGTACGCAAAGCATATCGAGGACTCCATCCTACCAATGGATACTGAAGCAAGAAATCATCTGTTCAAGCACCTTGCAACAGCCACATAACTAAAATCACCATCAGCTGAAAGTGGAACAAGCACCTGTGCCAAATATAATGACAGGTCTTCACCTCATGTTCAAAGGCACTGGAGATAACAAATTTTCTTTCAGAAATTCAAAGGGAAATCGTACGTAATCCAGAACAGAATGTATTGTTCAAAACACTGTGAGCATGGAAGCGAGGCGATAAGTCTTTTGAGCACCCAGACTTAACTTGGTATTTCTCAGAACATTATCTCCCTCAAGGAATGGGGGGTTTGTTATTTGATTTTGTCATGATTTATTTATTTATTTTTAAGAATCTGCTTCATTAGATGCTAAACTTCCCCAGAATCTTTCCAAACAAAAAAGCATATTCATAAGCAGAATACAATAACGTATTACCTCAAGCTATTACAAGATTTTCAGTTCCATACGTCAAGCTTTCTCTCAGAAACCTAACTTGCCAACCTCTTCCCTAAGCAAGCCTGAATTTTTCTTCAAACTGCATTACTTAACGCTGACTTTTCTTTTTTTTTTTTGCTTAAAACTTACTTTATTTTTTCCTAATCCATACAGAAGTTTACTATGATTAAACAGCAATTCCCTCTACATTATGATTCTGTATTATCTGTAATAATAATAAAAAAGAAAAAACCAACCCCTCCCCTAACTCCAACAGATTTTCCAAGCCCTTAGCCCATAGTTAAAAGTTTCACTGTTACAGACTAAGCTCACAGACAAAATACAAGTATTGTTTCTTGAAGGAAATCTACAGAACTATTGTTCTTCTCCTTGTCTGCATGTCTGTGAAATACAAATGGGTTCAGAGAACTTTAACACAGATAATGAAAAAGATACAGTCCCACAAAGTGATAGGAAATACCTAGGTACAGAACACATACATGGGTAGGGACTGCACAGGTACCAAGTTACACCAGCACTGCAAGACATAGCTGCTTTTTGTCAGAATTTATGTTTGACTGCAGCTATAAAGCACGAGGATCAGGGAAAGCCAAAACTATTCAACGTCAGGAACTGCCTCTACAGCCTTCATAAACCTGGGTAGATAGCGCTGAGATACACTGCACGAGGCACTCCTCATGCTTCCCAAGTGCCCAGTTCAGTGTGTTCAGTCAAGTCAGTTCCAACAAATGATTTACTGCTTTTCCTAATGTGCCAAGAGACTATATACAGAAAAAAAAATTGGAACTAACTATCCATAACTTTCCTATTTTTGGCTCTCAAATGCTAAGTTGCAAGACAGCATGTGTGTGGACGGTGTTACTTGACCCACAGATCCTGCACAGGCATACACATCAGATCGGTTCCAAGAAAAGTGCTCAGGAGCCTGAAGAGATGAAAAATCAAAACCCACACTAATCAGATGGAAACAAAAGAATCCTCATTCCAAATCACTAGCTCTACCGGTTAGTGAAGGCACCAGCTAACAGTGAACCAAACACTAAGCTAGAAAGCCCGGAAAGTGGACAGTCTAGTGACTAAAACGGGGAACAGCGTGGGATGGAGTGGTAATAGAGTGAATGAAAGACCCGGGGAGCCCAAACCTTTATTTGAGAGGTACTTTAATTAAGATATGAAGGGAGAGATGAAGGATGACCATATCCCTTAACACTCACGCCGCATCCATCCAGTGAATGCCATTCTGAAAATAAGCCTTTCTCACTATACATTTCTCAGCCTGTGAGGGGGGGATTTGGGTTGATCCGAACCACCAGGAAGCAAGTCAAGCTGTTCTTCCAACGTGCTGCCTCAAGCAACCACTTCCGAGAAGTGAGAATCTCTTCCTGCCACCTACAGTGAAGATCCGAAATTAAGGCTGAAGAAAATTTTGTAGCTCAGTGAAAGATTTTAAGGGCACGACAATAAAGCTGGAGTAACGTGCATACAGTAGCAATGGCTGGAGCTGTAAGATACACAGGTGTCTGCACAAGTTTTGTGGCTTCACTCCCATAAAGACTAAAACTGAAACAGAAAGGCTGAACCAAGCAGGAACGTTCTGCTGATGGAATCTTAACTAGGGAAGTACCGATACTATTACTTTGCCCACAAGGAAAGATGCTCCTACTTAGGAATTAAGATTGGTTTCAGTTAATAGCTTATCCATCAAGCCCAGGACTTCAAAAGATCTTCAAGGACACCGTAAGTAAAGAAAAACTGGATATCAATCACATGAAAAATAATTTTTTCACTTGAAAGAGTCACTCCTCTTTTGAATTCTACCTACTGTACTTTGCTAAAAGACATCTTTGAATAAGACTGTGTTGGGTGTTTTTTTAATCTTTATTAATATCCTCTCCAGAAGCAAGTAATGCAAAGGCACAACCACTTTCCTCTCAATGCCATGACTGATACCTGCTTTTCTTGCATCCTTCTAGACACAAAAACAGAATATACTTTAAAAAAATTAATATATATATTTATGTTGGAAAATGCTGCATAGATGAGATGACTTACATATATAGTGGCACATTTCTTCATCACCCTTCTGAAGTTGTGTTTATATAAGGCCTCCCACAAACATTTGGCTTCACTGGATTTTGAGACAAGGAAATGGAACAAAATGAAGAATATAAACAACCACAACTCTCTCTCTCTATGGACCTTTATGTTTGTTGGAGAGTATCAGACTGTTTCCTGTGTGCTGCTGTTTATGTCAGGTACCATTCTGGAGCTGCAGTCTTCACATGTATACAGGAGTAGCCTAATAATAATCTGAGATATAATTTATAAGACATTTTCTAATTGTTGGGGGTTTTTTAATGCTTGAACATGAAACATATGCTTTTGATTATGCTCATACTTCATGTTTTCTAGACCAAATCTGTTCACTGCATCAGTAATTCACTGCAGCTAAAGTACAGATTGTCCACAAAGCAATGTTTACTCAAAAATGAAGGAATCACTCAAAAATTTCAAGTATCACCACATCTAAGTAGTAAAAATTGACTCCCATCAATTCTCTTCACTTGTTCAGATTAACTCTGCTGCTGCTCATGGTTTTCTGCTAGGCCAGAAGTAACAGATCTGCTCTGGCAGCTTTAACTAGAATCAACAGGATTTTTGACACTACCAAAGGATCAGTTAAAGTGCAGTGATATGACAAGTCAGTCCCAGGGCGGCAGAGGGGCACATAACTGAAAGACTGCAGTGCCTTCAGGGTCCTTCTTCATGGTATGAAGCAACATCTGGAAAAAAAAAAAACCAAAAAACACACACCTTTGCCTTCACTTGATGGTGCAGGGGATGGAGTAAATGAATTTGGGTTATGCTTCCTTAACCTTTGTGTGTTCTATAAACTGAAAAAAAGCCTGATAAAAGTCTCTTAACTCCCATACTGAAGAGAAGTATCTCCTTATGTAATTCAGTAACAGATTATTAGGTAGCCAAATGAACTGTATACTTTACTGCCTTCCAGTTATTTGTATAGGTTTTGTGCTAGGCATCATGAATCCAAGCTATCTTATTGCAATGAAAAAACCAAGGTTTTTAAGACAAAATAGTACCTTGATGATTAAGCTTAAGGTTTACATTCATAAAAGATTTTTAAAAAGAAACTGAAAAGTAAAATACATAAATATTTATTTCGGTTCTACTAGATAGACCTCAATTCAACTAAAAAATTCAAGTCATTGCAAACAAACACTTAACTTCAGTACTATGAACGAAAATGAATTATTTTCGTACTTTAAAAAAATGAAAAAAAAACCAAAAAACCAAACCCTGAAACAAGAAGAACAAATAGTCTTGTCCTTGCCTGCTTCCCTTTAAGTATCTTAGATAGTCTTCCCAAATGAAATACTTTCTTCCTCTTTTTACCTTAGAAAGAGCACCTTTTCCCCTGTGTTTGTCATGGAAGATTACACAGACCATGAGAGTAACTGGTTCCTGCAGGGTTGGAGGGGAGCTTTTCTTAAAAGTTTTCAAGCATTCAAATTCAAAACCTGTTAGCAACAATTGCTCTTTCACTTTTGCTTTTACGATTACTGACAAAGGTGAATGAGAAGTCCAATCTGGTCAAAACCTTTTTTAAAAATACTGTGCTAAGTAAGCACATTCTTGAGTTTCAAATCAAAGTGCAACAGATGCAAACTATGAAATCTTAAAATTGATCTTCACTCTTTTCATAATATGCATATCTTTCCTTGAAAAGTTGTATTTCACACAGCAATAGTTTCAAGACCTAAAAAAAGGCTCCTGAGTAGTATTGCACCTGTAAGAGTTAAATATTCTTTTAAATATTTTTTTTTTAGTAAAATAAATGGACAGTTTGACCAAGTATGAAGCACTCCAATAATGAAAACTGAAAAGGAAAACATCCTTAGAAAGATTCTGAATTGAAGGCCACACTCTGTTCACTGCATGTTGTGATCCAGCATCTCTCAAGAGTGAACAACTTCCAAGACTGATACGTATTAAGATTGTACTCTACCTCTTCTTGCATACGACATGCCCACATTTATGCCCACTACATTTCTAGATGGTCTGCACTTAATTACTCCTCTCCCTCCGTGTTCTTTTATTAGTAGATACTCGAATACACACCACTTGCAAGTCTGTAATGAGAAGTTGAGTGCCGCTCCAATAAAAACATACAAACAAATATTCACATATTTTACTGTTCTAACACAAAGTGTTCTCTATAAGAGTAGAAATCAAAATAGTGTCAGGTAACAGGATTACCTAAGGACGCATTCAATTTCTTTTTCCACAAAATAATTAATTTTCTTCATTAAAACCAGACAGTAATTTAGTTTTACAAAACAAGCCCTATAGATCTTTTCTTTCACTTCCAATAGAAATTTAATTAGGACAGATAAAACATTTGAGATATTTTGTTGCAACAGTAGCAACCCATTTCAAATATGGAATTAATGTAAGGTTTTATTTCTGGTCACTTACATGACTAAAATACCAATTAAAAAAATTGAGTAATTCTTAAGCTTCACAAATTCCACTTTTTTAAAAAACTTTATTTCCTCTACTTAAATCGATTTCTAGAAATTTCACTCAGACTGTGTAATATATTTCTACTGAAAATACTTTTATTTTTTTTCCCTATTTTTTTTCTATGAATAAAGGGAAGGTGCCATTAATGTTTTGCTTCAGAAGCCAGTCCCCACTATCAGAAAAGACTTGTTATGGCCACACACACGCACAAAAGTGTTCAGGTGCAGTTTCATACAGATCAGTAAATAATATACAAAAAAACCATGGTGTATAATACTGCGACAGTTTTTCAATATATTCACATACAGTAATCTCAGACTACCTGTAACTAAACTGGCCATAAATCCTGAAGAACCTTGTCTATAAAATTGAGTAACCCATCAATATACTGTATCTCTTCTAAAAATACCCGTATTTTACACTAATATACAAGGTATCTGCTTGCAAACACAGAAGTAGCCATAAATAAAACTTTATTCTTTCATTTCATTTACAAGCTACCAAGTACCATGTATTTACACAGCACTGGACACTTAAAAGTAGTTGCAGTCACAAAATGATCCAGACAGCTGTTGATAAAGTAAAGGATCTTAAGATAAAAGCAAAGTAATACTGTAACAGATAAGTGGCAAAAAAGCAGTTTTGCCAAAATGATCAGACTTGCATGTTGCATCAATTCTGGTTGAAACGACTGAGCGCCATGCGATTCTCAGCTTTAATCGTTTGCAGTCTGGCTAAAGTTTGTACAGTCATTTCTCTCTTGCAGTTATTAAAATAAAAAAGTTAAAAACTATAGCAGCAACAAGCAAACCCTGTGACAGGAAGGCAAGGTTTAAGAACTAAAAAAGTTTATACAATGTGCTTAGGAAGGCTGCAGAATTTATCTTCCATCAGCTGGAGTTCGACTGAGTGACAACATGATTCGGGCGTATCTTTCACACAGTTCGTGTGTGGAGTAGGAGGGTAACTTTGGCGGGTCATTGAAACCTTTAATCTCTGTGGAACAATCTAGCAGTTTTGGCAGGAAATCTGTCAGCTTTTCTTGCAAGTTAGCTGCAAATAAAACAATGAAAACAAACATAAGCATTCACATCTGCATGTGGAATTCTCCTTTTTCTGCCCAACACTGACTTTTTATTAATTGATGGGTGGGTAGAAAAGGAGTTTCACTTGGAACAATCCACTTTCTTCAGGTCTGCCAGCAATAACTAGGACACACCAATTCCTAGTAAGATGCTAATATAAATGCTCCTTCAGATGGTCCACCACCACAAATGTTTTTCCATTCGAAAAGCATGTTTTCTTTAAGGTATAATACCCCAGTGCAATATATGGAAAAACTGTTTATTTAAACGTGTATGGGATTATTCAAAAGTCAGGGTACCTCAAAATACACTACCAAGGCACAACAGATACAGGCAGAATTCACGACAATGAAAACATCACATTTATAAAAAAAGATGCATAAAGGCCTTTTACCTTAATTAATAAATGACTTACGTTCCATTTCTTGTCCAAGATAGGAACACCAACGGTTTCTCATATCTTCCACAGCGACGATATCTTTTTCTTCCATTTCATCCACCAGTAGTAATGGCAAACACGGGACAATAAGCTCATTCATAATGATCAGGCCATTATTGACTTCCTGATCATCTCCTGATTCAAACAGTGCTGCAGCATGTTCATTTAGTTTCTTCATAAATGACCACAAAAAAGGAAAGCCTTTAAATATACAGCATTTCACATTCTACCATGCATCAGTTTCTGTTTGTTTTAAAGCACAGTCTTCCTACAAAGCTACCTAGTAATTTGTATTAACCACAGTTGCACTGTGAAGTTTAGAGCAATGATGTATATACTCCATCAAACCACTCGATCTTGTGCTATTCCTCCAGCCACTTCATTTGATACCTGGCCAACCCAAGCTTTGCAGCTGGACTTTTTAAGACAGGTCATATCACCTGCTTTTGTTTTCTCATTATTGCTAAAAGTGGCATAATAATGGAAAAAAATCCTTGTTTCCTGCTGATGCCTTTCCCAATATTTGTCTCCCCATCAAACTGTGGCAACAGGGTGAGTCTGCTCACCAACACTGTCAACTTTTGTTCCTACCTAGCCCAGACACAACAGCAGGGAGCACACTATTTACAACCAAAGATGATCATTGCTTATTAAAAAAAAAATGGGAATATTCTCTTATTTACTTCTGCTTTTTCCCTTACACAAGCCAAAGTATTAACTTCTTAATGAAAGGGGGTTGCGGTTGGTTTTGTTTTACATGATGGCAAGATTCTTCTACTAATTAATATTGTTAAAGCTATGCAGCAAGTTCAACTTTTTAACATACTTCACCCTTCACTTACTAGCAAACATTCTCGTCTGTAGTGAGATATCAGTTCCTCGTCATGCCCTCTGTATGGGCCTTTGGACAAGAGCTCTTTGTTATTCTGGTAAGCATAGATAAGGTAAAGCAAGGCTTCCATATAGCTGAAGTAAAGAAACAAAAACATTAGATGCAACATCCAGGTATCACCCATTTCAAGGTAACTACCATGCCCTTAATTTCATTTGCTTCTTTGACTGTAAGTCCACCCCTCCCCACCAATCTCATCATAATGCCTTTTCTACCACACAATTTTGTCTTTTATGCACATTAGAGCAATTTATTTTATTATCAGGCTAGATCACTTGCACGCTATGTCTGATCCAAAGCTCACTAGAACTGATGGATATCATTCCACTCATTTCAGAAACAGCTTTGGATTAGCCTTGAGTATACATGAAAACTTAATTTTTTCCTGTGTGCATTTATGTCACGTTAGGTTTGATCTTCGGTTGCCATATGTATCTTGATAGCATTCTACTCCTTAGCAAGTAAAATTTAAAGCTGTCACCTTATTCCTAAAAAAACAAACTGTGAATTTTTAGTCTCGCTAACTGGAAGGTCTTCCAAACCACTGAAGAGTAAAGTGATGAAAGAAGCCACAACAGCATTTCAAAAGTAAAAGTGCTGCTAGACTGTCGATACGTCTGTCTTTAATCTAAATGCAGAAGATAAATACAAGCCTAATTTTTAAAGGACGAGGAACAGAGGACCTAAGAACCTAACAGTTAACAATCAGCAGAGATCCCTTCACACACACATTGATCTCCCCTCACACTGCTGCATACCATTTCCAGCAAACACATTAAACTGTTAATTCTCTGACTTAAAGAAACCCAGTTAAGACAGCCAGCTGCTGAAAGCAGTTCAGGCAGCTACCCTAAAAACAAGCAGTTAGAAATCTCGTTTTTATTCAAACTACAAAAATCTAGGAAGAGATATTTCCTAAGGGAGTGGTAAGAGGAACAGTACATTGTGCACTCACTCATCCTAGTGAGAACAGGAGATCATGCTTAAACTACCAAAACCAAACCACCAAACTACAAAAATGGCTAAAAATTATGTGTGAGCATACCTGAAAAAGCATGTCAGAATTTTCCAAAGCAAACTCAAGACTTACAGTAATGCCTTCCAATGAGACAACAAAAAAGAAGGAAAAAGACTACTTGAAATAGCAATGGTTCCTTAAAGCTTTATCTTCTGTTATCCCTGTTTACAAGAACAAGATGAACCCAAACACTGTGATTTCAGAATCTCCTGTGAAGTTATTTCTTCCACCACGAGATCCGCTCACAGTTCCTTGCAATGCTAAATATTTATTGCTTAAGTAATGGAAGTACTGTCACTGTTCTCCAACCTTTTGTCCTCAAAATACAAACCTACGCTTTTATTAAAAGAAGTAGTCCTGTTACCCTCTCCTGAAGTCCATTTTTCCTGCCCATGAAAACTCTTTACACTACTGATCACCAACACAACTGGCCAGGACAGCAGAAAACAATGTAGGAGGAAAGGGGAGAAGATGATTGCAAGGAACTGGAATTGCTGGTTATAAAGCCAGAGAAGCAGGAACTTCTCTCCCTTTCCATGCTTAGTTCAGTTATTTGTGAAACTGCAGGTTGAAATTACAGTGTCAACAACTCAGTTGATCCAAATTAAAAACTTGCTGCTGGTAGTGGCTTATTCTCAGTCCCTCTCTTCCTGCTCCTTCCTGCAGCTGTATGATCTTTCCCTGAAAAAAACGTAGTGCCATCTAACAGCAAGGTAAGCTATTTTAAATCATCATTACTGTACATCCAAGCTCAAAGTCCTTATATATCTTGAGAGTCTGAAGCATACGACTGCAGTGAACAGATTTTGCTTTTTCACACCTGAAATTCATAAAGCTCCAGCCTGTGAAGCCTAAGCCTAAAATCACCGAAGCTGCTCACAGAATTACAGAGCTCACTGGGTCTAGGCTTTTGGAAAAGATGCAGAAAGCAGAGGATGGCTAAATTTTAGCACTGCTTTGGAAAAAGGCATTTCAGGCGAAACTGAAAAACTGTATTTGCTTTCCAAGAAACTTGAAAGGTAACTGCTAAGGTCTACAGCTTGTTCACTTATCAGTTACTACCACAAGAGCGAGCTGCAGGTAAAAGCGCTGAGGTTCCTTAGCTGGTTGCATTCACCTCATCCATAGCAGGTCCCTACACTACAGTAGCCAGAGAGAATATGACTCAAAGACCATTTGATTCTCCACCTGCAGCCTTGTCAACCACCATAAGGGGTCATGAGTGAACACTGGAAGTAGCCATGAAAAAGATATACCAAACTGGTTTTTGTGTTGATTTTGTTTGTTCAACACAGTACAATTATTTAAAGAAATCAGAAGTCACCTGGATAAAGGCCAAAAATTGGCTCCATCTAGAGACTGAGTGCTGCTAGGTACCAATTAGCGTTATTAAAAGTAAGAAAAGTTGGTCAACCGAGGGAGATGGATTCCTGAGAAAAGCCTCAAAAGTCCTGCTAATGAAGGTCTTATTTTAATTATGAGAGCCTATGTTTTCATAAATATTTTTAAAGTTACATTTTTATGATTTCCACAATAAAGAAAATTGGAAAAGTTCATCGATTCAGTCTTGTTTTCAGAATAAAGATGGTAGCACTGCCCTCTAGAGTGTACAAGATGTGAACCTCAGTATCTCAGTCCTTTGGGAACCTGTAGCTGAAACGTGGGGATGTAATTGCAATAGGTGCCTTAGAGCAGGTCAGTGGATACCCAGATCCACCCTTAATGTGTATTAGATACCTCTTGAAGCATTTATGAAATTGCATTTCTTAGACAGGGAATGAATGCTACACTTCTTTGGATGTTAGATGAGTCTGATATCATCCTATTTTTTATTTATGACCAACATTAGAGTCTAAAACTGGTCATTATGGGCTTGTTTGCTAAGTAACAATAATGTTTGGTAACCAATGTCTCACTTGAATTCTGCAAAGTAATGTAAATAATGGAAAACTATACCAGTAATTCAGTACAGCAGAGAGCAGAAACCTGTGCTTCCCTCCCTCCCCCTGGCATAACCAGAATATATTACGGTAAGAAGCAGATTAGTGAAAACACTGGTATTTTATGGTTGAAGGTGCCATCCTGGAGTGCCAGTGCCGAGGAACTTGGTAGATGTTCCATTCCTGCCTGCATGCTCAGAGCATGCATGAAGTCTGGGGGTAACAAGGAGCGTTCCTATATACCACACCGATACCTGTGACATTTCTGCCTCCTTAAGGGATCAAGCAGTATCAGAGCGTTTATTTTTCAAATAAGCCAGGCAATCTTCTGACCAACCCTTGTACATAAACTGTTCAAGACTGATGAAGCAGTGTATTGCAGTTTAGGTTATTAATGAATGTAGTATTTATTACATGCTAGCAACCAGAAGACAAACTAAGACTATGGGCTCATTGTGTTAGCCACAATACAAAGACATAGCTTGTTGCAAAGACAAGGCAGTGTCTTTTCCAACCGAATTTCCAATTTGTTTGTGGCCTTTCTTTTTGTGGAGCATACAAGACAAGAATGAGAAATATGAAGCAGTTTACTACACAACATACAGAAAAAAAATTTTAGTCCCACTACAATTTCCCTACCTACTGTGTTATGCATGGAAAAAAAAAAAAAAAATATCAGTGATTGACCATAGAAAGTTTTCACAATCAAAAATTTGCATCGTGTGATAACCCCATTTTCACCCCACAGATGTCAGCCACTGGGATATTCTGCAGCTACTCATTTCATTCCTTTGGCTGGGCATGGGAGAAAGAGGTACTTCTGAACAGTTCTGTTTCAAAGACTCTTCTGCAGAAGGTTTTGAGGCATTTATACTGTAATTGCTATCCTTGTTGCATGGCTGGATCAGAGAATAAATTTTAGCTGTAGTGCATTAAGTACATAAAAATTCACCAATTTTATACAGCTGCAATTCCTGACTTGGTTCACAAAGAGAAGGGAATCGATCACCATTGCCTCACGGAGCTAAAAAGAGTCAGCTACAACTATGACAGTTGTCCTCAAATATATTCTTTTTTCCTGCTCTTTTAAACCCATCACAGGTGGAATTTTGTCTCAGACAAATGATAAGGCAAATGTTTACTTCTGTGGGAAGACCCAATAAAAAGATGGATAAGCCGGGAACTTGACTAATTGTCACTGCTGATGAAACCAGATAAACCTAAGTGCACATGTGGTGCCAGAGAGGAAAGATTTTTACGGCTAAGGGATACCCAGAGCACTTAAGAGTAGGAGAGAAGGAGTGCTGGTCCACATGGAGGGTGCTCTGAAAAGAGTCCATAGCTTGATAAGAGATTAGAAATGGAGATTAAGAATAGGAAGTTGTGGGAAACTTTGAGGTAGATGGAAGACATAAATGGACCAAGGAAATGCTTAACTAAAATGAGGAACACATGAAATTTCTTAATTTAAAAAATGTCTTTACTTATCAATATTACATTTTGCCTTCAAATCACTCTACTACATTTGAGTTCTATACTACCACTTACCTCTTTTTTTGGAAAAACTCCAATCCTACCATGAGAAACATGGTTGTTTCCCTGAAATTTCTATAGTCTTGATGCCATCTCTGCATATAAGAAAGGTTATATAAAATTTCATCCACAAACATGAAATACATTTTTTTTAAACACACACATGCTTTACTTAGTGCTTAATACACAGAGTTAGTGCTAAGGACCCCTAGTAAGCTTGCATGTGTGAAAAGTCCACCTGAGCTTGCCCTCCCTCAATAAAAAGAAAATTCTAAAATATTTAAAATATTTCTAAATGAGATTATTTTTAAAGAACGTATTACCATTTGAAAGGAACACACAGCATCTTTGGAGAACCACAGTCAGAATTATGAGATCCCCTTTTTCTTCTCAAAAATAGGTGAGAAGCTAATAGTCTTTTTTATTTTTTTCCCCTCCCTACATTACACTCAGTTATTTACTCAGAAAATCTTAGAAAGCTTTTTCATACACTAAATATTAAGCTTAACTTTCAATATAAGAATGACATAGAAAAAGCCTGAACACTTTACATGGGAAGTGACAAAAAAACCAAATGCAATTCAGACTGTGGAGATGTTCATATTGAAGCAGAACGTTTATCTTACTGTATCACCTTTTATACGAAGTAATACTGGTACACGTTACAGGTAAGTGCTCTAAGTGAGAAAGGTGCTTTTACTGCAGTTGGTTAGTAGCCAACTTTCAATTGCTCATTAAAATAAAATAGGGGATAGCATACCGTAATACATAGCCTCTTACAAATTCAATATGAAGAGTATGAGAAAGGGTCCATGAAATGCCAGCTCGCTACACAGGACAAATACCAGTAACACTCTTTGAAGAAATGACCAACTATCTGCCTCAGGGGCTCAAAAAGCAGCATGTATGTCCAGGCAATAGAAGACTCCCCTACTCTCTCACCCTTTAAAGCCAAGTTCAGAATGGTTTATTCTACTTGCGCAATGCCATTCAGAATAATGGTAAAATATTGAGCCTTGCAGAGCCTAGAAGATGCAACAGAAATCCTACTATGGAAGTGCTTCTCCTCACAGGCTAGAGAGGACACATTGGAATGTAGTAGCTTCTACTGTAGGTCCTGAAGCCAGTAATGAGAAACAAGTAAATATTTTTTGTTTGGTTTGTTGAGGGAAAGATTACTCCCATAGGTTCAAACAACTTGTTCAGGAGGACTAAGCACAACAGTGAGGTATAAGTGGTGCACTGGCATCTGTCTAGGACATAAATATCCACTGTTAAAAGGCCCTAATGAACAGTATTACAGAGTTGAAACTGATGCTGTAAAACCAGCTAAAGACTTAACTTTAAGTACGGGATGAAATATTTTAGCAAGTACTAGTCATGATTATTTAATGTCTGAGATTTGTTCTTTTTTTCTTTCCAAGTTTTTCCAAATAGTACAGGAGGAAAAAATAAACGCATAAACTGGTTATGTATGGTCTTGCCAACAAAAGAATCTGGTGCTCATAAGAAAATGGGAATGGCTGCAGAGACAGCTAGAGAAAAAGCACAGATGTGACTGTGCATGTGACCCAGCTCTCAAGATGCGTAAGGCTGGGCTTGGACCACTCTCACTCCTTCACCGCTAGCTGTTTCTGACTAGAGAAAGCCAGTCGGCTCATATGGTGATACATTACAAAACACTGTTAGCGACATCAAGACATGTTAAGTAGTAAGGACAGACTCAAACTGTAAGGACAGGTATTTATTTATGGCTCAAGTAATTGGAATTACAAATGTGGAAAAAACCCAGCTTTATATCAACTGATCAGGACAGCCCTCCTACAACTAGATGGTCTTTCAATACACTGAGAAGTTAAAACTGTTTAAGACAGGAAGAAATTTGTGAAGATAAAATTCCAGTAACTGATAACTACTTCACATTACAGTTTAGTTTAAAAACTTAAAAATACTAACCTCATATTCCTCCATGTTTACTTCATCTGGCTTTATCATTTCAAGTTTAGCTTGAGCAACCTTCATTATGTTACGGCACCTTACAAAAAGCAACAAGAGATCATGGAGTATTACTGGAAATTCACAAGGGATATTATCCATACAAAGACAGAAGCCTCAAAACAGTATAAGCTACAGCCTTATGCAAAAGAGTATGAAAATACTGTGGACAAAGTGCTTTTTATTATTCATAGTAAAATCAGCAGGAGAGGGCATAGTTTTGAAGTACATGTGAGGGAGGCCTGTGCTATTTAAGAATTACTTCTTGTTTTATTTTGCTAAATCGCCACATTGCTCAGTCTTTCTTTCTAATTTAAAGTTCAAAGGGCTTGAAACTCCCTGATATTTACTTTGCAAAAGTAACATTAGATGATTATCCACTAGACAGAAATAAGACTAATGTTCTCTACTTTCCAATTTATTTCTTTAAATAGGTCAATGTATGGAATTCCAAGTGGAAAAGAGACATTGTCTTGCTTTCATGTAAGCTACCCATCTAACTTGCTTTGCTGTCTGCTGCTGGCATTTTTTCACTGCCCTGAAAGCAAGCTACAAAGCCTTACACAGTGTTTTGAAAGAAGGTGCAGAAATCTATGTGCGAAATTATGAACAACACTGAGTATTTCTCCTTATTTCCTACCAATAGAACCCAAACTTTTTGATTACTTTTTGTAGATTTTTATAATTATTTTTTTTTAAATAAAATGCACTAGCAAGCAATTAACTAGAAGATAAAGCCAACCAAACATACTAGCCTTCCCTCTGTTACATGCACTATCTGAATATGACGGGGTGTCTCCACACATCAGAGAACGTGCGTGAGCACAGGAAATAAAACATGCAGATCTTATTACCTCTCATCAAAGCTAAGATTGTGATCTCCAAACTGTTCCAGTAATGTTCTCTCAATTATCTTCTTTGGCGCCTGGTTTTGGATGAAGTAAACTATTGCATGACGCAAACGGTAATCACATTCAGGTGGTGGATCTTCCTGGGCTAATTTTAGCAAGCGCGTGTATTCCAATTTAATTGCCTAAATAATTTTAAAGACATACATTATCCTTTCTGACTTTTAAATACTAAATGACACAGACACTAACAGGTTAATTTGTGTCACATGGCTTCTTGACTACAAAATATTTTTTTATGAATTCCATAGTGCGCACTTCTAACAAGTCTGAACTATGTGTAAAAAAACCACACCCACCCCAAAAAAACCCAAACCACCAAAGAAAAAAACCCAAACAAACAACAACAAAAAAACCCCCCAAAACCCCAGACAAATGGTAAAGTTGATCCTGTCCTCTCCTCAACTAAGCCAGCCGAAATCCCAGGTAGACCTTTACTTCAAAATCCTGTGCTATGTCTCCATGAAGGAAGGTTTATTCAATCCCTAAAGAGGTTTCTTTAAGCATTTACAGTGCAAAAGCAGTATAAGATTTCAGACACTTAAAGGAATCTTCTAAAATCTCGTAAGACAAAAAAGGTACCTGTAATACATGGTTAAAACGCAAATACATGAACAAAATAAATTCTGCAGAAAGTTTAATGAACACGTCTGATTTTGGCAACGCCAGGTGAGAATGGGTTAGTATCCTTCAACAAAAATCAAATTGTAGGATTTCTAAAGGAAGTAATACTTCAATACAAATAGTATTCATCTCCTACAGGGCCGGCCAGACTCCTCACTGGATATTTTAGACCAACTTTATAGGTCATCAGAAGCTTTTACTTTTCCAGCTTTGCCTGCACATTGGATTTAATGAACAATATCCTTTCATTTGATTTTATTCAGTGAAACCAAACAGCATGAACAAGAGGAACAAGAAAAACAATTAGCAAAATGGTGACAAATGTTTATGTTTCATGATTTATCTCTCAAATATGGGAGGTGATCAGATTGTTTGCTAACACTAAGTGTCAACTTGAAAAAAATGACAACACAGTAGCTCCACTCATTAGCAAAGTTGCAATACAACATATGCACAAAATAAAGCTCCAAAGCAGGCAGAAAACTACCCTGTTCAGCATTTCAAATTCATTATGTTGAAATACCTGGCAGCAGCAAGTAATTTCTTGACATTTAACTATCAGAAATGTGGGCTCTCATCCTCTACTAATATACACTTTCTTTCAGGACTAAACACATGGGTCAGGTACCATTCATACAGGCTCTAACACAGAGCGTTTGGAGAACTTTAGAACTAAAAAGAACATTCTGCATCAGTGTTTTTAAATACTAATTATATGCATTATCATTAAAAAGGAAGTTTGACAGAACCGATTGCAAGTATCAAAAGCCACAGACAGAGTTTCTATTACCTAACATCAGAAGTTATACCACCAGAAATCCAACATGGCTAACGATGCAATTAAACCCTGTTTATTGAGGTAGGCCAGAAACAAAAAGCAGTTGTCACTAGACATTTGATTTTTCAGAGAATTACTCAGAAGTAGGAAAAAAATGCAACACAAACCCTGTATTTTTATGTATGTATTTAAACAAAATAAAACTGTATACTACATATACAGAAATCCTATGTACGATGAAAAAATACCACTATGTCTTTACACAGAATACAGGAAAAAGGGATGGTAGGAGGAGAAAAAAAAAAAAAAAAAGTATTACATGCTTTCATTTTCTCACCAAGAATGTTATATAAAGATCTTAAAGCAAATATTCTGCAAGGAACCATCTATAAAGATCTTAAGGCAAATATTCTACAAGGAACTGTCTATAAAGTTTAAAGAAGGATGATTATAAGAGGTCATTGATCAAGAAATACTTCATGGGTTTGTATTAGTCACGTCTTAAGCCTAGATCTAGATGAGTGAAACCCTGGTGGTAAGTGACCCATGTCAAATGGGTTTCACCTGGATTCCGCTAAAACAAAGACATCATAGATAAGCCCCCATAATTTTCTGTGAACAGTTGTTTTATTAAAAAAACCCAACAAACTACATGAAGAATCCCAGAGTATAACAGTATTAAAAAAATACCATAGAAGTTTTCACAATATGTTTATGCAGTAACATGAAATTTCATCTGGTAAGTTTCAAAATACAAATTTTGTTACTAAGTAGGACCACCTCATCTGCACACATTCATACTAATGCATTCCTCAAAAATGAAGTATGTTCCAACTCTTCTAAGTTACTGCAAAGATGATTCAGCAGAAAATCAGTAAGAAAACTTTTCTACTGTCCAACAACTTAAGTGTCAGAACTTTTTCTCACTCAAAGACAAATTCTGTCCCCTGTGAAGGGAAAATGTTTAAGTATTCAAAATTAAAGACCAAAACACATTTCACCTGAGCACTGTTTTGATATCTCTGAAGCATTAAATATAATTTTATTTTGAACTGCATTTCTGTTCTAAAATTACCAAAATAACCTCCACATTAAAAAAATAATTAGGTGTATTTAAACTTTCCGGAAAAGAATTTGATTTTATCACATGAGGAATTTTTTTTTTTCAACTTCATGAAAAGATGTTAATCTAGTACTTTTAAAAAGTAATAAATCTGAAAAAAACCAACAGTGAACCCCTAACAAAAGCTACTTCACTAAGGAGAGGCTACAGCGGGTGGGTATTCATTCCCTGAGAGCAGGCACGGTTAACAGAGATGGCCCTGCAAACAAATGTTATGGTCATAATTCTTCTTTCAGTATCCATTATAAAAAACCCCAAAACAAACCCGTGAGAGTTCAATTTCCTTACCAAGAGATTGGAGATTTTTTTTGGTGGTGGGTTTGTTTGGTTTTTGTTTGACTGTAGTTTGTTTGGGTTTTTTCTGGTTTCTTTTTGTTTTTACAATTTCTTCTAGTGCAACTACACCATAACAATTAAGAAGAGAACAGACTGCTTGACAAGCCAGAAACTTCTTCCCCCTCTCCAAATCACATTTGAGAGGATTTTACATTGAAGTAATTCCCCTCATAATATCCTGAAAATTCAAAAGATTGTGAGCTAAAAATGCTCAGAAGTTTGTGTATTTAAGACTAACACATATTTAAATCTGATATTGCTGTGAAGAGTAATAACCACAAAAAGCTTAATGTCTAATTCCCAGTAGTAAAACACTGCTAAATAGAGTACTGACACCCATGCAGTTACACAAAAGAAAGAAATTTAGATTTACTAAAAAAACAAAACAAGAACACCTCTTTGAAATAAAGAACAAATGACTAAACACTGATGTTCCTGGGTGAAAAAACTGACATCCCAAACAGTCTAGTGAAGGCATGGGTTTTGGTACTAGCAGGGGGAAAAAACCAAAACCTGTTCCTATGGATTACACATCTAGGTTTCATGTTACTTGCCACTATTCTTAAGATTCTAAGAATATTATTCACCACTCTTAAAATGCAGAAAGGTATATAAGATACTGATATAGCTGAATCAACAGGGAAATAGCTAGCTATTTTTCAAGGGAGAAATATCTAAACAGAGGACTGATATCATAGAAGAGAACGTATAAACACTGGAACAATCTTAATATGCAAAGGGTGGAAGAAGAAGGCATACGTAACAAGAAAAGTCAGGAGAAAAAGTTGAAAATGTTAGTTGTACCTTAAAGAACCCTGCTTCTGGCCCACACCTGTCATAAACATTCCTGGCTTTACCTATAGCCATGATAATACCTTGCATGTTCGGGGTCAGCATGACCTGCCACAAGGGATTTAAGGTAAAAGTTTTGAATGATTAATATTTTAATGACCAAATTCAATATGCTTTTAGTCTCATGCAAGATAAAAAACAACTTAATGCATGCATACATTGAAATGGCACGTTTCAATACAGATCTGGTGTGCATATTCTGCAAATCAGTCACGGCATGTGTATGTATGTATTTTTACTGTAACAACATATGATTAAAGGAAGATTACAAAAATAGAACTGTGTCAAATAATATTTAAAAGTTACATGGTCAAAGCTTCCTAGAAAAGGAACATGCACCATTCAGCATTAGTATCCATCAGAAACTGCATGCTGAATCAGTGCTAGCCATGGCCACAAAAGGATAAAAAAAATAAAGTAAGTAAATAAAAGTGTTTTGAGTAGAAAAATCACCCAATTACTATACTAAAAACATAGTAAACTACACTGCCCATATTTTATGCATGTCAAGATCAAAATAAGGGACCTACTCCTGCAAATGCAATTGGTTCCTTGAAGCATTTGCAGGCAAATTCTAACAAAAAAATCAAACTTAAAACATTTAACAAACACAAAGCCAAACATAAGACATCTCACAGCTATTCACATCAGTTGTACACAAACAATTTGCTGTATCTAGGTTACTCAGAAAGGCCTTTCTCCTTTGTTATCTGTGAGAAAAGATAAGCACTCCCTCTTTCCCTGCCCAAGGTATAGCTGGCACAGCAACAAAAGAGGAAGAGCCCTAAACTCTCCGGAAAAGTTTCCCACAAATAAGAACAGCATTAAAAAAGACTGAATACGCTTACAAAAGGATCAGGGAGAGAGGGAATAAAGTTATCACCCTCTAGAAAGATAATGGCATGAGGACAACAGTGGGGAAAAATTAAAAAAAACCACCCCCAAAAACCAGGTCACTAGGTAAGGTTAAATCATCATGCCTTTGAAGGTGGAGACTACTCATCTATGAGAAGCCAAACTCCACGTGATGATGTCAATTAAATTGGGGGTTTTTTCCCCATTCCATAATCCCGGTTACAGCTGATCACAATTACATGGCAGAGTGACTTGCAATACCCATTTGCCTAGGGAAGCAAAAGCTCCACATAGCAGACACCTGCAAATACGGGCTGCGCCAGCACTATTCCCAACCAAACCAAACATGGAGTCATCAGTGTCAAGGCAGGACAGCTTGATGACCTAGCAGTGTTGCCTTCTGCTGCTAAAATAGGGCAGCAGAAAATAGCATCTCTCAGGATAACATGGGCCTCTCATCTGTTCCTCAAGTAGTTCCAGGCACATGCATCACCCTTGGTCTGAATTGGGAAAAAATAATTTTTGCGGGTTTTATTGTTTGGTTTTTTTCTTAAGCTTTGGAAGAGTCAGCTCCACCAGACATACCAGTTTCAGGTTATTTCCACAAGTAATTTAATCCTTTAAGTCTGAAAAGCTTAACCTTGGGAAATAAGGGATTGGACTTGAACATTAGCTTTATTGGACTGACAAAAAAAAAAAAGCACAAACGTTAACAACATCACTCACTATCCTGTCACTTTAAATAACGTAGTAGTCTACCACCAGCATTTCAAATGCTATCTGGCCTAACACAAACATTCAACTTCCACAGCTAAGACGACAAATATACCTCCCGTGTAAATGGTACCATGCAAAGCGTGCCCAATTAAGAGTAGCTAGTGCCTTCCTTTCACACTTCACGACAAATTAAGACATTGTTAAGGCTACAAATTGCTAAGCATTTAGTTTTGCAGAAATCTGTTAGGTGTCACAATGTGCAAACATGCCGAAAATTGTCATCAGGCAGCACAAGAAAGCACCGAGGAGGAGCGGTGCACACAACTGCAATCAGATGTACCTCATCGTCATAACCCCCCTCCTCTGACTCAATCACAAAAGTCCCTACATCAGGAATCGCCACCTCTACAACTCGCTGGTTAGGAGCTGGTTGAGCTGGGGCATTATCAGAGCTCTGCAGAAGAAAACCATTGTCAGTATGTGTGTGGGGAAAAAAAAGGTAATAATCAGAAAAGAGAAAATTACAGAGGTGCAAACTGACAGGCTGATCAAGTAAAACTATATGCACTGCTTAAGTTCTGAGAAAAACTGTGATTATCATTTATATTCTCTATTTTTTACACAGTACATTTTGAAATTAAGCCATAATTATTAAAAAGACTTAATTTGCTTTTTATTTCCTAATTACTTCTTTACAGGTTATGATGCCAGTATTACAACTCTAACATCCATTACCAATTTTAGGCAGTTGTTAAAGGATGAGTCTGTCAACTACTACTTTTCATACATTTCACCAAAAAATTTACTAAATATATCTGAAGTATCTGATGAATTTATGCTAAGGGATGGCAACAAGCTAAAGTTTAAAACTTCCTGATGCTCTAGGGGGAAAAAAAAACAAACACAAACAAACCAACCAAACAAAAAGCCTCTAGCAATCAAAATATTTGAAAGATTATTTAAAGGTGCATTACATTCATCAGGGCTTTTTAGCAGCGTAATTAGAAAAATGAGGGGACGATTCTTGCTATTTTAAAGTTTTAAACAACAATAGAGACTAATCTCAGCTCCCATGGCCTACGATTGTACGATAGCCATTTTACAACATTTGCAGAACTTAAACTTTGACTCTATTCTAAGCTATCACGGAGTGTCATGCTACTTGCTCTGCAGCTATTACAATAGTCTCACTTCTTAACAAAGATTCCAGAAACACACACAGTATCTGTTTACACCCAGCACTACATAAATACAAAGGAAGACTGTGCAGAGGGCAGAAAAAAGGACAAAAGGGTGGAAAATGGACACAAATGATCACGTGGTGACCAACCCACAATGCTGTTTATTACATGTTCTGATGTTGGCTTTCCTTGCTTTCAAAAGGACAAATAAAAAAAGTGGAGCAAAAGAATATATGCCTCAATGTCAGAATGCATATGGAAGCAGAATAATGTAAAAGCATGCTGATATACTGAGAACCAAGAATAATTCTGGCTAAGTCAAATTTTGGTATATAGACAGCACCTTTTAAACATTAATAGAATACCTTCAGCATATCTAGAAATTGGCTTTAGATTCCAACAGCTGAAATATGTTTGTTTCTAAATAAAAGACTTGGCATGGTTTGGGGGTTTGTGTTTTTGCAATATGAGAGCAAACCACTTGTTGCAGAACAAAGCAGTGAAAATATCGGAATAAAACAACCTGAACCTGTCTCATTATGCCTATCATGATGGTCCCCATGTGGTTCCTCAATCACAGTCTTGTCAAGTCCTAAGGCTGATCAACTGCACAAAATGTTATTAGCCTAAACTAAAAACTTGATCCACAGAATCCAGTCTGTAAGATCCTTCAACATCCCACTGGAATGGATGTTCACAGACTCTAGAAAGCGGACAGCATCATGCAAGACATTGTATCATGTGTTTGGTATCTTCATAGCTATCTCTTAGCTGGAGGTAACTTAACTTAAACAGGCTCCCCCTAAGCTGTTCTGTGTTCCCAGAACTCAAAGTCAGATACACAGTAGCCTAAAGCATTAGAGCACCTTTTCATCCAGGGTTAAGATCAGTTTCCCTGTTGGCTTCCATTTCAGTTAAACAGAGAAAGCGTGCTTCTCTGCTCTCCTGTCAGCACAGGAGAGATGGAAAACACGTCAGGTGCAAGAGTCAACAAGTTGTCACACCATTTTCAAAGGTGTTAGAGGACTTTCCTGTTCGCCCCAAGGATATCTGGGACTAGACAGCTCGTTTCATACCCGAAATTAGGAAGCATGCTTCAGGTTTTGCACAGATCTAAACTGTTCATATCTCTAGTGGTTACTAGGGGTGTGTAAGGAAGTTATACTGTACATTTCATATGTTTTATCCTTATGGATATGGTTCCAAGACAGATGCAGGTATTGCTCTCAAGGCACTTGCTTTTCTGGAAAATATATTACTCAGTAATCCGTATACTTATAGGACAAAACAAGTATGTGTTGAAAGAAAAAACCCTGTTAAATATTAGTTTCATTAATAACTCGTGAGTAGTTAATGTCCAACTTCTCTTAGGATATACTGTATGAAGTAAAACCTAATCTCCCAACACTGATTCTTACAACTATTTTAAGTTAATATATGCATCTGATGAATCACAAAGAAATAATTTTCATCAACTTGTGAATTTGCATTAAAGCTACAGAATACTGTTGAAAAACTCCTTATTTTTCAAAGCTACTTTAACTTCCATAGGTCTTTCAAAGGAATTCAATTATAATCTTGTATTTCTCAGATAAAAGCCTGAATTTTTAAAACAGTATTTTTCAGGTCTTTTACAAGGAACGTCAGTGTTTACCCCTCAAAAATAAATGTAACTGTCTAACATTTTGAAAAAATGGTGGGCACAAGCACATTATTGCCATTTAAAAAATAAGCTGTAGTCTTGACAAGTACTCTAATCTACACAGAGGATATTATCTTAATATTTTAGTTCTACACCCATTACTGTACTGCGCACTTTCTGGGTGGACTTTAGTGTCGGACAGTCCCTGAAAAAACAGCAATTTATAGTGCAAAGTTTCCACACACACCCTTATATAAACTATTACATCATTTCCACTTACAAAAGAAAAGCAAAAAGAAGCATTTCAAGCTTCAAATTATCCTCACCGTATCCATTATAGCTTCTGGAGCTCTGTCTTCTTGTTCAGCTAATGCTTTATTGATTGCTTGTACAGAATCTTCTTTTAAGTGCTTTGAAATATCAGTTCTTGATGGCTGCTCTAAATATTCTGGTTCTCCTGCTTGAACTTAGTGACAGAAATAAGATAACAATTTTGTGTGTTAACATAAGCATGACTTTTTTCAATTGATTAGTTTCATTTGGATCACTGTCTTCTAAATACAGATAACGTCACCCAAACAGAAAATGCAGGGTAGGTCACAGCATTCACAAATACAACTTTACACCAGCCTGTGTCTCAGGTCATTCTGAACACTCATATAAATGGACCCGTGATGTTGTATTAGGAACAACAGACCTGTCCTGTCTAGAGACCCATAAAGGTTCTCAAGTGAGGGACGTTCAATCAACCATACAGGGGACGACTGAGAGCAAAGATGAGCTTCTACTTGGACTTCCTGTGGGATACAGGTCCAAGGAAGTCTTGAGTCTTTTGAGTGCCAGATGTATTTGTACTTCACAAAATAATAAACACATTATGTTCTTCTGACTTCAGGGAAATCTCAAAGTCTCCCCCACTTGAAGACAATAAAATTGATTAGCACAAGTAGTGTCTTATACTCCTTACATGATGAAAGCAAATTTTGGCAGACAATTAAAACATTCATTTAGTACTTTCCATTATTAACAAAAGAACTAATATCAGTCTCAAAGTGTTTGTGAAGTCAAGAGATATAAAAGATGAAGTCACTCTCTGTAGAGTTTGCAAAAAAGAGAAGCGTCATTAAATCACTGCACTTTTTACATTCAGTTTGTAGTCATACGTAGTTATGAGAAATACATGCTCAGCCTTAATGACTGAAATACAACAATGAGAACATCTGGACAGCAGTCTCACTACACAAATCCATCATGTCATCTTTCACATAACATATGTATAGCCTTATGCAATGGAGCAAGAGGTGAATGTAACCTAAAGCTTGACAGGTTTTTCTGTGTCAAACCATGCATATGTTTTATAATCAGATTGCCAGCGGTCTTTATTAGCTAGGTTCTTAACAGCATTGGCCTCACTGTTGCTGTTCAGGGTCTTCTCCACAGTTTTAGCATCCTCATTTTTACATAGTAATCTCTTCTACTACTTCTAACTCTATTTACTACATCACACCTAATAAATAATTATTCTCTTCAGATCTAAATTTTGTCCTAATTTAAAATGCAAAGGTAGGTCTTTACTCACTCTGAGTTGAAGAATATGCACTACTTATGGACTAACAAATTCTCAGAACACACTGGTGAAACCTGTTAATAATTATCTTAGAAGGCCAAAGTTTCTATGGAAAAAAAATAAACTGATTTAGCAAAAGCTAAGCACAACTGACAGGGAAAAGACAGAAGAACCAGTAATTTTTCTCCTTTAAATAAAAATTGCAAAAAGCCTAAAACTCCAACAGACTAAACTTCAAGTACAGTTACCTTGGCCAAGTAAATAGTTATAATTCGAGATTACACATATTAACTTTTTATACATTTCTTAAGCTTTTACAAACAGGTAGGAGAAGCTAACCTGGAGCAGGTGAGGGTGCTGGTGCCCTGGGTATCTGAGATAACAACTTCTCCTGCTGTGCTTTCTGAGCAAGTTCTGCATCCCATTCTTCGAGTTCTTTTTCAAAACGTTTATTGTCTTCCTTGACGTAATCCCTTAGATCAGAAGGTAGCGTATCCATTCCAACAAGGATCTGTCCCGTTTCTTTGTTGAACTCCTCTGCAGTAACATAACATACAAATTTCAGAAGAAGAAAAATAGGAGAAAAGGAAGCATGTTCGACACTTTTCATCAAGTGAGTTACTGGAAACATACAGTACAGCACCAAACCCCGCAAACTATATTATTTTAACTGGTTTTATTATCTGTTGGGCATTCCTCTGCTACTGAGAGGTATGGCTACTGCTCTTGCAGTCTTTGGACTTACTGGTGTTCTTGGGCACCATCAGGTCATTGCCATTTTGAAAGATGAGCCTTTTGGGTCATGAGCACCTAATGATTGTGAACGTTCAGCAAAAAGTCACAAAAAAACCACCACAGCTTGATTGCATTACTGCCACATGGAGCTGGACACAACTCAAATCCCCAGCAGAAAAGGGGAAAGAGAGTGGGCCTACAGGGATTTGTAAAGTCAACAGATAAGAACACCAGCTGTACTAAGTAACCTTCCTTTTTGCTTTGAGAATGGTCTCTGAAAGAGTATTCTAGATCCTAGGGGATCACACGGCTGCAATTATCCCCCAGCAAGCAGGCCCCAGATTTAATTAAAGTGTCACAGCCACCCTACAGGTCCCATAAACCCTACGGTTGCAAGTCCACTACTAACTGCAATCTAGAAATGTCAAGGTTAATATCGGTTCTCATTTAAAAACTGAACAAATGAGCACTCTAGCTTTCTGCCCTATGAAAAGGCAGCAGCATGAGAATTTTCCAGGGCCTGTTATTGAATCTCTGGCCATTTTCACAGTCAGCTCCCCAGCTGCCATTATCAGGCCCCACAAAACTCATGCTCAGGGATCTTCGCCCTCTCTCCAAACACTTCTGTACAGACCTTATAATTACATACTACTACCTGACTTGAAAAAGAATTTCCCAGTTCATGTATTAGTTTGGTTTAATGTGTGGTTGGTAGGGCTGAGTTATTCACAGTTCAATATACTGCATAAAGCCTCAAGTTTTCACACTCCAGTGAAGTTCAGAGCTCTGAAGCTTATGGAGAAGAAAAAAAAAAAAAAAGCTACACAATGATTTTAATGTTGAGAGGCTCATTTCTTTATTTCTACATTTCTGTTCTAATACTTGGTTAGATAACCTTTCCAAATTTCTCTACATGTGATCACATGGCTAAAATGTTTACAAATTAGCAAACTTAGTTTATTTTGCTCTCTTAATAATGCTGAAACACTGGCGCTATCTTTATATTTTATTAAGCTAAAAGTTGAAAAGCAATTGTTCCACCCAGAAAAACAATCTGGCTAGCAGTTATGAGGAGAACTAGAACTTTCAATAACTATTAAAATAATTTCAAAAATCTAGAAATCCATCTGAAAGATGCTCTCTTCATCAATATAATCAGCTACTCTATATCATCCAGAAAACATACCTATAACATTACCTTGTATCAAGTATTGTTCCTTATCATTGATATACATTAAACAATATGCACTGGCATTCCTGTAACCACCAAAAGAGTCCCGTTCCAACTCTTCCCAAGTTGACTTTGTCACAGAAATATCATTGTATTTCATCCATCTGTTCTGGTGGTGGTCGTAAATATATGCCCAGTAGTGTCCTGCATTAGCTTGACCTTCATGAACTAGTACAGCATGCAACCTATAAGGAACCTTAAACAAAAAAAGAACAACAAAATGTCAAACTCTCCTTGTCAGCATTTAGTTCATACTACCTGCCAGCAACAGTAGCTATGCTAAATAAAAGTAACAAAAATTAAGTCAAACAGGTTCAAAACATGACAGAGGAAAAACAAAAAAGGTAAAACTACAACCCGCATAGCAAAAGGATTTTAAGCTATTTTACTTACCATTACTAGTTACAAGAGATCTTAAAAACATTAGTTAGTCTATAGCATAAATATCTACTTTGCTGTCTTTACTGCCAGGCATCCTCTCGTCTTAATTCTTGAATATTCCTACTCTCCTTCTATCTACAAAAAAAGCCCTCAAATACATCAGCCTTGGGCCTCTATGATTTCCTCCAGTTCCAACTTGGTATCCTTGTCTGGAAGTCTGGAAAGGCACATGCAAATTCAAGGTAATAAAACTCTGTGTTTTCTATTTGCTACTAACAGCATGTGTTTAAAGGAACATCTGGGAGTTGAATACTTCCATTAACCAAAAATAAAATTTTTACAGTAGAATAGGAATACAACTGTTTTCCAGTATTTAAAATGTATCAGTAAAAGCATTGCCAAAAGGAGACTGGAACACATAAATGAGTCCTCTGCTCCTGCTGAGGCAGGGAAGGAACATACCAGTTTCTAGGAGCAATGTAAAAAGTATCCCGGGTTACATGTGTCCACTGACAAGTAAGGAGAACGGGAATTTCTACTTAAGCAGCTGGAAATAGGGGGAACAGGGGGAGCAGAATGAGCGGGTACTTCCTTACAAGTCTTTAAAAAGCATCTTAGCGATCGGCTCTCCTTTCAACCTGCTGAAACAGCACATGCAACATAACAGGGAAAACTGACCTTGCCTGCTATGCACAGTATGCCAGAATGACAACAGCTCAACTAGGATGAAAAACCTGAAACCATCTTTTACTGGTGTTACAGTCTGGACTGTAGATAAATCTTCTGTTTAACACAAGATGTACTAAATATTTGTTGCAAATACCACTTGAGCACCATAATAATCAGTAACCATAAATACATATGTAACTATGACTTGAGAAACTCCGTGAAGTAATTTTTAACTTGACCATTCTTTTCCAGGCTATATGCAAGTGCTGGAGTTTTCGCAAACACCCCTCCACACACACCTTAAACTGTAAAGCTGACTGACTGCACAACAGCTGGAATCAAACACTCTGTCATCCCAGAAACAAAACAACACTGTAAATCCCCGAAACACAAGAAGTATACACAGAGGAAATCCTAGCAAGTCCTTAAATCTGAATGCTCTGGGTTTTTTAACATCTGTTATCAAACCAGTGTGAAAGCCTTCTTAAGATGATTGCAATCCCATACATACACACATAAATATATGCGGATCTTCATTTAAAAAAGGGTGAAGTCTCTTTAGACGTCAACAATAAAGTTTCCTCACCCTAAAATAGGACATTAAAATCCCAGGTGAATTTAAATCCTTTTACTTAAAACCATGCTAACTGGGTCAGCCTGAGAGCCCCTACCCTTTCCTCCACCTCTGGAGAACCAGCTGACAGTCATCCATGCTCAGCTTCCAGGAAGGTTCCCCACAAAGGTCTGTCACTGGGGGATAGGCAAGTTCAGTGCCAACAGGTGTCTCTTGCAATAAGCCGTTATATCAACAGTAGTTAACAGTACAGGGCAAAACAAGTAGGTGTTAAACTTCTTAGCTTACACTTACTAGTCATGAAACAGAAATGGAGCTTCACCAACCGTGTCACATGTAGCTACAGAATAGATATATCAAAGATGATACGTCAAAGATGAAGTCTCACAGGAAAAACAGGTGTGACATTTCCCCACAGCAAGTTCACAGAAGGAGGGAAATAATCAAATAAGCAGCTGATTAAATCTACGCATTCAGGAGAGCGAGACAAAAATAAGAATTTTGGGAATGTGTTTCAGGTAACAGTTTGACAAGGGTTTTATGGACAACTGTGGTTTCCTTAGAATCAAAGGGGACACAAGGAGAAGTTAAAGATCTTTTTAAATACTTCACATAAACACTAGGAAGCATCCTGTAAATATAATGTTTTCCTTAGGAAATCTAGTTTTCTGTGTCCAGACCTTATTGACTCACAAGCGTGAGGCTCCTTCCTGTTGTGCCAACACACCCACAAGGAGAAAACCACCTGAGCTGAATAAAGGCAGCCTTCACCTCCAGCCTGTGATTTCAGATGGGTTCAGTACCTACTTGTTCCCTAACAACCACTTAACACACACCACTGCTTTCAGGCAAGGCACAAAATGCCCCTCTACAAATCTATCATCATCTTCATCCTCCTCCATTTCTGGAATTCTGTTTTAAAACAAGAAAAAACAAAAAATCTAGTTTACATTATAAAAATCTGCACTAGGACAAAGTCTGTTATTAACTGATCTCCCTTTTCCATTGCAATGATTGCTGACTAATATCTTTACCATCCAGAGGCATTTCCTCCTGTAACACCTAAGCCAACCCAGGTAGACTATTTGGATGCGAGACCACTAAATTACTTCATTATACTATTAGGTAACAGGAAGGCTAAAGGCTACACGTCATAACACAAGCATTAAGGGGGTAAAAAAAAAAGCCTGCCAGTAGCAAGCTTCAAGAAAGCCATCTAGGCAAGTGTGCCCAAACCCCTTAACATCAGAGTTCAGCTGCCAGGAACTATTACAAGCCACGTAAAAAACAGAAGTGTATCTCAAAGGAAAACTGTAAGCTAAACAGATCTTACTTGGAAGGAAAATAGTTCTTTCTACTAACAGAAAATAACAGAGGAAGTAATCCTTAACCTTAAAACCTGTCAAAGTAAGCAAATATGAGTATGTGAATATAATACCAGAAGAGCCAAAACTCTAGTAAGGCATTCTAAAAATGCTGTTCAGATTACACAGCATGAAGATCTCCCTAAAAAGGCAGCTCAGACTAATAGTCAGGGTTGTGACTGATACTAAATCTAGACACAAGTTTAAAAAAAAAACACAACAAAAACAAACCCACAGGCATTAATAACTACAAATTAAAAACAGGAGCCCTAAGTTCCCAAGTATTAGTATGCAAGTTGCAATACACAACGGCAATAAGCATCAAAGTAAAAAGATAAACACTTTGTGTCTAAAGCTTTGCCACCTTAAAGCCAGAAGATTACCTAGCAATATGGTCAAATCACAGTGAGAAAATTTTATTGTGTTATACAAAAACCAAAGTTCTGCATTCAAGCTAAAAAAGTGGATCACAGCTAGAACATATTTGGGCTTTTCATCACAAGGCTGCTTAAACTTAAGGAAGTCACCTGTAAAATATTGCAACATGGCCTTTCATCTTACTGTGCGTAAGTAAAAGGTTTACAAAACTCAATATGACTTTCCAGTGAAATTTCTCAAACCATCATACATAATTGTTGTATACTAGCTCTATTTTCAAGCATCTAAGAACTTCTAATTGAAAGTGACAAAAAGGATCTATTTTGAATTATCTCATGCAGAAATTGTACTTACTTGGACCATTGTTTTGTCAGAGTACATCAATTCAATTGTCCGATGTATTCTAGATATACTTTCTTGTAAATCTAAAAGAAAAATTAAAAAAGAAGCTCTCTTCCATGAGGCTGCATAATTGCACATGCCTACATCTTTATTTTATCTCATTAAAAGACAAACAAGGGTACATTTCACATTTGGTGCATCTGTTTATATACCTACATGTCAAACACTAAACCTTCTTGCACGATAAAGCAGAGAGAGTGATCCATAACATGCTATTGCTTGTTTCCTAGACCTCAGCCAAGCCCACTCCTGCTGGAGTAACTGCTTCCCTTGTTTCCCTCAGAGAAACAGAACAGACTAAGCTCTACCCACTCCAAAATAAACTTTGCTTCGAAATTTGCTGTATTTTCCCTTATGGAAGGGGTCGCTCTACCCTAAACTTGCCTGCAGAGCACCACGTCACAGCACAGGCCCAGCCACTATTAACACTGACAGCTCAGACATCTGCTGAGATGTTCTGTGCCGTGGATCCCATTTCTGTTTCACCCTACTCCCCACAACACCATGCACACAGAAACCTGCACTGAAAAACCTGTGTACACCTCACTCAAAGCAGTGTGCGGGTTCAGTTTATGTACCTGCGGTCTACTACAATCTCTGACTTCCCTTCCTATGTCTGAGAGAGAAGTTTAGGGGTATGAAACAAGCAGCTCAATACACATGGACATTGAGGCGATTTCCCCTGCTTCCACAAATCTATTCCAACAGCAAATGCATTCCCCAGCTTGTGATACTACCTCTAGTGTCATTCTCTACTTCGGTCCTCCAGCGATGTAAACAGCCTTCTAGGACAGACAGCTCTTCCTCAGTGATGTGCCTTGGTGCCGGATGCATTGGCAGATCAGGAGGAATTCGTGATTGTGTGAATGGTTTATGTATTACTGATCTTTGTACAGGAGACGTGCTTGGAACATCTGAAGATGAAGGCCCCTGCTGCTCTGTTGTGCTGCATTCATTCAAAACATGAAATACAAAAATTGAACAATCATGTATACAAACTAAAAGTTACACCATAAAAATAAGCTTTTCATCTGAAACCAGAAATTTTAAAAGATAGTGGTTTCCTACAGTGTGATACAGGAAAGGTACCTATAGCATCAATATGGAATTAGCATGTCAATTCTGAAAAACTTTGTGGTGCACTACGTTAGCACAACAACAACTCTAGCTGCCACTACCAAATATGCAGGAATCAGAATTGGATCAGTCAAGCCACAGGTTGCTGTACTTGAAATGCTACTCAACACCTTCAAATAACGTTACACAAGTAACCACTGTGGTTTGAAACATTTATGGCCACACTGGAAAAAGAAAAATCACAGCGGTTTGTCTTATGGCCCATTGATCATAAAATCAAATGAAATACAAGTTCTCTGTTTAATAACTTATTTACATGTCTTATGCCCAGAAAATGGTCTTTTTCCAGCTGCCTACCTACAACTTATGTTAGCTGAACAGCAATAATGAAGGGACCACTAATATTTACAGCACACTGGAAATTTAGCACCAAAATATCCAAACTTGTTCCAAACAAGTCTTCTAACTCAAACAGCAAAGCAGAAGAATTCTACAAGAGCAGCAGAATATTAAAAATGAGAACTTGTTGCAGATATTTTTCTTCTTTCCATCAACAAGATGACCTGCATGTAATTATAAGCACAATAGGAATGTGAGGATCACTCTAGCAAGCTACTGACTTTTTACTTTGTATACAGCATCACCATACAGCCTAAGGAACATGGATAGTATAAAGTTCTGAGAACACTAAGAGCAGACAATGTCACTTCATATAACATGCTGTTGTGTTTCTATGGATTGACAAAAAAACCAAAACATAATACATATTTACAGAACAAACTTCCTATATAGGAGTTTGAGCAAGTGTATTACTTCTGATGCTGTATTTCACGCAAGAAATTGTAGCTTTTAAAAGTTTGCCTTCTCTTATGAATCATCACGATTTTTACTTGGCATTGTATCAGTGGGACATTTGAAATTTTTTAAATGTTTTTTTAGATTAATTCACTTCTCTGAACTACAAAGTTAACCATCTTGCCTGGACCAGAACCTAGAACCCTAATTTCCAAATGCAATATAAAAAGCTGTGTTATAAACTGTTAGCACCCACCTAGCCAAGTCCTATCCTAATAACAGTTACTAATAGTTACTAGCTTCAGTAATGAGAAAACCAACATTACTGAACCTTTACCTCCCTGATACTTTAGCTACTCTGTATTTAAAATGTCACAAACTTCCTGAGAAACTCAGCAAGAAGTGTAAGCTGCAAAGCAGAAAAGGAGCTTAACTCCCAGGCAAAAATTAACAGACAAACCGTATCCCAGCAACCTTGAGGTTCTGCAGCACATACATGCTACCCACATCCAGATTCTTAAGCAATACATTTGGCAAGCAGTGACCTCACCGGCTACTGTGTCTATTTGGAACAGCAGATGGAATTGTGCACATGGCAATTTTACACCTAAAGACATTTTTATAAGCAAATGAAACAAACCCAGATTAAAAACATTTTGGTTTATTTAAGTCTGTTGTGCTGAAAAATACTTCTAGGCCAAAAGCAGAAACTTTATGCTATACCCCTTAGGAGATACAACCCTAGTTGTATTGATCTGGTGAACGAAGCAGTAAAATGCCCTCCCCTCTGTCTCTCAGCGGCTGAGTTTGCACCGAAGGGATGATCAGCCTCTCACCTCGGGAGAGCAGGAGGCAGCCCTTACCTGGGTGAGGTCTGGGCGGGCAGCGTGCTGCTGGCAGGGGCACTAGCACCCAGGTCATCAACAGGAGATGTGCACACCGGCTTGCTGGAGGCGAACTCCAAGGCATACTGCAGGACATCTACCAAGGGGAATCGTTTAGGACCAGAACCATAGCTTAAATATCTGTTAACCATAAAACATATTAATGCCATGACTCACATATACAAAAAAAAAAAAAAAAAGAAAGAAAATAAAAAGGATTTTTTTTTCTGGTTGACTGCAATTAAATAAAGCAAGCCTTTCCTAGCATGTTTCACACATCAGAATTACTGCACTTATACACTGTTTCCAAGGAAAATGATGAAAGAAAAGAGATACAGAAGGGAAATCTAGAGCAAATAACTACACACAAAATGTACAGCGGAAAGGAGTTATTCTACGTAGCCCATAATATTATTTGCATTTACACAGTTATCTATAGTACCGTTCTAATCTCTGTTGTAAAACCGTGAGGTACTCTTTAAGTCTCTTGATTTCATCCCGTTTAATTCTTGTTATTTCTCTGTTTTTGTGCATATACCTGTAAAACAAGAAATTTAGAAAGAGGTGTCAGACCATAGCATCCCAGCACTGCAACCAAGGTCTGTACCTGTCCGCCATACTGTTTGGTGCTAATAAAAACTCTCACTCTCTAGAATATACAACATATTAAGCAGCAAAACAGAACTGAGAAGAAAATGGTAAACCCATTAAGCCTTCCCTCCCACAACTTTCAGAAGATGCTTCTTCCCGTGTCAAAAGCTCTGCTCTTAACACAAATGACAAAGATGTATTAGAAAGCTCCTAAATTAAGTTGTTTAAGTAGCAACCACATACCAATACTTCTGTTTCATTATTTAGGCTCACAAATAACATTCAGCATCTAACTGAAAGTCATCATGGTATTTCATCTCCACACATTAACAGCATACAGTGATGCTGAGAATCCTTTTCAAACCATGCAGTCTATCTGGAACACCACAAAATACCTGACTTCTCACTCTCTCCCCCAAATGGACTCATAAAGAGTGTGATTTTTCAAGGCGTTTTACCTGTGTACACAACTACCTAGCAATAAATTAAAGACTGAAATGTAAGCGGGTTTTGGCACAAAGTAGCAGCATGTCTTTAATTGTTATCTATGTGTATTTTCTGAAACAGAAGAAACCCATGAAAATTAACTTTTTCGTTAGAACAGTAATTTACTGTGATGTGAGCAAGTATAAGATATATCAGCAACTTTACAAAACTCATGAGATTGAATTTATATTCATACTAGGACTCTGTTGATAATATTGTACTGTACCTGTCCAGATATAAAATTGGAGGAAATTCTAATTTGTTGTGTATCTTCTCTGGTCTCCCCAAAGCCTGATTAAACTCAAATCTTGATAGCTCAAAAGTTAAGACAGGAGGCAGCTCAGTGAACCAATGCTGAACAAAAGAAAAACAGAAAACCCCACAATGAACGCCTTCCAATAGCAGAACTTCAGTAATAATGGTACAATACCTGCAGACTGACAAAGCTATGGGAGAAATAGGTTTTAGAGGGTGGACTGGCATAAGCTTTCCAAAGTTCCCATCTTTCCCCTTCACTGTAAACAAAGACCATTTGTCACCCATGCTGCATCAGAGCTTTTCAACTCATCCATCACTATCTGCATTAAAGCAGAGCAGGCAGGAAGGCTTCTTCCTTTCACATTTATCTCGCTCATATTAAAAGCGGCCTACGCTTGAACCTACTTGCCTTGCCAACTTGTCCTGTTCTCTTTTAAGTCTCCAATGCCACTGAAAGGGTTGTTTACACTGTATCAAGTGCTCTTCCCCCTGGTTCCCTCTGACTCAAGTTTCTGACCCTTTCTTTCACCTGATATCAAAGTTTCTAATGACCACCTCTGAAGCAAGATCAGCCAGTACCCTGGGCTGGGTCAGACAAGCTCTCTCAGCACTGTAAAACTGATACTTTTTCTTGAAATCCCCTCCCTACTAACAACCTCTCCTGAAGTTTCTGCACATGTCTCTGAAAAAATCACTGCTAGTCTGTCCACAACCTGCCTACACCGTCATGACCTTATCCCAGTTCTCTCCGAGTATTCAGTACAGGTTTATTCTTAGTCCTCATTTCATTCCTTACACACTTTGTTTCTCAACTACAAGACAAATTCAGCTCCAAATTGAGCATTAGAGTTAGTTTTTTCTCCCCACTCTACAACATAAAAACCATGACCTATCCATTTAATACATTTTGGATGTCTAACCATCAGCTCAAGCTTCCCTGATCACTGCGGACACCGCTGCCACATATTTCTGACACCAATGCCCGTAGCCCAGATGTGGCATTTGACAGGACTCACTTCAAGTTCTCCTATCCAGCCACATGTCTTGAATAGCCTTTTCATACAATACCTCTGAGACAGCTCTTTATTCCTGTGCTCATGGCTAAAATTCAGGTCTAGGTTCTCATCACTCCACATGTCTGCAATGTTTCCTCTCTTCTCCCCTTGCCTGGCCTTGGTGCACGTAGTCTTGTCACGTAAGTTTCCAGCATGTTGCTGAATTTTCCCAGTTCACTGCCTTCAGCATCATTCCTCTCACCTGTTTACATGCAAAGTGAGCTGCCTTCCCTTTTCTTGCCTGTTTCAGCCTCCACTAACCACTTTTTCAGTTTCAAAGGAGATATCATGACTTCTCTCTTGCAGCAACCTCACACAGCAATAAATCTCAATGCTGAAGTCAGCAAAGCAACACCACAGCCCTTCCTCCTGAAACCCTTTCATTCCAAGGCCTTAAAACCACTTAATGGTGACCAAGATGCTGATGGGCTGAAGTTCATCAACCGTGATGCTGACGAACACGATCTCATTTTCCTCACACTTCTAACTCAAAGTCAGAAGTACACTGACCTCCATCTTCTCTTGAATTTGAATTTTAAGTTACTTGGGACACAGAATGTTTCTTTTTCTCTGTTTGTACATTAGCTTGCTTGCTGACACCCTACTCCGTGGCTGAGGCTTTTAGGCATTGTGATAATATTTGTAATAATAATGAACAACAAGCTAAATACCCCATTAAAGGCAATGGTGGGAACAAGGAGGGGGTTAAAAAACAGGATATTACTTTCAGGATCTTTTAACACATGCAACTACCACACGAATATTCTCTTTAAGCTTTGATATCTACCAGCTTGGATGAATGCCACTTGAAGTCTTTTTTTCAGCAGAGACAGACTTCATTAAAACTACAAAAAATTCAGCTTCCTTCAGCACCACCAAACCTTCTAATGCACTGTAAAATCTTTGAAGCATTTTGTTTAAACATAACTACTAACAGCAGCAATCACTATAAATTTGTTACGTTTCCCTGAAGCAATTTACTTGGCCCTGGTAATAATGCAGTAATGTTTTTCTAGATTAGAACTTTATCTTTCGAACATTACCTTTCTTATTTTGCCACTGTTGTCAGCCTGTCATATGACTATTTCGCTCCCATGTCCACATGCTCAGAAGCCAAGCTGTTTAAAACTCACGTTTCACAGAACTCAAACCTTAACACTCTACACCTACCTGTACATGACTATTCTTCTGTTCCCTACGGTTTCTTGACATTAGAGGTTAAAAGAAGAAAACATCAAAACCAAACCAAAAAAAACCCAACCCACCCCAAGTTTGACATTTCTAGTCAAGCACTTATAACTAAACTGACATTTTATGCATGAATGCACACAGGTTTTCACTGCAAGACAAACTTCAATCCGTATCATGAACAATTGTGCTCTTGTACTAAATACGTACAAGATTTCACCTTGCATAAAGAAATTGAATTTTGGATTGTACCAAGATATTTGTAAGATTTTTTTCTTCTAGTTGTCTTATTACAATGAGCATGTTTCCTGAAATACATTTCTGCAAATGCTGGAATAAAAAAAAAAACAACTTGAAACATCCTGTGAAAGAAGAACATATCCAGGAAGATGTGCGAATACATTTGAAAATGCTTATGAACATCTGATTTGGTTGGTCAATATTTGATCAATAATAGCTGACCAGAAAAGGAGACTGCAAAAAGGGATGCTGTAAAACTTTTGTTGATAACACAAAATTGGAAACAGAACTGCAGACTGGAGAATTCTTTCAGTATGCATTACTAGGTTTAGTAATTAAAGGCTGTGTTTATGCTGACATGAATAAAGGCAGCAAAACTTTGTTACTGCAAAAGATTAACAGGAAGGAAGGAACTACACCTGATTTTTTTGCTTAAGAAGAAATCTTCTCAGATTTCACAAATTTAAAATAACTGTAATGAAACATAACAACCGTGTAAAGAGAAAGTAGCTCAGCCTTTACAGGTAACAGGGATTCCCATACTTCCACATCGACAACCCACAGGTTATTAGAGAGAGCCAGAGAAAAACTCCGGGCATATACATACATGCCAGCATTAAGAGGGGACATTTCAGAGCACGCCCTCTTGGTTCTAAAACCACCATCGGTACAACTACCTCTTCTCCCTAACCTGTGACTTCTGTCCAAGGAACCTCATCCATCACCTCATCCCAGCCCCAAACGCTGCATACCCCACTTCTTAGGGGGGCTCCATCTGAATCCTTCCACCCATGCTTCCAGCACACTCTGACATTTGGCAGCCTCCTGCTCTGAGCAAGAGCTCCCCTGGAAGGAACAGCAGCCCACAGAGCAAGTATTGTCTGCCCACCACCGCAAGCAAAGAGGAGGAGAATTGCCCACTGCAGGGGGCAAAGAGGGGGATATGCTGGGAAATGTCAGTGAAAAGGGGAGAGGGGAAGAAGTCTAGGGTGCTGAGGAATTACAAGATAGAGGCACAGAGGAACAACAACAATGCTCTGAAGCAATGGCCAAACACACAGCTCAGCTGCTGTTTACAGCGTGGCGCAGGGCAGCGAGTCAGAGCAGTGGTTATCTACCACAGGGCGTTACACCCATGGCCTCTCTGGAGATCAGCTATCAGCAACAGGTGGAAACCAGCCTGTGCCAAATCACCACTGTAAGCACTTAATTGGGCCAGCTTTTAATAAGCATGAACTTCCTATCTTATGAAAGATACAAAAATACGATACTCCAGGAGAGATACAACCCCCCCAAACTAACTACCCAATTACGCCAGACATCAGAACCTGAACAACGGCAGGTCAAATAAAATACAACCATGACCCCCACTGAAAAATAAAGAGCACTACAACACCACTCTGAGAGAAGCCCACAGGAGCACTTACCTCCTGACCAGACTTTGCAGAGTTTTCTGAATGGAGAGATTCAATTTCCCCTTCAATCATTGCAGCTTCTAGGCACTCATGCAAATCTTTGAAGCCATTAACTTGAAGTGGATACTGGCCAAACATTTCTGTGTTTTCAAATTTTTTACCTTCACATAAGAAATAAAACAGTTAAGGTTTTAGGAACACTTACCTTAAAAAAAACCAAAACCAAACAAACACCAAAAAACCTAGGTCACCTGACCTACTCTATGGAACAATACCCACATTTACTTACTGAACAATTCAATTATCTGTATGAAAACAAGTAACTCAAAGTCGCTTAAACATAGTATTGAAAATTACTGTGTTCTCCTCTTTGGCCCATTTTTATATTAGTTTTGCATTTGTTGGTAATAAGCAAAACTCAAAATGACTTGGCACCACAGACGTATGGTAAGTATTACACATATATATCAAAGTGCTCATCCTGCAAATAGCAGCTTGGTAATACAACCCTACATTGTATCAGCAAAGTTAGTGGAACTGCTGGTATGAAACAGCCCTTTGTATAAATATATTTTGCAAAAATAAACCACGGAAGAGAACATTCATGATTTCTGCCCTGAAAACAAGATCATAATTTGGTAACAGCATATAAAGACACAAGCTCAAACATGAGAAGAAATGGATAGCAATTGATTTCAATCTACAATTTCTATTCATTTCATCCTAAAGTCTTCTTACACCTGCCAGTTTCTTTTTATTTCATTGTTTTTTACATACTGGTCAGCTGAGATGAGAATGTAAGGACGAAAGTAGCCAAGGCAAAAGAGCAAGTATGCTAGCTAGTAATAAGAAATCTGCAGAACGGTTTTAAAATCTGACAACAGATCATTAGATACATCGTTCCAGGCTGAAAAACAACCTGGAAGCCACTTTAAAGATCATAGCTGTTTCATTCAAATGAGTCTCATTCACTCCTGCAAGGGGGGACAGAATCACCAAAATTAAAAATACTTCCACAGTTGCTGGCCTCCTGGAAATAAAGAACACTGCAATCATGCAGATCTCCTAATTACGTGCAGATAAGACAAAGGGAAGCTTGTTGTACAGTCTTAGTACTCTCTCCCACACTGCCCTTCAGCAGGTTTCCACTGACTTGTTTTGAATAAAATGTATCTTTAAAAGGGTGAGTTACCCATACCAGAAATTGTGCAGGAAAAAAATGCAATAATTGAAATTTTAAATTGCATTAGATGAAGCTAGCTCACTGAAACACAGTAACTTGTCTTCTATATACCATTAGTGAGTGGCAAAAGTGCACTGATAATAAATTCTTGCGAGCATTTTTGCTCAGCGTCTCGCTCTAACTTCTACTGCACTTAAGTACGTACACTCAGTCCCTGAAAGTTACCAACAGTCTTTCTGGACCAGTGCAGCTCACTATATTTACCTTCAGTCTCACATTCTCAGGACAAACCTTTTGTCACAGACCGCATGCGTATTCTCCAAGCATACTTCTGCAGAAGTATCTAAAATACTACAACTGCATCATTTACCTGCATACTTTGACAAGCAGTGAACAGACAGAAGCACAGAAGTCCAAGTAAATTCAGATGCATACCTTCAAGTACACCTACGGCTAGAAATCGCCCATAGAACAACTCCACCATTGGGTTCTTTGGTTTCTCTCCATCCCTGAAAACAGAAAGCGTGTTAGTGCAGAAATCAAACGCAAAAGCTACAAACTTTTGTAAAACTACGAGCAGAATATTCTGATTTCATTATGGAAATGCTGTCTATTTTATGCAGTTACTGTTCATTAGTTTTGTACTTTCCTCTAATTACAATACAATGATTCACATATTTGCAATGATGAGCACTTCTGAAACTTAATTTTCAGAATATACTTAATTTAGGAGAATTTATGTAAACCAGATTCAATTCGTGAGTGGCTGAATTGTATAAAACCCTTGTAAAAACTATTTCCTGCAACACTTTAGAAACAACTATGTATTCAAAAGACAGTTTACACATGTTCACTTATACAAACGATGAGTATTTAACTGGACCAACGTTTTGGAGTATTTAAATTACACGGCTGAAAAGCAAAACTACAGTCAAATGAAAAAAATCCTAATTGATTACACACAAAACACATCTCTACTTTATATACTTTGGGCTTCATTGAGCCAGATTTCTAACATTAAATAAGAAGGTGAAAACAGACAATTCATGGAAAATCAAAGGTATCAGCATGTATGGAAAAAACACTTAAAACTAAAACGAGCTAAAGAGTTGGATCTTGTTCAGCCATACAGTGAGAACTAGAGTTATGGTTGTTTGGTTTGCTTCCTCTCATCAAAATGTCCAATATACAGAGCTGGGGGGGAGGGGAGGAATCTTACCTCTCTTCTTCAGCTTTAATTTGGAAGGCATCTTCTAGCCAATCTAATAGTTTGTGTGTAAATTCACTAACATCTTGCTGTTGAAAAATATAAAGCAATCAGTATATACTCAGATGCATAACAGAACACTAACATAGTGCCACCTTACAAGATGATATGAGTACTCCCCACCACAAGACCTCCAAAATCACAGTGGGTCTAAGACTATGTCACGATTGTGTTTTTTCTGAGTGGTGCTTAGAGCACACTAAGGCTTTAGTGTTCCTCAGCCATTACACTGTCCTGTGATCCCTATTACTTGGGCTCAGCTTTCATACCATGCTAGTCCAAAGGTATCTTATGAATCCCATTCTTCAAAACCTTTGGTATCTAAGAAGTAGTGGCTAGTATTACTTTCATCAAGCACTAAACTCAGCCTGCTGTTCTAATTAACCACCTTAGCCACACAATTTCATGTAGGAAAAATAAAGCATCTGAAGAAACAACGTGTTTCTCATAAAAGCAAAATGCACCCATCAGGATTTAGGAAGGAATCCTGAATATGAATGTTCAAACTCTCCAAACTAGTATCTACACAGACAAATAGCATACGAGCACTGTACCAGCCCTGGATGGACTGTGAGACCAGAAGAATAAAGCTCTTTCAAAAATCACAGACTTAGAAGTAAACTAAGCCCTAAAAGCAAGGGTGTGGAACTATTAGTTAGTTCCTAAAATAATAGAAAGAAAGTGTACTGAAAACAGCCACACTGTGCAGAATGTTTGGGTTTTAGGTTTTGGGTTTTTGTTTTCCTTTAATAGAAGTAACTAGAGATCGCATAATATTAGAGAAAAAGCTTCAAAGACTGCGATAGTTAAAAATTTCTCTTCTGTGAACATTTTGAATTTTTGTTGTCCGTTTTCAGTATTTCAGATTTTCTGATGACCATATGAAAACATGCATAAACTTGAATGAAAATACACAGAAATTACCTGTTGGGAATCATTTGATTTAAAAGCATCTTTAAGGATTTCAACTGCTCTTGATGGGTCAACATATTTTCTCTTTGAACCAACTAGAAGTGCAAATAGGTACCTCAATTCACGCATAAAAGGCAGATTCCTGTGTTCCTGTATTTGAAGAAGAATAAAAAATATTTAACAAAGTGGTAATAAAAATCTATTTTATGAACCGAGCATATATCCAGCCAACTGTCGTACTAATAGATTACTTGTAGTACTACCAAGGTGGCGTTACATGCCTTTTACTTGTCAGTTTTACAAAATAATGTAGTTCTCTGGGAAGAAATCATATTTCAGAAACTGAAGGCTCCCTGAAACCACAACTAGATGCGGCTGTTTGACTCGACATGGGGCTGGATGGACAAGTGGACAAGCCGAGTTGCGTTTAAGACAGAACTGTTTCTCCTGAGACTTACACTGCAACAATATGCATTGATTTTACTAGAATCAGTATTCCTCTAACTCCAGCAGATTCTCCTGTGAGCCTACGCGCTACCTAATACATGTTTAAGCTTATTTTTTACTGAAGACTAAATCATTATTGTTTCTCTTGACAGAATTATGAGAAATAGCCTACTCTCCTTTCTACCTTTTTTTAAAATATATAGTTCATGGGGAATTTGGAGTTCTTTTTCTGGTTTCCTGGAAAGAAGCAGAAGAAATATTTTCTGCCTGCCTGTATAATGAAAAGCAACTAAACTGAAACACAAATCTGTCATGCCATAGATTAAACCACAGATTAGAAGTGCTGTGGAGATTGGGTGTCACTCACACTCCTGAGTAGACGGCTGACAAATACTTGTGGAATTAAAACCTATGCAATATCCACTTCCATTTAGAACAAATTTTCATTCAAAGGCAGCGCAGATGCCAGATGCTGGTCAAACTGGAATTACTTGATGACAACTACTTCACATGCTCATCAAACAGCAGGCTTCTTTAGCCATTCCTATGTCGATCCAGTATGCATAAAGCTTTCTGTACATAAAGTATGTTTTATTTCAGCTTTAAAAACTGTGGGGTGCATTGGAATGCGTTCTACATAATAACCAAAAAATACTTTTTCACATGAATTCCCAAGTTCTACTTGTTCTTCTAGTCCACCTTGTAAAACACCTATCAATTATAAACAATGTTCATAGAAAAGGCTGAAGACTTCATCAAATGCCACCCTAATTCAGCATTAAATTATCATAATTTAGTAATAAAATCAGTCTACTATTTACATATTTGAAGTACTTTATAACAACGAAACAGGGAACCAAACTGTGAAAGTGTTTTTTCTTACTAAAGTGACCTATTAAAAATGAATAGAATATCAAGTTTTAGACACAAATATATTTTATCAAGATGCTTCAATATGGTAATACATATGCATTATTATCTCCAAGTGTCTGTGGTCATGGTTATGTCTGTGCCAGAGCAGGTATACCTCCAAAGGAATTGTGTCCCAAGGCCAGCTCCACACTGGAGAAGGTACACCTCGAAGCATCTGTAGCTGCGGGTAAGTCCATACAGCTGCAGCACATACAACTCGAAGCACCAGCAGCCATGCATGGGGTCATGCTGGAGCACCTCAAAGCGTGTGGCCATGGATCAGCCCCGACAGAGCAGGTACGCCCCTGGAGGGACTGCAGGCAGGGGTCAGGCCGTGCTGGGTGGGTTTGCTTCTGAAGGGACTGTGGCTGTGGGTAAGGCCACGCTGCAGCAGGTCTGTCTCTGCAGGCACAGCAGCTCACGGGCAAGGCCACGCTGGACCAGGCGCACCTCAAAGCGGCTGTGGCTGCGGGTAAGTGTGTGCCACAGCAGGTACGCCCCTGGAGAGACTGTGGCTCATGGGTAAGGCTCCACTTGGAACAGGTACGTCCCTAAGAGACTGCAGTCTGTGGGTAACTCCAAGACGGAGCAGGGGCAAGGGGCAGAGTTCATTGCAATGTTAAGCCCTATAACCTGGCCCAAAGGGTCCAGGGGTGGAGATTGCAATGGAAATACCTTCAAACTGTTGTAACCTGGGATTTGAGTTGCATGTTACAGGAATTGCCATAGCAGGAACCGCCTGAACCAGTGGAGGCAAAGCCTTACAAGAAGCAGTGCAAGCGCAGCAGTGACCCGACCCGAGCTCGCTTTGGTGCCCAAGAACCCCATACAACACACAACGCCTCCAGTGACCACCATAACAGATGGAGCCCAAAGTCATGGACTAAATGAACTGAAGAGACATTCTGTGGACATTTCGTAGACATGCTTGCAGGGGTAGTCCACAGGCTAGGGGAATGATACTTGTGTATTGTATCAAAGGATGGGAAGGAGGGTGGTGGTTAATGAGGTTGTATCAGAAAGTGTGGCATGACGTAAATGGTCTGGAATAAGGAGTGGACATTGTCCTGGTTTCAGCTGGGATAGAGTTAATCTTCTTCTCAGTAGCTGGTGCAGGGCTGTGTTTTGGATTTGCTGCAAGAACAATATTGATAGCATGCTGATGGTTTTGGTTGTTGCTGGGTGATGTTCATACTGAGTCAAGGACTTCGCAGTTTCTCAGGCCCTGCCAGGGACAGGGCTGGGGGGGCACGGGGGACTGGGAGGGGACACAGCCAGGACAGGTGACCTGAACTGGCCAAGGGGATATTCCATACCATGGGATGTCATGCTGGGTATATAAACAGGGGGAAAAAAGAAAAAGGGAGGGACATCCAGTGTTATGTCATTTGTCTTCCCTAGTAACCCTTACGTGTGATGGAGCCCTGCTCTCTTGGGGATGGCTGAACACCTGCCTGCCCATGAGAAATGGTGAATGAATTCCTTGTTTTGCTTTGCCTGCATGTGTGGCTTTTGCTTTGCCTGTTAAACTGTCTTTATCTCAACCCACGGGTTTTCTCACTTTTACTCTTCAGATCCTCTCTCCCATCTCACTGTGGGGAGAGTGAGCAAGAGGCTGCATGGGCTTAGCCACCGGCCGGGTTTAAACTATGACAGTAATATAGATGATTGACCACAGAATATTTTAGATCTCACCTTCCTTTTGTTAATTCTGAAGTACATAGGCAGTGAGTATTATTGTATTACTTACTCAAGTTTACACTACTCATTTGGCTAGTTTTAAAAATACTTGCAGCTTTAAATTGAACAAATGGTTACTGACATCAGCAGAATTACTTGGAACAATTATCTCAGTAAAGCTTATAAAAACTTCTCTAAAACTAGAAAAATCCTTGTTGTTTTTTAAGAAAGCTCAATTATATCAGGCATGATCCTTGACCAGATTATGTGGGCATTACCACAACAGCAATTCAGACTAAACAAAGCCTAGAATCTTCAAAAGCACATGATACCTTGTCTTGAGGACTGGCTACACAAAGGACTTGCATATTCAAACAAAAGAACTAAGTGATCACAGCACAGCATACAGCTCTCAATTTTAAAGCATACTGTAGATGTACCAACACAAAATAGATTAAATTCGATTTTGATATAAACACTATTATGGAAAGTTCATATTCTAAAAATTCTCTATTGTATCACCTATCCTGCCTTCATAAATAATTTTTTCATACACTGATGTTGGAACAATTTATGATTAAGAAACTGTTCTAAAGCAATCCACATGTTTAATACATAGCAAGCATTCATTACTGTCAATCAATATGCCAGGACACCAACAAAATGATAATGTGGAAACAGGGGGAAAGGATGTGCTAACCTGTAGCACAGTTACCCGCTTCCTCTGATAATGAATGCTTCCTTCCATATCATTGAGGCCAAATATTTAGCTGGTCTCACAGTGTACGACACAAAAGATCTGTTCATAGACAGCAAGAGAACTGGGAAAGCAAGCTACAGTAAGTACCGAAAACCGTATCTGTTCTACAGAAGGATGCTGAGGAACACCTCAAGGAGGAAGAACTAATTTCAAAAGAAAAACAACAAAAAGAGATCGGAGATTTTAAGTATGCCCAAATTTAAAATCCAGAAAAAAGTCCAATTAGCTGAGGTAAAGAGGGTGGGGTTTCTTTTTGCTTTGGGTTTAAAGACAAAATTTATAGCAATGACTTCTGAATTAAAAATTTTACATGCCAAATTATTAACGGTATTTGGATTCGATATATTGATAGGAAAGAACACAAACATCCCACTATGCAATAGTCCCTGAAGTACAACCACATGCTTTAATTCTCAATCAAGAGGTTGCAATGACCCTGCCATTAAACTCCACTTTTCACCAACTGGAACAACAATAGGATGTAAACCAAAGTCCTGAAAATCTGGGATTATTAAAACTTGGTCTTTATTAGCAAGGAAATTTGATCCTAAGGAATGTCAGTCACATACAGTGCTTAATACTAGGTTAAAAATAAAAAAAAAAAAACACAAAATTAAGCTGAGAGAGTTTTAAAGCAAGTAAGCAGACGGAAGTAAATTTCAGAGCTTTTTTTTTTTGGGGGGGGGGGGTGTCAACCGGCAGCTTATATTACAATTTAAAATCAATTTGCCTTCACCTTATAAAGAAATAAAAGCACCATATTTGAGGGCATGCATGCTTATTTCTTCTATTTTTCTAAATTCTAACTAGTGAAGTGATCTCTTTTCCTAAATTCTCCTCCAAACATATTTCACCACTAAGACAATCTTTTTTCAGCTGTAGAGAAGACAGGTGAGTATATCAGTTAATAATGTTAATTCATCTGGGGAATTTAAGTTAATGAAGGAGAGTACACAAACTACTGCCAGAGATTCTTACTAGCAGGCTTGCAGAAAGCAGGGTTTCTGCACATATCCATATACCTGCCTGGAGTCACACCGTTTCACACAGCCTTAACATTGTCTGTCATGGTCAGAATTTCTTTCTAAGAAATAGTATATTGGAATTGCTAAAGGCTCTGGGCTGCTAGTGTCAATGTTTGGGCAAGGCTTTTTTTCAAAGACAAGAACAGCTTGTCATTATCTATTTTATATCACCTCTTAGATAACAACTGTTTTTTACACCCTGAAAAAAAAGAAGGTAAAGAATTCTGAGTACTGGAGGATATTAGTAACATGAGTTATAAGATGAATAATGAAATACCAGGCAGAAAGTCAATCTAAAAATGAAGAAAATAAATAATTCAGTACAACTCTTCGGTAAAGCAAGATTTATCCTGTCTTTCTCACTAAAATACATTGTCCTGTCACCCTCTTGTAACATGCTCCCAATACTACCCTTGCTGTATTTGCACACTCTCATGAACCAATGCAAACACATTTTCCTAAAAAACAAAACAAACAAACAAACAAACCAACCCACAAACCAAAACACAAACCAAGTGACAACTTGCTCTTTGAATGGAGGAGGGCGGGCAGGCAGGGGAGAAATCACACAGTTCTGACCGAACATTCAGCTTCCCTTTTATGGCACATACCGAGAGGTTTAGCAAATGGACACTATCTTCTCTATGTCTGTTTTGTTTTGCAGCACTTACTTTTGCTAGTGAACATTCCAGTCAAGCCTGAAGTGCCAAACAAATTAGAACAGGCTAACAACATGCTCCCTTTTTAAAATCCAAAAGGAAGGAGCAAGAGGCAATAGTCTAATTTCTGGATATGTAAGAATTCACTGCTCTGTAAACCCCTGCTAAAAATCAGGGCATCAAGTGCCTTCACACTTCATACAGCCACTTCCTCTTCCCATTTCTTCCGTTATATTTCATAACATAGAAGCCAAGGTGCCTATATGTATCTCTCCGCAGAGGGCATCCATAAAGGAAGAAAAACCAGTCTCTTTTGTCTCTCAGTCCATGAGCTTCCCCTGCTTGCTAGTCTGAGGTCACAAGAAGCCTAAAGCGAGGTGTCCCCTCCCCAGTCCCAAATAAGTACAAGAATAAACATGGGAAAATTGATGCTTACATTCACCTCACGAAAAGGGCAGAAGAGACAAGGTAATAACCAAAAGCTTAATCTCAGCTTGGATTGTGAGTTACAACTGATTAATATCCCCAAAAAACCAATGAAGTGGCCAGGCCAACACTAACATTGCTGGCAAAGCTATACAGATCAAAAGCATGCAGGTAACCAAAAAAGCATGCCTTAGCTGCAGTGTGAGGGAACTAGAATAAAATATGTTTGCTAATACAAGCTACATTCACATCAGAAATGCTCACCCACTGGCAGCAGTGCTGCTACAACTCTTACCAGCAAAATCCTTCCACTGAACCTGGTCTAAGCAGCAGTACACTGAGCAAACTCTGGCTCCTTCAGCACCCTGCCCCACACTCTCGTGAGGCTAATGTACTTTATGTAAGATCAGTAATAGGAATCTCGGAGAAATGTTAATTAGCACCTATAAAACTCATGCTAATTTGAGCTAGAGAACAGTGTAAAATTCAATTACAAGAGAGAAATGCCCTTTCCAGCCACCAGGGGAAGTTAGCTTCTAATTTTACCTTTTGGTTTCGGGGCAAGTCTTGAGCATTTGCAGGAGGATTGAAATTCAAAACTAGTCTTCGAAACTCCAGCAGGTTAAACAATGACTGAAAAGAAAAAAATTAAAAACATTTAAGGACTTCTACAAACAATACTGAATTCTTTCAAATCATGCCTTAGTGAAATAAATGAGATGTTTAAGATCTGAAATGAAACCTTAGCATTGCACAAGCTAGATTTCACTTAACTTCGCTAGACATATTTTCATGAGAAGACAATTATTATTTTTTGCCACGAAAACAGCATAATAAAAGAATTTCTTTACACTTAATCACACCAATGGAACAATAATTTTAAATATAGGTAAATTATTTTTTGTAACAAGAATTTCATTAGTTGTAAACCTCAGTTTTCAAAATGAAATTAAAGCCTTTTAGCCATGTAAAATTCATCTTGTAGCCCCTCTATCATCTGCCTCCTCCATGCAGAGAGTACACCTTCATCTATGTGACTTAAAACCATGCAATGGATCTCTACTTTCTGCATTCTGTCCACTCCTCCCATTATTCTAGGATCTGAATGATGTACATTACAGTAAGGAAACTGGGTTATACAACATTGCACGTAACGAACCGATAACATTCTCATTTTACAAACAATAAGAAACAAATGAAATCAGGTGTCCACAAGCACACCCACAAAGAACCCCACAGTGTAACACACACGCTTCAGCCCAGAGAGTAGAAGAACAAGATTTTGTTGGCAAAATAAAGTCAAAAGCAGTGGCTGAGAACTGAAGTCCTCAGCACTTGTGTAACTGCATCACTGCTTTTCTGAACAGGCAGACAGCACTTCAACTAAAGTTCACTGCATTACCACAGGCTAGCGTTTTGATGAAGAAAGCGTAGCAGAAAAGTTCTAAAGCATTTTAAACACGCTCCTCAGAGAAGCACAGGAAAGATCTGCCCTCCTATTCATATCCTTTGGGTTTATAATCTATAATAAACTCCCCCCTCCCCCGCCCCCCCCAAAGCCCCCAATCACATATTAGTTATTGATTGTGGAAAGGCAGAGTTTGCCTACCCCAGCAATAGACTTTGATCCCACAACTTGTCCAGGTAAAGATTTCAGTCACAGACCACAGCTGATTTAACAGGATTTCAACACCACAGTACAAAAACAAATTGTGAAGAGGCACTGTATTTATTCTAATAATTTAGAATATGTTGCAAGGAAAAAAAGCTGAGTTGATGCTTTTCAGAAACATTTTCACCTCTCAGTGGAAGAGCCTGTACCAGTTTTAACTTCGCCCCATACCCCACAGTTTACAGCATCTCCAGCAAGATGAAAAGGCTAAAGTTGTCTTTCCTAACATTTTTAGATTTAAGAGTAAGTAATAGAAAAAATATTCACAAACACCAAATGAAACAGACCTTTCTGACCTTGCTAAATCAACAAACAATGGAGTAGTCAGGCTTTTTTTTTCTTTTTCTGTTTTGCTGTTCAAAACACAGGTTCCCCTTTTATCCACCCTTGCAAAGAAGGGAGATCAAAACCCAGAGTCCTTTGTTTACTTACTCAAAGCATGGAAAATGTTAATATTTAATTCAAGTGTCATTCTAGAAGTTCATACTAATTGAACTTATGTCTCATGATGTAACAGCATTCCACCGGTGGGCTCTTCATCAAGCAAAACATAGCACAGTCTTATGCACAAAACAAACCAGCTGCTGAAATATAATGTCCAAAGATTGACTTCTCTCCATTACTAATCCAAGTACCATCAAAGGGCCAAGAAGCTGAGCTGGCCAAATTTGTTTATGTGCATTATGAAATGAGTACAGAAAACTGTACTAAAGTTTAGAATTTTTGCCTGGCATTCAATCCACAAGTTTCTCACAAAAATTCTATTTCTTCAGTCTAGAACTCTGAACTGTGAACACGTAACCCCGTGTTTTACTAAGATGAATGAACTTAATTATTCTCAGCAGCTTACAGAAGTGAAAGGATTGTCCAGTGTGCTCATTTCTTCTTCTTCGGCTTTGCTTTACTCAGAATTTCCTATGCAGGATATTCAGTTGTTAAACTTTTCTCTAGAACAGCTTATGCTGTGCGTGGTCATACTAAGATGCAGCAGAACACTCACAGTTAACCTACTGCCAACAACATAAATGCTAACAGGACAGTATCATGCTGTAGCTCTTCTATATTGAGTTAAATTAAATTCAGGAAACTTCTACCTTCACAAAAGAAAAGATAATTTCCCAGTGCAAGTGCAAACAAGTATATACTAAGCATGCCTGAGACGAACTAATTTTTGTGCCCAGTGTACCTCAAGGAGGAACCTACAGTTCTTCCTGAGGTAAGGAGATCTAAACAAGCTCACCTAAGCCCTCAGCACAGCGGAGACCCCCCCACCCCAGTGCTTCAGAAAGGGGTTAGGCAATACAATTCCTAATGTGCTGAGCCCTCCATTGCCCAGGCTTCCTACACCCAGGGTAAGTAATGCCATGGAGCAGAAGCTGTTCTTCTGCAGCCACCAGGAGAGACACAGCAGAGACTGTCCCTGGCCTAAGTGCCACCCACTGGCCCCAGGCCAAAGCACTGGCCTTCCAAACACATTGCATGGGGCAGCACTTCACCTCTCACCCACTTGGCTTCAGCTACAGAAAGGTGTCCGGAGTCCCACTGCAAGAAAACAGTCTGGATCTAAAAGCTGGATACTTCAAAAGCCGGATACTTAATTTCTACTGGTCTTGATCAAGTATGTTTTAAATTTACCGGTGTAAAGCATGCAAAAATTACTCATACAAGAACAATTCTCCAAAAGGTGGGGTGTTCCCCCCTTCCCCCCTATGTATTTAAACCTATTTAAAAGCTGTCACCTGGAAACTTGACCAAGCTAAGGCTAAGATAAGTTACATCAATTCAAATTATCATGAAAACAAACAGATTTTTAGAACACCTCCCTCCTATCATGTCAGTTTGGGGGCTAAACAAGATAGTGAACAAAAATTAGAATAAAAACACCACCAAAAATCCAGTGTCAGTTTAGGCCATTGAAGCTAACCACGCTGAATGACAACAGACACACTGTGGCTTTCTCCTGCTGTAGGTGCTGATGATGTAGATGTAATTTCTGTTGTGCCAGAGCTTGGTAGAGTTGAAGCTTCAAGACTTTAAGACACTGAAAACATTAGCTTTTCTGAATAATGTCTACCCACACTATATAGAGTCCAAATGCAATTTCAGAGTATAACCTGCCTTGGCTTTACCTAAAACACCCTGCTTATCCCTTTCCCCGCTTAATGTCTAGGGTTATCAAACATAAGGACCCTGGCAGAATTTAGGTTGCTTGAGTAAAGAATTAATTCTTAACATTCAAGAACTGTAACATTGCATTAATACAACAAGAATATAAATTAGTCATCATACTAAATCTATAAAAGCTTGGCATGCAACACAGCTCATGAAGAGCCACCAGCAGAGTCCTAAAATAGCAAAGTTACTGCTATCAACAATACTTGGAGAGTAGGAAAACAGTACTTCTGCATCTAGGTAACAGATGACTTACCAAGCTCCCGCACAAAGCTTTAGACAGGCTTTCTGATGGATTCTTGCAAGTTCTGTGAGCACAGAGCACCAAAACCAGCCGTTTCACTAACAAATGTAAGAAAACCCTTCACTTTCTTTGACTAGCAATTTTGTATTTGTTCCCACCATTGAGAACAAAAAAGCAAGAAATTCTGCACAAGAACTGGGGAATTCTTAATACGGATCAACTTTACACAAGTTTACATGAAAACCCTAATTTCGCAATACCAGGAACACAGCCACCTCCCCATTCAATTCACAAAGGTTAAGCTTGGAAAGGAGGACTTTCAAGTTGTTTCAGACTACTAATTCTAAAGAGTCAGCAAGATGACAAAAACATTCTCATTTGGCTGAAAATCATCTAGGATATTTTAAGTAGAATGGATACATTTGACCAGGGCTGTTAACGGCTGCAGAAGACCTGAGTTTCTAAGGTGATAAGAGAAACAAGCAAAACCCAACCAGTTACTACCGATGCTTAGCAAACAAAATAGGACAGATCTACTGGTACACAGCTGGAACACCACCAGTGTATTGTGAAATGTGATCATCATTCCAGTTTCTCTTAGAGCAGCCCCAAGAAAAAGTTGTGCAATTTCCATTCTTGTGGGAGGCCACAGACTCCCTGTTTGTAGGCTCTGTCTTGCTAAAGGGAAGGCTTTTACCTTTTACCATCAAGGCAAGGATGCAATGACTGGCGTAGGTGTACATAAGGATACCTATGTGTCAACGGCCAATACTGGCTAGGAATTTGTCCAAATTAGTGCCAAGGCTTGAGTTTTAACTGGAAAAAAATACAAAGACTAACTTGAATTTTGGCATAGAAAATTTAGGAAGGACTTAATTTGGCTAGTACCCAAAACCTAAATGTATCTTATTAGCACAGCTTGAAGAGCAACTCTTTGGCAGAAGAGTACGCGTTCCTACAGAGTTCCTAAAGGAATTGCTTCAGGTACTGGCATTTAGCTAAAACATGATCTTGTGTAAGTTGAAAGCTTATATATGCATTAACACATCACAACACCTATTTGCCTCATTTAGTCATCTGGGGCATTTTACGCATTTACAATTTTACATTTATTCAGATTTTAAAGCCACGAAGCAGAGACCATCTACCTTCATTCTGAGGAACAAGCACAGAGGAATCTCAAAGAACGAATACATTATTATTGCACTAAAAATAAAAAGCAAAAATAGAGCTCTACCTGTGTCATTAAGTATATTATTTGGAATAGTTTGCCAACATAACAAATTAGACTTACATTTTCACTTTATAAACAATTTTGGTGATGTACTGTATAGAGAGCTAGTTTTAGTGGGGTAGATTAGCCATTATTAGGAATAATTTTTTATTCATGCCATTAATCTAAATCAAAGAAAACACAGAACTTTATGGAATGTATGATCCCACCTGCATGCATTAGCATATGTTCCTTCCAGTAACATTAAGAACTTCAAATACCAAAAACTATTACATTTAAAGTACTATGGGGGTTCCAAATAAAAGTAATCCTAAACACTGCACTTAGGCTTATTAGTGACTTAACCTCCCTGCATGCCTCAGATTGAATATTAGTGTCCAAAGCTCCATGCTGCAAAAACATAACCAACTTCACTGGCAACCAAGCCCACTTCTCTCCAACGTTCAAGTCTTTTGGAATCTATACCACTAAATTGGGAGAATCACTTCTCCCTCCTCTTTAAGGCCTTCCCACCTTTTCTATTTATTGATCTATGTTACTGTTTTCTCTTTTGGTTCGTATTTTTAAACGTACTTTTCTCACAACAAAGCCCATGAAGTAGCTGTTTGTTGCCTCTGCGCTGGCCGCTCTCTGCTCCTGCATTATGGTCCTTTCCACCCAGCACGTCCTTACAACTCACACTTGGGCTGCCTCCTGCTCCGCTCTTGGACATTTTACTCGTGTAAGTGCTAAGTCCTGTTGTCAGAATAGACTAATGATGGGCATTAAACGTAGTCATCAGGCCTATGTTTGAGCCTACGCATGCAGTGCACAGCAGTAAAACTCAGCAAGCACGGATACAACAAGAATTCTACCTGCAGTGCTTAAACTAAAAGGAAACCGCTATGTGGATATTCAAATGAGTTTAAACACATTTTACTTGCAATGTAGAAAGTTACTGTAACAAGACTATTGAGAATTTTAAATATATGTTCTCTTCAGCATATAATAGCCCCGTATTTTGTCTTTTACCTTTTAGAGAAAAAACAACCAAGCCTTAAGAAAATGAGGAAGTCACCCAAAATACATTCCTGAATCTGCTTTTCTCCATGCATTGAGAATTTGGCACAGTCAAAAGCCTTCCTGAAAATCCCCACATTCTTTAGAAAATTGCATGTAAGGAAGAGGGAAGGGAAGAGAGGAAAACAGCTTCCAAGCTGGGACTTGAGCAGATTTCTGTTCAAACCTCATTGTGAAAGTATAGGAAGAGGAGGGTTTTCTTCCGCTCTCCCTCTCTGAAACAAAACTCCTACAGACAGATATGACACTGTCTTATGGCTGAACTTCTGCAGAATAACTCCACATGTACAGTCGCAGCAGTCAGGGAAATACTTAGCATTTTCAAAGTCACAAAGACATTCAATCCCAGGTCTTAAAAGCTTTGGAAAGTATCTCAAAAAAGATGTTTTTATTTATGAACAGTTAACGAATCAGCATTCCAAAACACTGAAAAACAGGGTATGAAACACAGTTTTAAGCTGTCATGTTTTGCTTTTCCAAAAGGCTGAGGTGTAACATGGAAGAAGATGGGAAACAGCTTTCATATTGTTTGATATTGAAAAGTCAAACAACTGGCTTGTATCAGAAAGAGCGTGGCCAGCCGGACAAGTGCAGTGATCGTCCCCCCGTACTCAGCTCTGGTGAGGCTGCACCTCAAATCCTGTGTTCAGTTTTGGGTCCCTCACTACAAGAGGGGCACGGAGGTGCTGGAGCGTGTCCAGAGAAGGGCAACGAAGCTGGTGAAGGGTCTGGAGCACAAGTCCTATGAGGAGCAGCTGGGGGAACTGGGGTGGTTTAGTCTGGAGAGGAGGATGCTCAGGGGATCTCCCTACCACTACCTGAAAGGAGGCTGTAGGCAGGGGGGGGTCGGTCTCTTCTCCCAATTAACTAGCAACAGGACAAGAGAAAATGGCCTCAAGTTGCACCAGAGGAGGTTTAGATTGGGTGTTAGGAAAAATGTCTTCACTGAAAGGTGGTCAAGCATTGGAGCAGGCTGCCCAGGGAGGTGGTGGAATCACCAAACCCCGGAGCATAATTTTAAAGACACATAGATGCGGTGCTTAGTGACAGACTTGGCAGTCTAGGGTTAATGGCTGGACTTTATGATCTCAAAGATCTTTTCCAACCTAAATCTTTCTATGATTCTATTCTAAACTAACTTAAGACCTCTAGCAGACTTGGGTTAACATTTTGAACAAACAGCTCACCATGCTATTACCAGCTGGCACTGAGAGAACATTTACTTGTTTATAGCAACAAACTCAGAACATTACTGCAATTCAGAAGACGGATAAGTATGATATGTGTCCAGAAGAATTCACTTTATACTCGTGTCTTGGCACATACTAAAAAATGCCATTCAACCACTCCTCTATTACACGTTCGAAGCAAGAAAAAATTCTATTAGAACATAAAGTAACAGCCAGCATCTCTTTATATGGTTATGGTTTTCAACTTCTTGCCTAAACGCACAACAACATGAAATACGTTTGTGGTACAACTTTAAAGAACACACCTAAAGAATGCAATGGCTTTATGCCCTTCCGAACCTAGGAACTGCACACAGGATCACAACCCAGCACTTATTCTTTATCCTTTATTTTAATTAAATAAACAACTATTTATGAACCAAAGCTAAAGCCATCATTTACTAAAGCTTTCCAATCCTTCACAACATAAGTTTTGCAATATTACATGCCACTAAATATAAAGGTAAGAGTCTGAAAAAATCACATAACCAGAGGGAACTGGAGACCACAGGGAAGAACAGAAAGCAGAAAAGGAATATCCTGTCAGCGAATATCACAGGGTGACTGAACCTGTGACAGGTCAGTCTTTACTTCAGAGGAACAGAAGGAGTGACAGAGGGAGGAAATGCAAGAAACTAGATTTTCAACATCGTTATTTCTCTGTCCATGAAACTCTACAGAACAATTTAAATCATTATTCCTCCCCACACCCCTGCTACAGGCTGTTCCACAGAGAAAACAGCAGAAAGAAAATATTCCATCAATGACCATTTTAACTCAAATGGAGATTTGGCACTAAACGCTCTTCAGCACGCAACCTTCCATTGCATGTCCAGGGAAGCAAGGGAGTCACGTACAATGTACATCCATTCAACTCTTATTATATACTAGGCTTTTTGGTATTAATGCACTACCACATCATCCATCACAATCCTTCTCATTCAACATGACAAATGGGAAAAACAAAACAATGCCAAGTTAGATACTTGTGGTAGGCTGCTTTAAAGATGGTAAGAACAACAGCTGAGACACCAACTGGGAAGAAAATACTTGCTTGATTCTCACTTATCAAGCTGGCTTGCTTCTTCCCAGAAGTAGAAGTTTAGGATCAAATGAGATCCTAAACCCCAATATATTGACATCAAGAAAGCAAGAAGGCTGCTCCTAAACATGACACAACAGAGTGAAACACCAGAAGTGGTGTTAGGGACCCTGAAATTAAAAGTTAAAGAGCATCCATGGAGATTTGTGCTTGTAAGACAGTAGCTTGCTAATTCTTCGTTCTGCAGGCTATGTACTTTGCAGGGGGGAGGGGGGGAAGCCTCATTTTTGAATGGCTAACCAGACTTTGACAGAATCCCAGAGAAAAGACTGTGGAGATGACAAACCCCAGCTGTCCTGTAGGGATAACTAATTTGGCAAAGGGAAGAGCTACAATCCAGACAGGCCTGTGGGAAGTCAAGAGACGTGGGAAAACACTACACCTAGTACTTCAGGTATGGGACTGGGGGGGAGGGGAAACAGAGCAGCATTTACAGAAAAACTTTCATGTGACTCCCCACATACTTTCTTCCTTCCATCCGAAATGTGTCTTAGCGCAGCGAGTGGACAACATTCACTACTACTTGGTACCTCCCATGATTTCAAAGGGCAAGTACTGCCAGTGCATTGCTTCCCACACATGACTGAAACCCTGTTTGGAGCTCCAAAAGATAAAAATTAGTCTTGTGCAATGTCCTAAAGCAAAACACCTGGGAGAAAACTTGCACGGGCAGCAAGCCTACAGACACAGTATCAATAGCGCATGCGTGTCCTGTGCATTACCCACCTTCGGCATCCTACATCCTGTAAACACTTAACTTGTGCTCAGCATGAAACAAAGGAGCCGCTTCACAGGCTCAATAAATGTATTATTTATAAGCCATTTTCAGACTATAAACTCTTAAAACCAAGGACGATTGTGAAATTACCTTTTTACAATGGAGCCACTGAGATTTACTGAAAAAAAGGAAGTAGAAACATGTAGTGGTATATTCATTATTCGTTTCTTTAAAGAACTTAATATCTAAGTTCTATTTCAAGAACAGATACACACTGTTACAATAATGAGAAAAATAAACCCACACAAACCACCTTCTGGAAATATTCTAAAGCCTCAAGATTTTGAGATCCTTCTATAAAAGTTAATCTAGCTAAACAGTAGCAAAAGTATGTATTGGTGAACTCACGCCAAAAATGTAGGTTTATTACGAATTCAAGAGGAGGTGGGAAAATTGTTGAGGGACCTGATTTGTTTCTTGGTAAGGAAGAAGGGGACATGCTTTAGTACAGTTTCACTTTGACATGTTTTCAGTTTTAAATTCAAGCTGTTATCAAGTCAAAAGTCTTCAACAGCAGGACAGATTTTTAGAAGTTAGTGTGGAAGAAATTACTGTTCATTTTAATGATGCTGAATGTAACTCTTGAGAGCAGAACTTTGTTTTGGAGCTAACTGAAAAGAGACTCCTCTTTTTCCCCACAGAAGAGGATGACTTTCACATGTGCGTATTTCTCTAACGCACAAATAAATACAGATTAAAAGACAGTATTTCTAGCAATGTTTGAATCTTGTTAGGGTTTGCTGTCACTCATTGCAAACATATCTTAAAAGAATTTCATGCCCTTAGTGCAAATACAACAAACCATTGATGACTACATTTGACAAAGTCAGCTAATTGGTGGCTATAAAGAAAGATGCATTGCATAAGGAAACTGTCAAAGTGACAAAAGCACTTTTTTCCCCTTAACAAGCACCCCTTAAATAGAAAGAAAAAAAGTTTTCTTCCTTTGCATTTTAGTTTCAGATTATATTACACAGTATATCATTGTGACTGACAGTAGTTAACACTTAGATATTATTGACCTATGCGATGTGTCAGGTTTCAAAAGACTCCTAAAGAAAGCCTCAAAATGTTTCTGCATAGTCAATGCAACCCAAGGAGTCAGTCTGCCCTGTGGATAAATAAATACGGTATTAGCTAATGCTCTAAATTAACATGCATTAAATTTCCTGGGATGGTTGTTTGAAACCTAAGTCTTCCTGGCTGGCAGACAATTTAATAACCTAAGTTTTCAACCAACCGAAGTTACAAATCTTTCAGTGGTTTACTTGAATTACATTCTATAGACCTAAATACAGAAGTTTAGCTATGTTTTAGGATCAAACCATTATAATTCCAAATGCCACAGATTTTCACATAATATGGGTAGTGACCATAACAACTAGTCAGCCCTCTTTATAATCTGTTTTCAAGGTATAAAGTTGCACATCGGGTATAAACAACATGAGCTCATAGGTCTAGCATAGGTTTTTACATTCTCTAGCCTCTGTTCTTATCTCTGTAGTTAATGAATTACAATTCAAGTTTCCCTGAAAACATATATTTAAACATTTGCAGTCTACCTTGTATAAATATTTCTTTTACAGAAACGCACATACACATAAAATCAGTCATCTTGAGATTTGGGACTACTATGGAATGTAAAATCTAATTACAAAACGAAGTAAAATGCCAAGTCATATTAGCCCCACAAAGAACTTCATGGAAATAAAGTGTTTCTCTATATTAGCACCAGGACAATGTTTCTGCTATTGAAAAAATTGCTATGCATGTGAAGGAATAAGGGAAGGAGGAGAGATGAACACGGGAAACATAAAAGATCTCAGGAAAACAGAAAACTCAAACACGTGATAGATTACTAGATGCTGAAAGGGGTCAAGAACATAAAAACTTTGGTGGGAAGGGAGGTGGTAGAACAAATAAAGAACTCTTTCCATTTCTTTACCTACAGTGCAATTATCTGCAGGTAATTAAATCCCACCCATAAAAAAAAAAGACCAAAACCAAAACAAACTCACCCACCACAAACAAAAAACATCCATGCAACATCAAGTAGTCAAAAAGAACATGGATAACAGCAATCCAATTTATGTAGTCTACTGGGATTTCAGAGTAATTTCTAAAGAAGTCAATCAACAAAAACTTTTAACTAAGCAGTGTCGAGGTAAGATGGAAGGTCCAGACACAGACAAACAGGCAATCAAAAAGAAAAAGAGGGCAAGAGCAAACCACCTGTTCCATCCCAAAGTGATGCTACCGGAAATTCACAGAGTCTGTGATGCTAAGCAAAATTTAGAAGTGATCTAGAAAAAGGAGCAAGTGGCAAGATGACCAAGCTTGCTTAGTATGGAGATAGGCAATGTAGCAAAAACAAGAGCTGGCAAGGATGAAGTGACAGAAGGATCATATGGGACTGACAGACTGTAATAAAGCTGAATTCAGCACAGGTAAGTGTACAGGGAGGTACCTGGTGGGAAGCAATCCTATAGGAAATGACAGGCACCAAGCTAAGCAGTATTATTCAAAACTCTGAATTTATGGCAGATAGGCCCATGGAAGTATCAGTTCAACATATGAAGTAGTTAAAAACAGAATAAAATAATTCAGAAAGGAAGACAGAATGAAATGGAAAACATTCCTATAGAATCATAGGGCAGTTCAGTTCTGAAAGGACTGGTGAAGTCTCTTGCTGAACTTCCTGCTTTGAGCAGGAGGTCACCTGTGAGATCAGAACAGGCTGCTCGGGGCTTTTTCCAAGCACATCCTAAAAGCCTTCACGGTTCAACAGAGCCTGTACAGCCTCTCTAGGCAATCTCCACTGCTGCCTGTCCTCACGGGAAATAATGCTTCTTATCTCCAAGCTGAACCTCTCTTACTCAACTTACTCCCATTGCCCCTCATCCTCCCAACACGCACTGCTGTGAAAAGCCTGACTCCATCTTCTCAATGGTCATCTAATGCAGACCATCCCATAGCTTCACAAGCTGACTTTTTGGCCTGTCCCCAGATAAACCAGAAACCTCCTTGACTCTCCGTGACCTTTCAAAGATGATAAAGAGTGGCCCTGCTAAGACTTCCCACCATTCTCTTCAGCACCACTGGATGCAGCTCAGTGGGTCCTGTGGACTTATATGGTGAAGTTCTCAAGTAATCTCTGACTCGGTCCTTAACCACTGCTCAGAGTTCCTCTCCCCTGACCAAGCACAGATGAAGACTGAGGCAAAGCAAGGCACTGAGCACCTCAGCCTTATTTAAGCCTGCTGTCACTAAATCGCCTGCTCTATTTAGCAACAGAACCATGTTCTCCTTGATCAGCCTTTTATGAGCATCAAAATCTCTTCTTGTTACTCTAGACATGCCTTGAGACATCACCTCTAGGTTAGCTTTCACTTCCCTAACACCATCCCTTCGTGCCTGGGCAACATTTCCAAACCCCTCCTCAGTAGACCATCTTTGCTTCCATCTCCTGCACACTGCCTGCTTGCATTGGACCTCAGCCCTCGGCAGCAGAATGGCCCCTTCTGGCTGTTAGAGGATGCTGCCAGCTTTCCTGAGCTCCTCTGCACTCCTGAGCTACCTCCTATGAGAACCCAGACATCAACTTGCTCAAGAAGCCAAAATCTGCTCTCCTGAACTCTAGGGTCTGTACCCTGTTATTCTTTCCTCACTCCCATCAGCATCTTGAACTCCACTATTTCATGGTCACTGCAGTCAAAAGTACCCACATTATTACCTCTTCAACTAGTTCTTCCATTTTAGGGAACAGCAGGTCCAGCTGCACATCACCCCTAGTTGTCCCATCGGTAGTCATATCAAGAAGCGTTCCCTGCTACCCTCCAGAAATCTGGTTTGCTTGTGTCCTGCTATGCTGGACTTCCAGCAGGTGTGAAGATGTTTATTAAAGTTCCCCATGGGAACCACAGACCGTGATCCAGAGACTTCCCTGCCTCTTTAAAGAAATCTTGGTCCGCATCCGCATCCGCATCCTCATCCTCAGGAGGGTGGTCTCTAACAGACTAATCAGTGATACCTCTAACAATCTCTCCTCTGATCCTGACCCACAAACTCTCATCTTAAAACTCATATTGTCCCACAAAAGCATCGCATACATTTTAGCTGCTCCTTCACAAGGAAGGCAACACCCTTCCTTGTCATCCCTAGTTGTCTTTCCTGAAAAGTCTGTATCTCTGTCCATCATACCACCTCATAAGTTCATAGCTTACACCTTGACAGGTTTCCTGGTCCCCCAACCAAAATGCTACTGGAGCTACAAAAGACGTGTAGAACAGCAACAAGATAGATAACTCAGCAGTCAGCTTGGGAAAAGACCACCAACCTGTTGAAAGCAAGTATGACAGCAGTCCACAGAACTGTAACGGCAATCAACTTTTAACTGACTTGTCCACCAGGAGACATGGAGGCAACAATATAAAGCTAGTGGGAGCCAGGTTCAAAAAAACAAACAAAAAAACCAAGGCAGTTTTCATGCAATAGGGAGCACAACTATATAATTCCTACCCAAAGGGCTCTATGGGTACAAGAAGTTTTCAGGGTTCAAGGGAGACAAGTACATAAAAGAGAGGTCCTCTGGGGATTACCGACTAAAACTAAAAGGATTAAGAGACTCCCCCAAGATACAAGCAGTTGGAGGCTTGGGAGTGTTTTAACAGAGCAGTATCACGCATAGTGTTTGTACTCCTCTGTAAACATCCATTTGCTGAAATTGCTAGGCAGAACACAGATCTGAATGGACTCAGCCTGAAGTACAACAGCCATCAGTATGAAAGTAACAGCATTAGTTTCTGAAGTGGTTCAGCCTGACAGTAATTTGTTAAAAATATTAGATATTTTATTTGCTTCCTCTTAAAACATCAGACTATGAGAAGTTACAATATGCTGAATTTGCTTCTTGTATAGTAAAAATAAATTTCCCCCTATTGTAGTCCAGTTTCACCCACAGTTTTCTGGTCACTTTTGAGTATCTCTACAGATTATTTACAGAAGCATATACAGGTTTAGCAATTACTTCTTTAAAAAAAAAAATCTCTTTAAAGATGGATTCATAAAGTTTATGTACAATGAATTATTGATACTAGAACTATGGTGGGTTGACCTTGGCTGGATGCCTACTAGAGCTGCTCTATCACTCCCCTCCTCAGCTAGACAGGAGAAAGAAAACATAACAAAGCTTGTGGGTCAAGATAAGGACAGGGACACACTCACCAATTACCATCACAGGCCAAACAGACTCAACTTGGAAAAGTTAGTTTCATTTATTACCATTCAAATCAGAGTAGGATAATGAGAAATGAAACCAAAACTTAGAAATACCTTCCCCCACCCCTCACTTCTTCCTGGGCTCAACTTCACTCCTGATTTTCTCTAACTCCTGCCCCAGCAGTAGCGCAGAGGGACAGGGAATGGGGGTTGCAGTCAGTCCATCACATGTTGTCTCTGTCACTCCTTCCTCCTCAGGGGGAGAACTCCTCACACTCTTCCCCTGCTCCACATGGGGTCCCTCCCATGGGAAACAGTCCTCCATTAACTTTTCCAAAGTGAGCCCTCCCCATGGGCTGCAGTTCTTCATGAACTGTTCCAGTGAGGGTCCCTTCCATGGGATGCCATCCTTCAGGAACAGGCTGCTACAGCACGGGCTCCCCACAAGTCCTACTAGCAAGGCCGCTCCAGCATGGGCTCCTCCCTCCACAGGTCCTTCCAGGAGCCTGCTCCAGCACAGGCTTCCCACGGGGTCACAGCTTATCTGGCATGGGGTCCTCCACAGGCTGGAGGTGGGCATCTGCTCCACCATTAACCTCCATGGGCTGCAGGGGAACAGCCTGCCTCACCATGGGCTTCAAGGGGAATCTCTGCTCTTGCACCTGGAACATCTCCTCTCCTTCCTTCTTCAATGACCTTGGCGTCTGCAGAGTTGTTTCTCTCACATATTCTCATTCCTCTCCTTGGCTGCAATTTGTTGTGCAGGGTGTGGTTTTTTCCCTCTTTTTAAATATGTTATCACAGAGATGCTACTACCATTGCTGATGGGCTCAGCATTGGCCAGTGGCGGGTCTCTCTTGGAGCCGGCTGGCATTGGCACCACATATGGGGGAAACTTTTAGTAGCTTCTCACAGAAGCCATCCCTGTAGCCCTGCTGCTACCAAAATCTTGCCACGCAAACCCAACATTAGATTTCACTAGAAAAGTTGCAGTAACTGTACTCATTTCCCTACTGAGACTACCTTAAAAAAAAAAAAGGTAGTTTTTAACTAAGCTACATATACACTAGAACAGACTAAACCCACATATATTGGCTGCATTAGGTAAAACAACCCAAAACAGACACACCTGCATCTGTATCAGACCTTTACTTTCCTCCTCCAAGTTTTCTTCTCTATCTGTTATTCCTTCCTTAACCCTACTCAGCTATTTCCTTGTAGCTATTCTGTAAGTAGTCCATGATTGAGAGTGTTTCACTTCCTCTGCATACCCCCATTATCAGCCACCCCCTTTCAGTCATTTGCATGCATTCTTTTTAATATAAAAAAGCCTGTTCCTCATCCGAAACCAGTTTTCACATGGTCTTAGGCATCCACAATTGTCATTGATGTCAGCGTGAGCTGCAGACATCCAGGATCTTCAGGGACTCAACTCATTGTCTTCAACAACTTTTTAGTAAGAAACATTTTGAAGCCTCGCTTGGTTATGCTACAGTACTTTCTAGACTTCAATCAGACTTACGGATGAACACGTTAAGAGATGCAATAAATAAGTAATGCTCAAAACCATCTCATGCAGTGGCATAAACTTCCCAGGAAAACTGGTATCTTAAGGTATCCACTGAAAATAACTCAGCTCACAATAAATACAATGAAGACTATACACTGCTAACCAAAGAGGGTGCTTACCTGAATGACAGCACTAAACCAGCACGTGTTGCCAACATTCTTTAATCCTACTGGACAGTTGTCTTGCCGCTTTCGATCATAAGGGTTTGGAGAGTCACTCCATACCTCTGGATGTGTCCTCTTTAAACTTGCTTTATTTTCTGCAATACTGGCTTCTAGAACTCTTCGGAACAGAATGGAGGGAAAAAATGTGAGAAAAAGAAAAAAAAAAGAAAAAAAAACCATGACATAGTAAAACACCCTCATTTACTACTACAGACAATTACATCATCCGCTAACTTAAAGTTGCTGAGTTTGGTTTTAAATATATATGCAATAATATGTCTTCAAAAGGAAGACGTTATTTTACTTTTAGGTATGTTACAGCAATTCCCTTACCTTTTGGAAAATAGTATCAGTGAGTGAGTGAATTTCCTGTAAGAGCTCTAGATACAAGAGCCATGTCTGTCAGTCATCAATTATTTAAGAACAGATTCAAACACGATGGACAACAAGAAATCTTAGGCAGCACTGTTAGTGGAGTGCTTTCATCTACAAATGCTTTTATCGGTATGCACAGCACAAAGGCATCAATATTTATTTTACTGACAGGAAATCAAAGCTAGCTAGGCAAACTTGCAAAAATGAAAGATCCTTTTTTAGTTTCCATTTTTGCAACTTATGCAACTGTATTAATCACTTTACATAGCAAGTAATTACTTTATGAGCCATGGAAAGACATCTTCCCACAATTTTTCAAATGCCACCCAAATTAGCCAACAGGTTAATTGTACGCTTCAATGATCACTCTTTTTGCAGAAAACTATTCCTAGGTGATTTATGCTGAACGTTGACATTTCACATGACAGTAAGATCTGATGTGTGTTATGCTCCCAAACTCAAGCTTCACTCAACACGGTTATTTCTATATCAGCACATATTCTTAGACAGGCAACAAAGAACACCTTACAGGTTATCTGTGGTAGCCGCATTTCTAAATAAAAGATGGAGATGGATATATTCAGGTCATACAACAATGGCTCTACCTCATAAGCCAAGCTGCCTGGCATACGCACCACTGACACAGTAGTCACCACCTCAACTACCTGCTCAGACTATCATACAAAAGGCTGAGCGCAGGAATTCAGGAGCTGCATGACAAGCATCTAAGCAGTCTGAGCAGCATGAAGGATTGCCCCCTTCACTTCTAGATGCACTAACATCCAATAAAAGCAGGTTTAGGCTGGTCTGTAAATGGAGTTCCTGAAGGACAAAGTTTCAACACCTCAGAAAAAGCAAAGGAACAGGGCAGGGAGCAGGGCACGGGGACAGGAACTGGGGCCACACACAATGTAATCCCTCCCTTTCCTAACTGTAACCTTTTGTTTCAAGCTATGCTCTTGTTAAAGCAAGAAAAGGTATCTTACAAGATATACAAGAACTATGAAGCATTATATGAATTTACTGTAGATAACTGCTTTGGGGGACATACTAATTTGTTATTTCTACTTATTTTGGAAATAAAAAAAAAACCAGAAGCATTCAGAAAGCAAGACACCACTTGGTATAAATACCACTTTTCTATCAATATATCTCAGGAAGAACCTAAAACTGTTATTTCCTAAGAATTAATCAATTTCTGACTTTTTTTGACAGATAACATTGTAAACAGCACTGAAAGGACAGGCATACAATCCTCTCAACTTTCTGCTCTGACATCCCTTCAAACAATGCACAGGGATGGAACCTGACTCTTCAATAGTAGCTAGTTGCAAGTATCTTTTTACAATAATGTTATCTCCTAAGCAAATTCCAAAATGTAAACAAACAAACAAATTAATTTCCCTCCTCACTGATACAATCCTTCCAAAGTGTTATATGACCAGTGTATCTCTCCTTTGAGAGTAAAAGTTATTTGATGGGGGCATTAAAAGTGATTGCAAAACATATCTCAAACACATTTCAAATAATTTCTCATCCAGGTGGAATTACTTTAAAAAAAACAAACTTGTCTAAACTAAGTTGAAGGGATCTTTAAAATTGACATGAAGACTCTGACAGACGGGAATAAATTCACACTGATGCTGTAACAGGACTATAATACCTACTTCCGTATCATTTTCCTTTCAGCGAAACAATCAAAACTTCCCTGCCCACCTACCCCCCCAGCCAAGCTCAAGAATATTTCAAAATATTTTGAGATTCAAGTTCAGAAAAATAGATATTCTCAAACAGAAGCAGTCCCCTGACCCCAAGGGTATTACCATTCATCAACCTACCAAAATTTCTTCCTTGCATTTGTTTACCAGGTGGGGGATTTCCTCATCTCTAGCTTGATCTCAAATCTGTTTCCATGTCTTAATAAAGTATTTGATTCTCAAAGCTTCATATTTTTCCTCAATTTTACTTAACATTATCTGTCCTCAGAGAGCACATGCAATAGCTGCACACCCCACCTGCCAAATTCACTTTCAGTCACAGTGACAGCTGTGATGCAAACTGAAATAAAAGTGAGGACAGTTAAATAGGAATTTAATGATCTGCTCAAAAGCTACATAAATGAATGTATTTACAAGCATAGCAAATAAACCTCTTTATAGTATAATGTCCACTACATTATATTCATACAGTCCTGATTTGGGGGACTACCTTGACAAAAAAAAACCCTTACCCAGTCATTGTTCTCAACAAAATTAGCATCCTTCCAGAACCTTAGTACAAGGGTTTAGCAATTCTGATTACGCAGCAGAAACACCCTCTTTGAGACCCTCGAGACCACAGCAGCAGTCACCAGCAGCAGAGCCATATCTGTGTAAAGGGTATGGCACTTCTCTAGCCTCACAGGACCAAAGGCTTCCCCACCTCCAAGTGCTAGAATCTGGTTCGGCGGGAAACTCTGGAGTGAGGGTTTGTTAATGGCAGGCTTGGCTCGGGACTTCAAAGCAGTGGTTTATTTCTCTCTCTGCAACAAGCTGAGCATAGCCAAGCGGCTTTGCAGAGCTGCTTGCATGGGGCTAGGCAGACAATGCAATAAGCCTTGGGCAAAGTAAATCCACAGCACAAAAGTTCAGCCAAACCATTTTGAGGAAGCTCACTAAACGTGCTGCAGAAAAGCCCACTCCGGCAGGCTACTCGGCTACAAGAGCAAACAAAGCTCTTTACACCGTGACCGTCTTAAAACTGGACATCCAGGAATATACCCAACCCTACATCCCTTCCCAGTTTCACCTACGGACACAATGCTTAACCACAGTGCAGAGTCCCCAGCACTTCCCATGACAGTGTTAAAAAAAAAAAAATAAAAAAAAAAAAAATGCTTAGGGGTTGTGTACATCCTTATGCACCTATAGCATGGGCTCTCACTTTAGTATGGCTACTACCCTAGGCACAACACAGACCAGCTAATTTCTCCTTTCAGTCGTACCGTACTAGCTTCCCCAGCGAAGCCCTACCTGGCCAGCCTCACTCTCCTTCAATCCATGAAAAGTAAGATAAACAGGAGATACTTCTTCGTATTAGGAAATACACTGATCACATGCATTTCCCTAGGAGATTTAAAGAAAGAATAGTAAAAAAAAAAATTTAAATGTTCCATGTACAAGATGTTCAGCTTGGACACTTGGACATTTCAGTTGCACTCTTCCCAACACCTACATAGTAATCAGATCTGTCCTCATTAAGCAGCACAAGGCAATTACATTCAGGAAGACAAATTCTACGTGCATTACAACATTAATTACACAAGTCAAGAAATTCCATTAATGCTCCCTTGGAAACCTTAACAAAATCAGTGCAAATTATGTTCCAAACCACTATGAATACCTTTAAAGGAAAATATCCTCCACAGCAAAGACTATTTAAATATGCACACATCCTACATCATTAAAAAATAAGTATTTCCATAGTTTAATTTGCTTCTTATTGACTTCCTATTTGATTTCTGCTTCTTAACCCAGAAAAGCATAAGTAAATGGCTGCAGCTTGACTTGTTTACAACCACATTTGCTCTTTTGTTTTAAGAAGTCCCGCACACATACTGTGCTTTCTATTAGAATGCCAGCATTCTTCTGTGGGGTGTTAACTACAAAGTGATTTTTTTTTTAATATTTTTTTTTTAAAAAACAGTCTGAAGCCCTGTCCTTAAGAAAACTGATTGAACAGTTCAGATGAAGAATTCAAGAATTCTGAACTTCGTGTATTTGTACAACTCTGACATAACTTGCCATCAACTCGGGGTGTATCTTGGTATGTAACGGAGTTGATTTAATACCTCAATGTTGCCAAAATCCCCAAGATTCTCACTCTTCTCTGCTTTCATTCACAAGCAAAGCCCCGTTCGCCTTCTTATGCCATGATACACTCTGGATCTTTCAGTGGCTAGTTTTGTATGGCTTTGCAAAATGAATTCATGCAACAAATGCTCCAAAGAATACTGCTGCAAGTATAGAAAATGTTGTATGGTGTGCAGGCCATATTCCCCTTGGTAGTAACAAGCTCTTAATATGGTACATGCTATTGTGCCTCAGTTTGCCATCAAATATATATCTCTGTTTCATCAAGAAAACAACACTTTCTCTGTATATAACTAAACAAATTATCTACATACAAAGTACTATACACATACAAAATGTATGTACTTTGTACATACAGAAAAAAATATGGCATACTTTGTTATTCTTTGCAACCAAAAAAACCCCCACCTTAATTTAAATAGACTGTATTTATAATACTTATGGGCTAAGCAGACAAGACCAAAAAGGGCTTTTTAGTTTGAGAAGTGAAAAAGCAAAGCCTACAGGGAAAAAAAAAATAAATAATAATAAAAAAAATCTAAAGCTTCCAGGCTCCCAAGAAGTGAGCACAGCAGCAGTCAAAACTTGGGGAACAGGGGAAAAAAAGGGAGAAATATTTCCAAATCCACAAATAGGCTGACAGCCTACCTAAATCACAACTCTGACAGAATGCCAATTCTGTCCTTCAAAAAGAAGCATGCAAGAACTGAACTTCTGAATCAGAGCTGGACAGAACTTCCACCATAATCCTGTATATATGCATACAGCGAGGTCTTAGAAAAAAGCCAATCCCTTAAAAATCTTCTAATTATTAATAGAGAATATAAATCCCTCTCATCCCATATTTCTCTCCTAAAATATGTCATGAATATATGTTGGTATAACAACACTGCTTTCATCACAAATGGGGGGAGGGAGGGGTATGTTTACTCTTGCAATTAGTACAGCTCTTTTTCTAAAGGAAAAAGGAAATGACTGTGGACAAAGTAACACTCTATATTCTCAGAGCTGGACTTTTCTGATAAACCATTTAGTCTGTCAAATACAGTGAATCAAGGGAAATAATTATTGTGTTGAATCTCTCCCATCTAAATATTTTTTATTAAAATTAGTATTTTTCAAGGAGGCAGTACTCAACCTTCTAACACAAGGATCTATTCACTGGCCTTCTCCCTTAGACCAAGGCCAACCACAGATGAAAAAAAAACAACCAACAACATCCCTCCCACACAGCTCTACACCCAGGCTTAGATCACATCCCAAATATTTCATAATTATATCTATATTTACATATAAATACACACTGTAAAAAAAGTTACTGTAAAATCTGATCAAAAGTTGATTTACAGGCTCTTATCACGCCCAAGTTGAAAAAGATAAGTTAATACAACTTTAAACCAAGAAGTTAACTTCACCCAAAGCTTATAAATCCTATTTGTTAAACAGGTTAATAACATACTTTATCAGCTAAAGTACAGCAGCTGCTCTTAGTATAGTTAGTTATAGCATTACTACCCCCTCCCTCAATCTCAGCATTAGCACAGAGATAAGAAAATGTTACTGTAATGCGAACACTGCAAAAAACAGGACAAAGTTTATTAGCTTCTTAATTATATTTTGTTTTCATTGCTTTTTACCTGATACACAAAAAACTTTTAGTTTTAGGTCCTATTTAAATAGGATCATATATCCTCTATCTCCATCCACTTCCTCAATATTTAAACACATAAATCAACATGAAACATACTATTAAATCCTAGCCCACATATAATAGACTATTTTCCAGTGTAGAACATACAATACATTAAAGCAACATCCTGAAGCCAGGCATATCAGCAGCACAAGTGAAAGTAAACAAGTTATTCTCTGTTAAATTAAAAGTTAAAGAAAAAGCAATACAGGCCAATCTCCAACTCTTTAATTTAATTTCTGCTTTATATAAGTTGTTTGTTTACCTGCTAATGGCTTGTTCCTCATCTGTTATTCCAGTCTCCCTGAATGCCCTGTTTGACTCCTCCAAACTCAAGGCAATTGCCCTCTGAAGATCATCTTTATCATCTCCAGTGAGATCAATCACATCTGAAAAGCAAAACTATCTTTCTCAAAATTAAAAGTGAAACAGAATGAAAGGCAAGTCTTACTGTAGAGGAGAGCGAGCCCACACGGATTGCTGAGCATCATTCCAGTCCATCCCTCCTGTGCCCTGCACTCTTCCAGCCACTAACCCTGCTAATGACTCCCTTCTGCTTCCAAGCCAGATAAAAACCTCAGCAGCTTGCTCTTGCTAAGATATGGCAGGCAGTAGTCTTTCTTCCTCTTAACGTTTTAAGTTTCACAAAGCTACGGGACAAATTTAGGAATCCATGGTTTCCAAAAGCCCTCTTAAAGCAATACACTTAAATGTATTACTTCAGCTAGTTATCTGTTGCTTCCAGGGAACGTGTGACAAAGACAACCTTCTCTTTTAAAAAAGGATACCTCAACCGAGCATAGTTGTTTTGCCCTTCTCATGGAGGAGCACGTGCAGAGTTTTCCCAATGCAGCTGCAAATTCTGCAAGTATTTTTCTGTGCACTGGTGAGCCAAATACTTTCACATAGTTTCATAAGAAGTGGGGAAATTCTTTACTTCACCTAATTCTTTCCTACTCTGTCTGTGTATTCCTTTTCTGAACGTATTTAAATCTAAATTCTGTCTACTTGAAGTAGCTCATCTCAATAGGAGAACTAAGAAAGAAATATTGAAGTCAAAATGAGGATCCACACTTGGACATGTGGGGAATGCTGGATGGGCTACTGACTGGGTAATGAAAATGAAACCACCCTACTCCTACCTCCCTCTCCAGCTCCCATTATCTAAGGAATCAGATACTAACACTCCCCATCAACCTCCTTGTTTCCTGCAGGTAGTGACAGCACTCCCCCTCCTGAGTATGGACAGATTTCACTATCCCACATCACACCACAGTACAAATCATCCCCCTGTCAGGCACAGCCATGCTTTGAGTAGCCAGGGCCAACAAGAATGTCCATCAACTGCACAAGACCTTCCAAAAAGCCAAGGTCATTGGTTATCATTATTTCAAGGGCCAAAAGTCTAATTTTGCAAGTCAGCCAGACAGAGAGGGGAAACTGCAAAAGAGACTTTTATGTGCAATGTTAGACAGACAGGCACACAGAGCCTTGGCTGGTTTCAGGCTCCCTCCTCCAAGGCCAAAGTTTATCAACATGCTACGAAAAGAACTACTCTGCAGCCTGGGTTTGGACATTAGAAGCTAAAAGACCTGGGAGAAAGGGGTACAGATTCAAAACTGATGACTGCTCACACAGACAGATGAGCAGGTTGTCTGTATTTCTCCTTCCACAGGCCAGCCCAATACTCATACCCAAAGAGTTTCATCTAGCTTTTGACGTTTCTCCTAGATGAGCTGACTCACCGTAGAGATAGCTTGCCTTCTTTCCCTGGGCTTATTTGTCTGTGCGTTTCTCATCGGATCAAAATAAAAAACCCTGAACTTACAACAGTGACAATGAGGTGACTTGTCCTAAGAGACAGCTCAAACTGAAAAGAAGTTGTAGAAGAAACTTTTCTGTTAACACCAGTATCTTCAAAAAACTAGTTTTAAACTTAGCCCTATTTCCCCAAATAAAGATGGCTGAATTTCTGTTTTATTTAGTGAGCCCTTAAAGGAAGCACTATTACCTGCAAAGTAAACTAGGCGATCTGTCATGATCTGCAAGTGTAGAAAAATGCTATGTCCACAAAACCAGTACTTCAGAATTTTATTCTTATGTCTTTTATAGTCAACTCAGGCCTTCCAGCATATCAGAAGGATACTTTAACTCAGATGCCTGAAATTCTTCTTCAGAAGTACTAAAGCAATTACAACAACCACCAGTAAATGCCTCACCCAGAAGAGTTTTGATATGTGAGCTGCCGTATTGAGAACAATGTAATTCGGGCTAAAATTACAACCTGGGTCGCAGGCAAACATGGCTCTGTTCAACAGCCCGAGAGCAGGAAAAAAGCTAGAAAGGTCAACAGCAATGAGAAAATCCCATGACCACACACGCTACTTACTCCACTCCAAAATGCAGTGCTTAGGTTGTATTTTCCACCCATCTGCAGGTAGTCACACACAAACAACTCATCTCCAGTGGAGACAAGCTGTTTTTTCAGTAAGTAGTCGTAGTGGTCACAACTGAAGATGGAGTAAGCCTCAAACCAGCAGCCACGCAGGCTGATGGAGAAGTATGGGATTACTCTGATCACTCAAAAAGGAGACTATTCCTTTAGCCAGTCTCTAGCCAGGTCAGAGTGATGAAATTCTTATACAGCAATGAAGAATGTTAGATTAAGAGGTAAGCTCCTTTATACGGGAACCGTTCTTCAGAAAATAACTCATAACTTAGGTGAATATTATGTGGTCAACAAAAGCTCCTACTGTTAATTAAAAAAAAAATAATAAAAAAATAAATCTATCAAGGTCAACTCCAACTCACACTTTCATTAAATTATTCAACTTCATTGCACCTCCCTAGCCCCTTGTTCTTTATTCATCTATACCACCACACTATGTGTTCAGATGTTTATTACCATCCACATTACCAGTGATTACACCACTTTAATATTAAAACCCCAAATTTTTGGTTCCACTTCTCTCGGAAAGCAGATCAACACAACAGGTTCCTTTGGCATGCAAGAGTTTTGGAGCAGACAATAAAGGATTCTCTTTTGAAATGTTTTTGCATATATGTTTTTCCTAATTTGCATGAAAAAAAAGACAATACAGTGAAGACCTGCTGCCAGATACTACCACCACATGAGAGTGGTGCAATCAATTTATGTCACAGAGGGTTTACCTAGCATAACTTATGTCAGAAAAGTAAGTTTCTAAATATCACCTAATCCATGGTAGCCTACTCCATGCAAGCTTTTAGTTTGTAGCAAACATAAAACAAAAATATTCCGGAGGTTTAAGCTAATTTATTCCATCTCATGTTTGCTGTACTTGGAGCAGGTCCAAGGTCTTTTTCAGCAAATCAGCTGATACGTAACTCATTAAGTTGCAACAGTTCACCTATGACTTGAATCCTGAATCACAGCATTATGAAGAGATCTTAATAGAAGTCATAACAGAAGGGGAACAGTCTGAGTCTAACCTCCTCTTTAAAAACAAAAAAACAGCTTGCCTCGATAGTTTCCACTCCTGTCAGTTGGTTACAGATTACACAAATTTACATATACTACATGAAATTCATGCAGGTTTTTTTTTATTTTACTTTAAAATAGCTTCATCTTTTGTGAATTCTTACATGGGGATTTATTTTTTTTTTAGTGAAAAGATATCCAATTTTCAAGCACATGTATGATCACTTTGTCTTCTCGCACAATCATAATAAATTCAACATTAACCTAGTTTTAAAATACATATTTCACTTCAATGTTATAGTGTTAAATGCAAACCTATGATTTTATTTTACAGCAATTAGTGGTGGAATTCATTCAAGAAACTCATCTACTGAAGTTTCCTATCTGATCAACCGATTTCGAGGTCTGAGTTTGAAGCAAAAAGAAAAAAGCTGACTTTCATTCGAAGTATTTATCAGACACACACGAGTTTCATGTGATAGGCTGAAGGACGTATTTGATAAAAGTTAGTAAGAATAATGCTACTTCTCCAAATTTATAGTTACCCAACTTACATTTACACATGTCGATTTTGTAATAATCCTCTGATTTAGGCCACAGAACACTTTAGTTCTCACTGGCTCATACTCACAAAAGTACTTCTTACTGTATATCCCATAGCCTTAGAAAATGCAAACGTTCTTAATTAAGACATGACTACTAAATAAAAAAGTTTGCTTCTGAAAAAATTCTTTATGAATGAAGAAACTGCTCATCAAAACAGTCTGGCTTACTGTATTCATGATGGTTATTCAAGTAAAATTAACATCCAGAACTAATCAACTGTTTTCCTAAGAAATTTAGTTTCTGTTTACAACATTATTATATAATAATGTGTGCTTCTGGAACCTAAGATCCAGAGAGTCTGACACCATTTATAATACTACAAATCAATTTTAAGCTGTATATTGAAATTTGTGACAAATATACTAGTGTATATATAGTAAATGCACACACTATGTCTATCTATCCCCGCGTACCTTCTGTCTTTTGTAAAAAAACCTTATGAATCTGTTTACTTAGGAAGTTTCTATCATCATTGAAATAAACGGTTCTTACTTGGTAATGGCCTGGGTCATTAAAACAATTACTGTATTATTAACTTGTTACTTATACCAGGAGGAGACAAAGAATAGGAACTTCAAATTTAAGCAACTGGGGAAACTCAGCATAAGGGACAGATCTGAAGTAGCAATTGAACCCAGGGACAGGCAATGAACAACCACAATAATGCAACTGCTGGCACAGGGAGAGGAAAACGAAAGGGCAGGTCTGATGGGTTCCATGGACAGGTACCAAGTATGGAAATCCAGCAGCAAGGCTCCAATTTCAACACACCAACAATATAAAAAGAAAAGAAAAAAAAACAAAAAATTGAGACTACATTAGCTTTGTTTATTACAATCAGAGCTATGCAAAATCATGTATTCTACCATCTATTCTGTGATGTTAAACATCATGATTGCCTGAGAATCCCACATGAAGATTTAAGGGAATTTACATGGCTGTATATGCCAAATTTCATTATAACTGGATGAGGAAAGAATACACAGCTACTCAGCAACTAGTTAGCCAACCCAAACAGCTCTACTGATGAAAGAGCTAGCAAATGTTGGCCACCACGATCTTACAGGAACTTCTTCATCTCAGCTGCATTTACACTGTTCTAGGATGGTAATACCTTAAATTAATGATTCTCACACTGACAGGGATGGCAAGGAGAGACATAGTCATGGAACAAATAAACAAGTGAATATGTAACACGAAAGGAGGACCTCAAGGTACAAAAGTCCTGACATTTTGAAGCAGGGACTCCACCACACCAAGCTGGAGACACTCCCAGGAACCTGGATGGAGATGACACAAATAATCCCTGAAATAGAAGGAAATGTCATGAAGACACATAGTGATACCTGAGTTAGGTAAGGTGACAGAAGAAACTAGTGTCAAATTTTACTCACAGAAACAATAAAATGCATAGAATGAGGACTGACTAGGACTTGTGGAAAGAAGGGTTTAGGAGCTACAGCTAATTCACATTCAACCTGCAATTCACATCACCACAGCACTGAAGAAAATTTGAAGTGTTACACTAAGGTATACTGCCAAAGTACTACAGGGACATTTATAGAGATTCACCCATTTTTTCTTAAGAACTCAACTGAAGTCTTGCTTATTGTTTTCAGTGCCACAGTTTACAAAAAAGGCTGAACTACTAGAGAAGGTTCAGAAGAGAAAAACACTGACAATAGGTACAGGATGTACATCCAAAGACTTGGAAAGAATTTCAGCTGTTGAGTTTAGATCTGATAAAAGTCTGAGGGGCCATTATGATACACTGTCTTTGAACATACAACACTTACATCTGAGATAAAAGGAATGAAGTGTACTACCATCTCCACAGGGGACAGCCCAAAGAATAAAGGACTTAACCTAAAGCATGAGGGATTTAGGCAAGACATTAGGAGTTTAAAAGTAAGGACAGTGAAGCACCATAATAAATCACTCTATAAACTTTTCAGTCTCTAGAAAAGAATGGTTTTTAAGAAATGTTATATAAACATCACTTCGGGAGGATTTAGGTGTGGTTAAGTCTACCCTATTGGGAAGAGTTGACTGAATGAGTTCTGAAACTTATGCAAAGGCTCAAACTCTGGGGACAGGAATATATAAAAAGGCAGGTCCCCAGAAACAATGAAGTCTACAACCTTCAAGCTGGTGTATGTGGCATTTTCTAGTTACATCGTACCATGTCCTTATGAAAGGGCTTGAAATCTTTTGTTTCGGCTTTGGAATGTGCAATTGTGAAGACTAATACTTCAGTATTTATGAAAAGAGTTTTGAGTTTTCAAAAGAAAGGAAGGGGAGAACTTGTCTTGACAGCTATTTCACTTGAAGACAATACAAGTTCTAAAATAAATCTTCATGCTGCTGCTTCCTTTAACCCGGTTCTGCAAGTTTCATAAATAATAAGATGCAAATGGATATATGCTTATCAATGAAACAGTTCTGTTGTGCAACCACAGAAGAACACACACTGAACTACTTCAAAAGAGAAGGAAAAAAAAAAAAGAGAGAAGGTTTCTAGTGAAATCAAGAAAGTTAAAATATTGAAAAGCATTGCTGAACTATCATTTTGCTTTAAGTGCACTGCCTAGGACTTATGCTACTAAGCAGAACATATGCAGTGATCTTCGATTAAAATGTGTTCATTTGTACATTGCAACCCTAATCCTTAAGTACTTTTTGCCCACTAACAGATTGCAGGAAGGAAAAAAAAAAAACATCACAACCCAAAAACCCATAGTCCTAAGAGTAACACCACCTCTGCAAAGGGATCAGATAAAGCATGCATCACTTGATGTGAAAAAGTTATGCTTGCAGGTGCTCGCACATGCCATTTTGAACAGGCAAAAAAGGCAAACATCATGAATAACACTGATTGTGCAAGTCAACCTTTGCTTTTAAAGATGAGTAAATTTTATGCAAACTTATCAATATTTTGAAGCTGCTGAAATGCTGCATTTGCTAATAAGAGAATAATCACTCCTAACATACAGGATGCAACTCTTAAACAGCTGAATGACCACTGTCATTTGGAAGAGCCACTGCACAATCCAGGCTAATCACAGACTGTTAAGTTACACATATACATTTTTACCTCTTAACTAAGTAACCGTTTCAATGAAACTTAATCAGTCAAGCTTGCAGAATGCCTTTGTGTAAGGCATACATTCAAAAGCCTTTCTAAGTGGCTGGAGGTTTTCTCTGGCATAAAAGACAGTTCTGGTATTTATCTCTGTCTCTCACTCCCAGTCTGGATGACTTAACTTGGTGGGACCATGAAGCTCAGTGACTTACAACAATGTAAATTCCAAATGCACAGAGGTAGTTAAGCAGTAAGGAACAGTAAAGGGTGACTTATAATTATCTTCATGTAATTATACCTAGATGAGATAGCAAAAGGCAGTCAAATTTGAAAGGCAAGATACTGTCAGCAACACAGTACATTTACTGAGAACCACTAGTAGTGTTCTCTGCAGAAGGGAGCGTTGATGGTTGGAGCTATCATTGCTGAATGTTTTCCGTCTATGTCCACCCTTGCATTCTCTTCTCTCAACCCACCCACTGTCTTTCACGATTCTCCCTTACATGGCAGTATGTACTAACACTGGGCCCTGAAACTTGTGCATTTTAGGTGTACTGCGTTTTTTAAATTCATAACCAAAATTATTACAGGCAAGCAGATCACAACAGAAAGAACTGTAGGTTTATGCAAGAAGCTTTCACTACCTCTCAGGGGCAGAGCGGGGCAGCCTCTATGATCAGACTGGTTTAGACTTTTCTGCTTTAGGTGTTTAGTTCTTGCCCCTTAAGTCCTCCAATGTGAAGAAAAGTTGGCCAGGATGCCTTTATCTCATGACATGTTTTCAGTACAACTAAAAGAGCAAAGGCCTCTCATCTTTGTCACCAGTGAGGATCGGACCAGACTTTAAAGACGTAACAACAAAAAAAAAGCATCTGCTTTCTGCACAGCAGCTGGCACTTCTCGATTACTGACTTGTAGTACTATATAACTGTAAAGAATCTGGGTCTGTCTTCAGCCTTCCAGAAAAGAGAAGAGAATCCTGAATTTCAGCTTGGAAACAGGCAACCAAGACTCACTCTTTTCAGTCTGACCATCAGCCACAGGTAATGTAGACTCTGCAGGCTTGACTCTTCCTTCTCATATCCGTTGCCACCTCCTATCTTCAATAAGGTTGCATAGCAGAGTAAGTGACACCAAAACTAAACACTTCTATTAATGGGATTGCTAATAAATCTAATTAAACACAGACTGCAAGAGAATCCAGCTTACTATTCCACTGTCATAGTAGATCTTCAGTACTGGAGACTACAACAACAGTGGTAAGTTTGAGGAAACAGACTAATTTCAACAATGTCAATTTTCTGACTTCGAAAACTAAATACATGTGGAGTTTTGCGCGTGTTTTCTTTTCAAAGGAGGGAAAAGAAGAAAAAAAACAAAAAAAAACCCACAATAAAAAAAACCCAAACCACTCCTACACCTTATTCAGAGGATAATACAACTACTTATAATACACTCAGGGCACTTTATATGGAGTTGCTAGTAATACCAAGGATTAAAATGCAGTTTTCAGAATGTGAGATATTGAGAATAAACTCATCTTTAATTTATAAAAAAAAAAAAGGTTAAAAGAGATGTTTATGTCAAGGTGCCAGAGACAGACAATTGTACAACTCACAAGGAGATGTAACTAAACTGCTTTATAATGGTGCCACCATAGCCACCCTAGGATCAGTGAAATGAAGGGGAAAAAGAAAATCCTGCTGTGGGTGAAGCTAATTCTACTCATTTAACAAAAGCTACATATATGTACTACATATGTAGTCAAAGGATCAGTGAATATTAAAATATTCCACATCTATATTTAGAATGTTGAAATGTAAATACAGTATCAAGAAACTTCAGATTTTACAGAAATCCCACCACAAAACTTCCTTTGACTTTTTCTTTCATGTTATTTCCCATACTCATTTGCAGAAGACATTTAACATGTTTAACACATTTAACACACTTCCCCCCCCCCCCTAAAAATAACTATGCACTTAAGTAAAGGAATAAAACCTGCAACGTTGAGAGACCTCTGGTATCAACTAAATAAAACTGATTAAAATTAATTAAATTTTAATATTAATTTCACATACAATAAACCTATCTTTTGCTATAAAATGCACACCTAACCTCTCATTTCTCCGTTTAGGAAAGTCATCCCTTTCAGGGAGAAGCTACTTCTAAGCATATTAAGCTTTAGTGTGTTAAGAGACATTCACAGATTGTTCTCCAATTATTTTGACAGAAGCGTACCCAGCTTTTGTCTTTAATTATTTACTGCATGGCCCCAAAATAAATCCTATAATGGGGGAGGGAAACAGAAAAAAAAACCAAAAAAACCCACACACAACCGAACACCAAAGACTGAAAACCCAGTTACTCATCCTCTGATCAATACCATACATACATGTAAAGGTAATACTTAAGGGTATCTCAAATAAAAATTATACTGAAATAAGGAAAGAAAGAATACATATCTATCTAAAAATTGTTAAGTAAGAATCATCAGCAGATTAACAGTCATCTCACAGGCAAGTTTTTAGCTTCCTTGCCTTGAAATTAAACTTAAAAAAAGAAAAAATACCTACTGGTGTCTGCCTGGCTGCCCACGCTGATGTATCTGTCATTTCCAGGAAGGGCTGTTTGATAGTAAGTTGCCTCCTCTACCTGGGGAACCTTGGCATTCTTTGCGGTGAGGAAGGCCACAGCCAACTCCAGATTACCATTGCTGTCCTTTAAGCGTCAACAAAACAAAAAAGTGAGAAAGTCCCACCACCCTTTTATAATTTTTCCTAACAACAAAGGTCAACGTTACAAGCAACTTACAAGATCAATGACACATTGTATTTTCAGGTGAAATATGATTAGAAAAGAAAGTTTCCAAATTTTACATATTCTGTATACTTCACCATTTTTAACCAACAGAAAGATAAAATATATTGTAAAAATTTACTTTGGTAGAAATCCATTTATTTCAGAAAAAAAATTAAAGGTCTTGTAGTGCAAGTCAATCCCTCAACAAGCGTAACCAACACACACTCACAGACTTAACAGAAGCTAAATTCTTCTGAAAATCTACCATTTCATTTTTAAAGCAAGAAATGCTGGCTTTTGAGGGGCAGTTGTGATTTATGCTGAATCTGAAGAAACAGCTATATGTATATATGATTTAAATTCACTAAATCCTCATTTACTATGTATAAATGGCTAAAAAGCTCTGCCTGAGGGAAACAAGGCTTCTTCTTTTTTTTAATTTTTATATATATATATGCGCATATATATGTATTTGTGGAAACAGAACACAGCGAGACCTGCCATTCTTTACTTGCATCAAAGAACTCTTCTGTGCTATGAAAGAATTTACAATGGTTGAAAATACAGTGAAGCAATAGCAAATTAGCAAAGAGTGGCAAATTCAAGTTCTTCATTCTACATACTGAACAGGACCTGTGCATAATAGAAAACTCAACTACATCTTGACAAGAAACAATACTTAACCCATCAGGAGTTGACCAGTTGCAGTAGCACCACGGTATTTCAAAACACTTTAGCCAAAGGTTAAAGGCAAGTCAAACCATTCCTATCTTTTCATTTTTGAACAGCAGATTAATTTTTATGTCTGTAGCAGAAGCGATCGAGATTCGTTCTAAAGTGAACAAGCCATCATTATTACCTTTTTTCCCCTGAAATAAATCTAAAAAGAATTCAAGCTGGGAAGGAAGGGAAAACAAGAGTAAGAAGGGGTGGGGTTTATGGCTTTCACAGGCAGTTAAGATATATATGTTCTGCTATAAGTCAGACATCCATCTTACCTTCAGTGCTTGTTGTAGTACCTGGATGTCATTGATACCAGTGATCTCCCTCAGCTGATTTAAAAATGTTTGCTGGTGCTAAAAACAAAAACAGATCATCAAAATAAGGTAGGAGCCAAATAACAGCAAAACCAATTACTTACAAGAATATGCTTTTCTGCAAACATTAAAAGTATCCCCATATATAAGCTTTATGCACCACAAAGGGGTAGAACCTTCATTATTCAAGCTTCTCTTAGTTTCTGCAACTTGGGCACTTTTAATTCCCAAATGTAACAGTCTGGTGTTTTGGGGTTTTTTTGGTTTTTTGTTTGGTTTTTTTGTTTGTTTTTTTTAAAAAAAAAAAAAAAAAAAAAAAAGAAGAAGAAAAAAATTGACAACGGGTGAGCTTATGCAAGATGGGTTTAAGCAACCTATATGAAGCTCCAATTGAGCCTCCTGAACAAATAAAATTCCATAGCTTGGTCTTCAAAGGCAGTAGGGGGAATAGCTGACTGAACTCCCACCAAAACCAATGTCTTCAGCTCTCAATTATTCTCACCCCATTATTTCCCTAACATACATAATTCCCAGCCATACCAACCCAAAACCAAATAAATTCATCTCTACTGATCATTTCAGTATTTTAAGAGAAGTATTATAAAAATGTCCACATGAAATACAGTTTCTCAAGAATAAACCAAAACCTTAGGAATCCACCTTAACTGCCTTCCAACACCAGTTGAATCCAACTGTCCCAAATCACACCACCAGTCAGCACCCATGACTGAGTTTAAAGTAACAGATGGAGTTAAAGGAGAATAAAAGGTTCTAGGTCTCTTAAATCACTTCATAAGATTTTTGAGGCTTTTTTTTTTTTTTTTTTTAACAAAAGCCTGGTCCCACTCCTGTTTAGATCCAACATTCCCTCCGCTCATGCTCAGACAGCACATCACAGAAGCAAAAAGCAGGCACTAGGCTAGAACAATCCTTGAACTCCAGTTAAACATTAAATCATCTTAACCATTAAGACAATGAAAACAGAGGGCTGACCATTGTTCCATACTAACAAATATCACTTTTCTTTTGGCAGATGGGAAAAGGAGAAAAGCTTGGCGGTATTTGCAAGTGGTTTCTTTTTTATTGTCTGCCCACCACATCCTGAACTCAAAACAATAATTTCATCTATAAAAGAGTATTTTGTAAAGTACAGCGTTTTGTTTGTTAGACAAAAAGCGTATTTCCTATCAGTGACAAATAAATATTCTCCTGTTATGCTCCAAATTCAATTAAAAAGAATAAATAACTACAATTGTCTTGCAGCTACTTCTAAAACACTTCTTTTTAAAATTAATTATTTGGAATCAAATATTCCAATACCCTTATTCTCTCCTTATCACAGCTTTGTATAGAGGAGGAAATTAAGAACTGCATGAATGCTGAATTCCCCAGTGTGAAATTAACCTGGCAGGCACTACTTCATGCCCTAATAAGTTGAAATAGAAGGCGTATAGTTCAGGATGTTTATGAATTACATACACAATCTTTTCTTCATTTATGATCCTAAGGGACGCTTCTAACAATCCAATTTGCCTTTTTTTTTTTTCTTCCTTTTCTTTTTAAAAACCCTGCTATTGGCACAAGAAAAGTGAAGTGAAGCAGGAGAACAAACTCCCACTCTATCCCCATCCCTCACCCCCTCATTTGTTTACTCTGTGCATTTCATAGCACTGTACAAAGGCAGGACTTGTTTCCCCTGTAAAGTTGCTTTTCTGCCCCTGGGTCTGGCAAGAAGCAAAGAATAGAAACAGAATATTTGGGAAAAGTAATTACAACAGCATTAAAATCAGCAGGAGCAATTCAAGGGCAGTGCATGGCAGCAAAAGGGATTTCTTTTTGTATTTGCTACTAATGCGACAGTTTATAAAGCAGAAAATAGTTTCACTATCAATTATTATAACAACAAGTTATAATGGTTTTATGTATCTTCCACAATATATACAACACTTGGAAAGGCTGACTGGAGGATATTCATTGTTCACAGAGATTTGGAAAAGACAGAAGAGACACAGTTTACCAACAAAGAATCTCTTCGCAGTTCAAAATATTGGCTGTTAACTTATGAGCACAGCTGTGACTTATAAACCTAGCCATCTGTAGTTTATACACAGATTTCAGTATTGCAGTGCAAAGCTGTGGTTTGAGGTCCCCTTCCCAAGGACATAGACATTTAGCAGATCAGAACCAGGCCCAGGGATGCTGCTTTCTCATCAAGCAACAATTTACGTACCTAAACTCTTGGCCTTAAAAAAAAAGTAGATTTAAGGCACTCAGCTCCAAAATTTCTAACTGATAGTTAATTGAACAACACAGAAACTATATAAGCATCCTAGTTACAACTGACAAAAATTAAGAGGAAAATTAGCAGTTGTCCCAAATACCTTTAAGGGGACCTGAACTGCTCTGGGGTCACAAACACTTGGCTCAGACATTACTGGCTCTTCAGGTAAACATGGACAAGCTGCCATTAAACTCTAACTGAGCTTCAAATCACACATAAGTTAAAGAATGACGATAAAATTTCCTTCCTAGAAGGGGAAGGACAAAACATAAAAACAAAGCAACAAAACCAGTGTAATTTAAGTTGTTTCCACCTGATCAATATGTTCTCTTAATACCTGCCAACAGACTAACAGGACTTCAGAAACAATTATAAAACTGCGTAAGGCGGCTAAAAACTTCTTAAGGCACCATTTGACTGGTGGCCTTCTCTTCCACACATTCACCATGTTCCCCTCATCCTCTCAAATCTAATATAGCTGACAATCTCTACTGCACACAGACCTTTCCTGCAACTGCATGTTTAACTTTGCCATTATTCTCCTTTACTGTTATATTGATATGTTACCACCCATGAAACTGTATTAACACAGGTAATTATATTTCTTTTCATTACAAATGACAGTGCAGGCAACTACTATCAAACTTCATTCATTAATCAAGGGTGTGAGATCCAATTTTCTTTTCTGTTTTTCTTTTCACTTACAAAGTTTGTGAAATACAATCATACCTAAATTCAGAGAGCTAATACTACTTAGTTCTTGATGTAACTAATTTAGTGCATCTGTACTAGACTGCAGAAGTCAAAATGGGTAAAGTTTATTTGTTTTGAATTACACTCCTCTAGTACAATAGATGATTTAAAAAAAAATATTTCACTGTTACCCATGACCGAAGTTCAGACATCAATTTCTAATGCAACTGTTAAATAGTTAAGTCCCTTCTGTACTGTAACTAATATTTAATATAATACTTAGGACTTCTACATACAAAGTGAGCCACTCTCCTTACTCCTATTAATGCTCCTTCTGATTACATCTACCCTAGAAGCTTTACTTTTCCCAGAGCTCATGCTAACTTGAGCTGAAGTGACTGTAGCATATAGAACCTCAAGTATCCCCAAACACTAATGTAGATACTCTCAACAATTATGATCTTGATTCACTCAAAGGCTTACCAAAAATACAAAAATACCCGAAAGAGCTCACCCTACACTAAAGCAAATCCAAAACCCAAAGGTGGTGGCATACAAGTATTTACAATTGTCTGAAGCATCTATACTAATGTGTCAGGTCAGTGAGGGAAGATTCAGAACACAACTACAGAAAAAAGTTGCCATCTTTTTTCAATACAACTCTTCCCCGATTCCCTCTTTTTCCAACCTTGCATTAGGAGAGGCTCAAATTCTGAATTATAACTCACTGTCCATTAATTCAATTTAATAAGCAACCTCCCTCTTCAAACGCAGATCCAAAAAGATCATTCCAACAGAACCAGGTGCAACTACTGAAATTCTTTTGGATCCTATTCGCTTATACCCACTTCTGTTCGCCATCCTTTCCTCAAACTTACGAGTGATTCCATAGTTTATCTATAGCACAGATTCTCCAGTTTAGTAGTCAGGACTCCACATATATCTACAGTGCAGCACCAAATGCGTTACAATACATGTGCACACATATACACGACATACACACACACACACTCCACGTAGCTTGATCTGCATTTGACTCAGTTCTAAACCAGCTCCAGGACTCTGCCTATGACACCAGACCCTGCCGGTGCAAGTGCTAGAGGGTAACCCAAATCCCTGGCCTGACAAAGGGGATGGCTCACTGATGCTATAGCCGCCCTGAGATCCAGCTGCTCACACCCCTCAGTCCCACCACACCAAGCAGTAATCAGTTCCCTGGGGCTTTCATGCATGACCTATTCCCAGCCTTCCTCCTTCCCGCTGGCTCTCCGAGGTATGCAATATGTATCTCCAGGCTTTTAGCTCTTGGAAGATGTTAACTAACAGGAAATTCTCCCATTTTCCTGGATGGATGCCAAATTTGTGTATTAGGAATACATGCCCTTATTTCCAATTCTTTCCTTTTTCAGCCATTCCTCCCCTCCTCTCAGGAAATGCCCAATTAAGATTATCTGGTTTATAACCTCACACAATAGCATATTCAGTAGCTGTGCCAGCTAGTGAAGCAGAAAAGGATCTGTACTATTATCTGCTTAGGGAGATACTGCACGCAAATTAGTTCCACAACAGTACTGTAAACTCTGACAACTTATCAAAAATCACAGCAAAAAGCTAAATTACAGAAAAAAGGTAAATCTCAATTTGACTAATTCTGAATCATACTGCAGATAAATTTGGGAAAAAAAGTTAGCCACCTTTTGATCTGTTTATTTTCTCATCTCTGCAGCTTCTGAAGAATTATATGTAAGCTTTGGCTTTATTCATGCAAACATCCAAATATTTTTATTTGTAACACAAGCATTTTCAAACTTAGAAGACAGAACAACCCTCTTCAGTTTCCAAGCACAGAAAAAGTCTCATGTTTAGTAATAAACAAGATGGTCCAACCACTACCAGAAGAAATCAGGGCCTACTGCCTCACTACACAGTTCATTTAAATAGGACATAATGAAAACTAACTACAGAAATCCCTTCCTTCTCAAGGGTTGAACACTTGTACTAGAGACAAAAAGAAAGGGAAAAATGCAAACGCCAAGAACAGCATCCTGACTCAGTCCCTTCACACAAAAAATGCTTACTTTGCTTTCCAGTGGAACACCGATTTAGAAGAGCTATTTGTTGGAGGAAAACCCAAATGACACTGTACAAAATATTTTATATTAAAGACAAGTCTACTGTAACCTGAGCTGCAGACTGTCTGCAGACAACTAATAAGCTAGTTTCCTCATATGATGTTGCTGTAATGAGAACACAGAGATTAGAAGAATGTAATCCTCTATAAAAAGGATTTAAGTTTCTGCTACAAACAAACAAATGAAGAATAGTTAACATACAAAAGACAAGCATACTAAAGACCCTCAATTACTACTGTGAATGTCATTTTCTGCCACATTAATCATATCTCCCAGGAACAGTTAAAAGGCCCACATACACTGCTAAGTATTATGGCTTCCAGCAATGCAGATACATTAACCACCTTCTAAATAAACTGTTGGTCAAGTTCCAAATAGGCAAATAAATATTGACTCCTTCCATGAAGATGCTAAGCTGAAACAGAGGAAACACACAGTCAGCTCCAGAAGGCTTCGCTGCATGTCTTTGCTCTCACCACCTCTGTCCTCAAGGTTTTTCTGTGTGCGTGTGTGCAAAATGAACATACATATCTAAATAGGTAAATTTAAAAGTAGGCATATGTATATAGAAGCAGTATTTTGCTAATGCAAAGACCAAGTTAAATCTCTGCACTGGTTGAAGGCATTCATTGTTACAGTACCTACTAAAGCACAATTAATTCAGTTCCCTTGCCTGGTATCTACTAACTGGGTTGGTTTCCTTTCATTTGGTCACAAAAAGAAAAACCTCTTACATGACACTGTACCCTCTAAGAAAGTAGGTAAATACATTTTCCATTTAGGTGCGTATAAAAATATATATCTCAGCTTTGGCTTGGACAAAATCACCTGTGGGGAGCAAAGGACATGCACAGAGACCGCAGACTCTCAGTCTGGGACTGCTCTGCACAGCCTGCCAACACCTGCCAATTACAGCAGCAGCTTGTGCAAGGTAGGTAATTACCCACCTGCAACTGGACTGAAAGCACACTTACTTCAAGGAGGCAAAAGGGCACACTGTAGGGCAGTAACTTTCAGCCAGCAACAGCCTGGACCAAACAAAAGTTTAATGGGGAAGAGGCTTGAGTGCATTACTTATTTGCATACAGTCCCCGTCCCGTCGTGTCGTCCCCGTCCCCCCCGAAAAAGTAAAGGAAGGATTCGTCTTAGTCATTGTGCTATATAACCTCTATTCTTTATAAGACAACACTCAGAACACTTTCACCATATTTCTATGGCTTCCATGGGCAGTAACAAAGCTGTACTGCTTCAACTGAAAATGCTTTAACAAGTGACTTTTCAAGGAACGTCAAGATTTGATATTAAGGTTTCTACACAACACAAGAGCATGCATTCATGTAAACAGTCGCTATTCCGAGCCTTACATATGCAGCCCCCCGCCTGCCCCCCCCCCCCCCAAAAAAATGAACTCTCATTTACTCTTAACATCTAACACAAATTTATTTTAATTCAAGCAAATATTTAATCTTTTCCAAATGAGATTTTAGAGAGGCTTGAGGAGTTTGGTTTGTATTTACTGACAGTAAATATAAGGCAAACCCACCTCAGATAGTTACACACACTTGCAAAATCACAGAAGTTAAATGTGATCCAAATCATCACCTACGTGGGGAATACTCTTGCAATGAGCAGTAAACCCTGTCAGTTCACAGGGAGAAAGTCAGGAACTTTCCAAACCCTTCCACCCACAGGCAGGAAATGTGGCCTCACACCCTTTCTTCCACATTTACACGGACAGCACAGGGAAGGAATGAGAACCTAAAACCAGATTTCTTACACAGCTCAGGAGGGAGAAGAGTAAAGCAAGAGGGAAGCATCACTTCATTATATATGGAACTTCCTAGGCAAATTCTGGGGTGCTAAAGAATTCGAGTAATAATGCAGCTGGAAGAGGCACCACCGAGTACGTAGATACAGTAACATGGAGAGCATTCTGAAAGCAACAGAAACACACTTCCTTGCACGCATTTAGTGGATTTTGTCTCATTTCCCCTCAGGCCACAGAAGTACTGAAACTCAGCCCTGGACTCCAACTCAATTGCGCTGCAGGTCTATTGCCTGGATTACAACTAAACATGTTCCGGTTATATTATGAAGAGATTCCATTTTTCTCGACTGAAAAAACCCAAACCAAAATAAAATAACAACAACAACGAAGAAAACAGTGGCTGAAGGCAACAGGAGCAGCCACTATAAAGACAAAGCAAGAGCAAGCACTAGGAGGACAGCAAAGCCGTTTAAAGTAACTTACAAGACCACAATAATAAATGGTGTGACCTATGACAACAGTAGTATTAACTGGCTCAAAAACTTTTGTCATTTCCATCAAAGTAACATTGTTGAAAATCAGTCCTCCAAACCAAAGAACGAACAACCAACAAAAACATGATTGAAGTTCTATCTTAAAATTAGGTTATGAGCTGATTTATGAACACTGTTGCTCAAGTGAAGAATTGCTAAGCTTCACACTTCTAGCTCTGATTACTCCTAAACATGCTTCACTGAAAGGTTGATAATCAAGAGACGATAACAGCCTTACTACTTACTGAAAACACAAAAGGTGTCAGAAACGTAAAGTTATTGAGTTTTGACATCTGTATGTTTTAAACCACCACCATGCTCAGCACAGTAGTGAGCTTCCCAATATTAATGACAGCAGCTCTAAAAATTAACTACCATACAAATCAATGAGATTTTTAGTTTCATTTAACTAGCTGCAACTTCAGGTTGTATTCACTGGAATGGCCACAGGAAAACTTGCTTTACAAAAATCGCTTTTGATTCTTACACACTCCATTAACTGTGACAATAATTAACAAAAATATCTCTGCTCCAATCCAAACCTGATGGGCGATTAGCGTTATTGGTAGCAGTAGGGGGGTCTTTCAAAGCACCGGTACAGCTTCCCTGTAAACTATGTACAAATTCTGAAGGATTCCTCCAAGAACCCACCCGTGGAAAACAGCTGGGCAGCACCACGTACCAGCGGCATGCTGCAGCCTCAGTTCACATCCCAGTCCCACCTCAACATGTTCAGACTCCAGCACCAAGAAAGCTGCGAACGGCATGTACAAGCCACAGCACATTAAAACCAGTGGGCTCAATGACAGGTGACACTACACAGACAGAAAGGAGGCGGCAGCTGGAGGACAACAGATATACAGCTAACTCGCTGTGTATATAAACATATGCATACATACACACACATATATATACACATACACACTTCACAATCACTCCTGGCTACTTTCTGTTGTAAAAGCTCCCTTCTTAATTTTTTTCTTCTGTTCATAGACATGCCTAAACATTACACTTTACAGTGTCTGCCCTGGCAGTATCACCAAGACACAAGCTTTCTCCTCACAGGAAAGACTATTGCCCAGGCCATCATAATTTTACTGTAGCAGCTATTAAAAAAGTCTTTTTGAATGTCTGTCAAATAATTCATAAAAATCTTGTCTTTCCAACGTCTAAAACAACGCTGTGAAGATCCACATTTTAACTTCCCACTTTGAGATATTTTCCTTTACATCCCAATCACTGTTTAATCCATCATGCCAAACACAAGCTATTCCAGCTCACTTTTCAGGCTCTTCAACAGTCCTTTCATCACCCATTTATTATCTGTCACTGAAAGGCTAAAACCTACATCTCAACTTGAGAGGGCAGTCCTACCAGCCCATTCAAGTGTTTAGCTCTTTTGATATTGTTTTTTTTTTCCCCCCCATATAGCCATCATGCCAGTCTCACCCTGCTCTGCACAGTATGTAAGAGTTCCCAAGAAAACAACATCAAGCTAGCCCCTTCGCCTTCCTCACCCTGCTGGATAATGAGGAACACTCCAGGAAAAAAATAGAACCAACTCTGGAAGCTGCAAGAAAGCTGCAAGAGTCCTCAGATCTGTGGGATCCCAGTCCCTGCAAATACTTGCGAACAATAACATTTGAAGGGGCTGTCAGACCACAAGCTGCTCCTGACAAGTCAGCTGCCCTTCCCAGGCAGTAGCTCCTGCCAGTATGGGCCAGCCTAGGCTGGTGTTGCCAGATGCCACCCGGTCTGGCCACGAGCCACCCCTGCCTTTGAGCCAGCACCACCTCTTGCCTGAATCTCCAGCAAGCCAGCCCAGGCTCTCAATAAACTATCATAAAGCCACTCTTCGCTTTTAATTAATTTCCTGCTGACTTTGTGAGAGCCACAGGGGGGAGAGGGCAAGACCAAGGCTGTGCCTATTTCCACCAGATTAAACTGTTGTGGAGCAGCAGCCTTATGAGAATGAGTTGTTTCTCTGCCTTTATTTTAACCCTGTTTTTATCTAGCGAGATAAACGGGGCCGGGGGGGAAGACTCTCGCAATCCTTCTCCTACTTGGGCACTACTGCAGAAAACTTACTCCAAAAAGAAATCGATAGAAAATTCATACAACAGGGATCTGATGCTCCTGGTATGTCTCAGCAGTCCTGCAAAGGAACACACATGCTCAGGGCTACTCCTGCATGGGCTGAAGCCCTGTGTGCTGCACTCAGCTCCCTGGTTTGGGTGTTCACACCTAGAAAGATTGAATTTACTGCAACTGTTAATGGCACAAGTATCAAAGATCCCACCTCACCTCAAACAACTCCACTACGTGTCCTAGGTAAGCAATACCAGGGGAGGTTTCACAAACAATTTTTCCACACAAAATTCAGACTACTATAGCCCAGAAATCCTAAACAAAAGTCAAACTGCAATTTTTAAGATAAGTCTGTATTATGAAGATTCCATGGTATTATTCAATAGCAAGGACGCATTTGGGCAGAGAGCTCAGCTGTCTATTTTGAATAGGAAGAAAAAAAATTAACAGAACGCCTTTCAATAAAGACTTTTCCCCCTAGTCCAATTAAAAAAAAATTACTAACCTGAATTCCTAAAAAGTGGGCTTTGTGATCACAGAGTGTGCTCAGACCCAGAGACACCCGCCCTCCCTGGCCACCTTCAGCAGCTGGGCCCAACCCCAGGGCTCCCCAACACCCTCAGCAGCAGCCCCAGGCTCCCCGGCAGCTTGAGCAGCCAGTGTGCAGCTCCCGATCATGCTGCCTGCTGCTGCCCCCCTCCCAGGGCCAGAAGAAGTTAGGAGAGACAACACAGGGAGCTGGAGAAGAAGAGTGGACGAGAGTACCTCCACTCTACTGCAGGGATGTCTTCCAGGGGTGAGCTCATCCTGCAGCCTCAACTGATCATCCCAAATTCTAACCTGAGGTGCATTACAAAATTAAATTCCATCAGAAAAGTCATGCACCCTTATTTGCAGCACTCAGTAAAAATATTTAATAGCTTATCCTGCCTGCCACTAATAATTTAAAAAAGAAAAAAAAAAAAAAAACAAACTCCTGTGAAGAGACACACATTGTTAGCTTGGGGGGGGGGGGGGGGGGGGGGGGGCAATAAAACAAATAAACTCCACAGAACAACTAGGCTACAGATAACTAAGTCACCTAAAATCCAGGACAGTATTTAACAGGCTGCCCGCAAGGCGATGGGTTTCTGACAGCAGTTCCAGCTTCTCCGGTGAGGTGAGACAGCCTTCCCTGGGTCAAGCGCCAGGAAGGCACGGGCACGTGCTGCATCCCTGCAGAAAGGCCACTGCAACACCACAGACTGTCAGCCTGTGAAGGTCAGCAAGCAGCTTTCCTTTTCATTAGGTAGTAACCTCAATGGATGCAGATGACATTAGAATCAAGATGAACTTCAAACAATGGAGACACTGTAGTATTTAAAGTATTAAAGTATTTAAAGATGTGTTGAGATTTGCACCGAGGATCAGCATGTAATTTTACTACCTCAAAATCAAAGAAATAGCAAATTTAGCAATGTATTCTTTCAAGGAGAAAGAAAAAAAGCTAATCTTGAGAATATTTGTTTTGGTTTTGTTTTTTAATGAACTTTGAATTATCTTCTATTGAAACGCACATTTGCCTCAGCCCCCACAGAAAGCTGAACATGTTATATTCTAATATATGACAACATGGTCTCAAAATCTTACAACTTTGGTTTGCAACTGCTGTTTGTTGTAACTTAGCCCTGTCAGTCTCCCCTACTCTTGGCAGCAGCGTGGCACTATCATACCGTAGTGACTTTCTGCCATCCTTCATCACTGCATACCTAGCTGAAACTTCACATGCTGACTTGCATAAAAGTGGTATGAAACACTCCTCTGAGGAGTTCACATTTCTGAAAAATGATGTGAAACATAAAAATTTTTAATTCTGCGCTGCCTTCCTAGCCACAGTGTTATGCCAACACATTCCCCAAACAACAACAGAGGTAATAAACTCCCAACAACAAAATCTTCACCCCTTTTCTACTCAGTAAGGTCATGAAGCAACAGTCTTCAGCATTTTTGCTGGGGATAGCAGGCTGATGCAAACTCCTTCCCTGGTCCACAACAGCACAGCAGAGCCTGTACACCACACACATCCCCTCTCAGCACTAGGCAGCAGGTGGCACATTTACCAGTTGCCTTTAAATCAGGCCCAGAAAAAGCTTCAAGGTAACACGCCAAGTTACCAAGAGCTGGAACTGACGATGATGGGGCAATCTGTCTATAAATCCAGAGGCTACCCAACAGACCAGCTGACTGTACCCAAAAAAGCAGCCAAGTCTGCTTCAAGTGAGGGGACAATTACAGTCCAGCCAGGGCTGTCACAAGAAATGCTCTGTGGCTTTTAGCACTAAGTCCCACAAAAAACATGCAAGACTAGAAGGAACTTTTAGAAGTTGCCAGTAAGATGTTGGTTATTGTTTAATTTCCCAACAAGTAATGGAATACAGAGAGAAAGAGAAGACTTAATTCTAGTACCCTATTAAAAAAAAAAAAAGTTATAAGCTTAGATGCCTGAATTAAAAAAGCTTGCCAATTACTACCACCAATAATTAAAAGGTTCTAATGTAAGAAAAGAAAACAGTAGTGGGCAAGTCTAAATTCAAAGAGCATGGTCATCAAACAGGTGAGAAGTTACATGAGACACACATGCAAAATTTCAAGAAAAGAAGCTGACAAACGGGAAAGTAGGTAATACCAAGAACAGGAAAAATTGTAGGCTGTCCAAAAGCTACTTAGCTTAAAAAAAATTTAAAAAATCGTATTTACAAGCTTAAAAAAAAACACCAACTTTCTCTTATGTATTTTCCTATGATTCTGTACCAAAACAAAGCAAAGGTTAAAATCTGCAAAAATATAAAATGCTTTCTCAGTCATAACATAAGATTTTGGGGATACAATGAAATATACAATATTCGGTCCTTTAACCAGGCCAGTTACACCTATGCACTTTTGAAAGCGTTAAAAAAGAGAGTAGAGGAGAAATTCCTTCTTCAAAGCAGCACATTTTCAGAGGAATGAAATGAAACCAAACAGAAAAGGGAAGTGGAGTAGGAGTCTATTCTCACCACCTCCTCCTCTTCCAGAGATGATGAAGAACGCCACGTGCCTGTGCATACCCAGCCTTTTCCAGATGCTTACTTTAAAGCACTCAAAGCATACACCTGAATGTAAATGAATACTATTTTCAACTTCCACGTAACACTTCTTTTTGTCCGGCTTAATCCTAGTAAAAACACAGCTGAACTCAACTTGTCAAAATGTGGGGATTTTTAATTGAATTTTATTGAAATTCAGAAAAACAAATTTGTGGTTTGAGAATAAGAACAGAAATTTTCAGCACAGGTACCTGACTTTTCTTGAAGTCGTACAGCTGTGAGAAGAACAGCTATCACAGAAACCACGCACAAACTCAAGCCCAGTATTTACTGTTCATCAAAAGTAACAGATAGCATTAAATACAGCTACACAATTCACAAACCAAAATTTTTACATCTCAGACCCTAATGTCAGGTGAACACCTTGTTCTAATTAAAGGGAGCCCTCTGGACTATGGGGTACAACATGAGGGAAACAATGAATTGTCAGTTTGTAGGAAGGAGCCACAGAGGTGTATATAATGTCACTGTATCACGTGCATTAATTTCCATAAATTCTGCCTAGACCACGATAAGATACCAGGGTCAATAAAATTTAAACAGCTATGGATCATGCCTTCAAAACGCTAATGCCCCTCTGAAAAGCTTCTATCAAATACATTATTCTGTCTACGTGTGCTTATTGTAAAGCTTAAAAATATGTTTTCACCTGATGGCTAAAAAAGCTTTAGTCAAGGATATTTAAGCAGTGTCTGCATTTGCTCAATGCCTAAACTTTGATAAGCTTGACAGTTGCCAGGTAGTTGATAATAGAATCATTTTAGAGGAAGTGCTGTGCAGGGCATTGTTTTTTTCAGCAAGAATCGACCAGTTAAAATAATTCAGAGACCTACTATAAACAAAAGCATCAAGTCACAGCTGTGCATATCAGAATAAAAACTATTAGAGTTCAGAAATTATTAGAGTTTAGAAATATCAATATTTCTGTTGCGCTTTAAAAATATATATATATATGTATATGTTTTACATACACAAATCTGTGTCAGGCAATGTTTCCAAAGCTAACCTAGTTGCACTCCACCCTTCAAGCTGTTCCACATCACGTTATTTGGATTCCACCTCTCTAACATCCTTACTCCAGAGAGCTACATTAAAAGTGTGGACACTTAGTGTTGCCACCTCTCACAACAGTGCTATTTCTGTTAAAGTCCCATCATCAGGTAACATCAGGTTTCAGGAAAACTTTCATGCTGATGGCTTTCAACCTGCTCCTGAACTTCATCCATTATGGCGAAGATAAGCAAAAGTACATGGCCAACAACATATTAAAAAGAATGAAAACTACAAAAACCTAACTGTAAAAAAAACAGTGCTGCCTTAAGCTGCAAGAGTCTACATCTATATAGATTGAATACTTTCATTGATTTTCAAATGCTTATCATTAATGTTACTAAATACATGGAAAACAAGTCCATAACTAAGTGGACAAGAACTCACAAAGCCTGCCACACATGACTGAAGTTGTCAGTGTCCCCCACTCATGACAGTGTGCCAATCCGTCCTTTATACCATCTCAGGACCCAATTCTTTCTTCAACATCACAGGAGTCTCAACATTGACTCAAAAGGTTGCTTAACATCTTATTCATGTTAAAGCCTAAAACCACACATTTTGCACCATGTTCACCAGGAAAACTACTACGTTGTCCAGTAGGTTAAAACCACCCTTCTGCCAGAAGATACAGCCCTGCAGCTATCAGCAGAAGGGAGCACAACACCACAGCCGCTCCAGATCACAGACCAGTGTATTCACCCCAAATATCCAGGCAGGGAGCTGTAACCCATGCAGCAAAGAGACAGACTCAAATTCCCTTTACTCACTTCTGAAAACTGGGAGGGTATCATAGAGCAGAAAGGTGGTATGAACAGGATCACTCAAAAAGAAGTTTCATGAAAGTTTTCTATTAGTGGTCTATAGAGCCCTTAGTCTTTTGAAAGTTCTGAAGTCCTAAAGAAATCTAATGATAAAGAGATCTAAAGCCTGCAATACAATGAAAGCACGCAAAGTTTAATGTTGCAAAAAAGCAACATTTTAAATAGTGATTGTCCTCAACTATGGCACACAGTGCAGTTGCTCTCCATTCTACCTAAAAGTTTACTTGAGGTGTGTTGGTACAACACAATTTATAACAACATTTATATTCAGCACAGCATTAATGTAAGGTAACATTAAAAAATAAGACATGTGCTGTTCAGAACACTTTATTGCCAAATTAAGAGTTACAAGCGTTTGCAAAAAAACAGCAAGAGATGCCATTTGCCAATGTGATGCAGGAAACAGGAAAAAGTATTTCGTTTTACTTGGCCCAAAGCCTGTAGCATCATACAAAGCATGTCCCTGTATCCTGCTCAGCAGTAAAGCATCTCACCGCCTCATCTTTACCTCAGTCTCACAACTTTAGATTACTTTATCACTATATTTATTATTTGAAAGAAAGAAAAAGGGGGAGAAAAAAACGAATTTATCAGAAAAGTTTCAATTTTACACACTTTACATACAACTTGATATTTACAGTACTAGCTTTTCCCTGTTAATTATACCTGAGCACCCGTTAACTAGAACTTCATGCGCACCACAGTTCCAAAGTGAATGGAAGGAGTTACCACCCCACCTATTGTACACTTAGCTCTCTGGCAGAAGTCACATGCGAGTTATGTTAGTTTCACTGAATTAGTGAAACTGAACTAATATTCACTACAGTTAATTATCTCCTATGGTTGGTAGGTTGGCTTCTTAACAGCACCTCAACTGATGAGGTGTAATCATCAGCTAACAGAGATGGTCTTTTACTAACAGGGAAAAAACAAACGAACCAAAAAAAAGACCGACATCTACCTTGAATTCAGAAAATAATTTTGGAATATGTTGTCACAACAGCTTCTCCCACATTACTTAACCTAATCTCTGGCTCGCTATTTGCATTGTGATGCTACACTGATACCCCAAGCAGGAGTCAACAGCCCCCTGGTGAGAAGCTGAATTCTCTCAAATTACCTGCTGACCAAAGATCAACACATCAGTAATTCAGTCACTGGGTTTTGATGGGAAAGTTTTAACACATCTATCTAAAACCAAACAAAAATCCAAACACCAAAAAAAACCCAACACACACACAAACCTTCACTATGACTTGGTGCAACCTTCCCTGCCTTTACATAATCAGACTGGTTATCACAAAAGAACTGGAAAGCAAAAGTGCTTACAATACTTTTGTTTCCCAGAGAAGCTGCTCCCAGACATGCAGCTTTTCAACTCAATGAAAGTAGAAAAGACTTTCCTGTCTAGGTCCAGGTCCTGGCAACACACACCCCTCCAAATTTTAAAAGGTTTTAATATTCTCTTTAAATTCACTTCAAGGATTTTAACAAAACCAAAAGTTGGGCTTTTAAAGGAATTTATTCCTAAAGGAAAATATATAAGTGAAGACACAGCTCTTAATCTTTTTGTTTACATTTTAAGCTAAGGAGTATCAGGACTGTCACATTTGACTCTTAACTTTTGCCATACGACCAGCTGGGAATTCCAAATCAGCATCTTGATTACAGAAAGCTAAGAGCAATAAAACATACAGGAACCCTAGAAGCACCCCTGGGTGCCTCAATAACCGCCTCCTCCACTGGCACCAGCAGCAATGGCTGTAACGGGGTGACTGATGCAGCACCCCAAATAATTCCTGGCAGAGGTGACGTGCGAAGGTTAGACACCTCCCAGCCAGTTCTGCAAAGATCTCAGACCAGCCTGAAAAGGCAGCCCCCAACTCAGCTGGCGCATGGGTAGATTTAACAACCCTGCCACTGCACCAGTCCCCAGCATCCCAGGACATCCCTCAACCCAAGCATGCACGTCACTGAAGTTACAGTGCCAGCTTCTCGCAGATTGAATAATCACTGTCAACACTTGGGTGGGTTCTTCAGCCAGGAAGAAGAGAAGATGTAGCCAAAACCAGAACAGAAAATACATCTTTTATTTCTCTTCAGTTAAAGAAGGCCATGAACACCAACAGAATTCACAGGATTAAAGAGATGCAACTTCCTGCTTTAACATATCCTTTCTTTCAGGCGTAAAAGTGCAAGAAAAACAACTGTTCAATTATCCTCCCACTTATCTTTACAAAACACTTAAAAATGTGAAATATTTTTCTGTTTTGAGACATGGGTAATCAGCTTTTTGACCTCTTCATAGAAGCTGATGAGTTCCATCATCTTTTGTAGCTGCTGCTCCTAGTAGCTGTAGATACAGGGTTATCCTAAAAATATATATATATATTTAGGGAGCAATAAAGATATTTTAAAATAATAGTATAAAAGGTTAACAGGAAATGTATACATCTTACATTATCATATTCTGAAACAGTATTTTTCTTTCAATGTATAAACCAGAAGATATTTAAAGCGATTATTTCAGACAGAGGCTATAGTTGTAAGCTCCTGCTACAACAATCAAAATTATTACTGAACTTTTGTGAAAGGTTTTCTACAATGCAACAAGCAAAAATGCTATTGAAGGTTTACAGAAAGGTACAGATTGATATTACACTATACCAAGAAAAAAATTCCAAGATTCAGCAGGATTGCATAGCTACCACAAAAATACCCAACCAAACCTAACCACACCCACACATCCTCCCACCAAAATCCATCAGAACATCCACAAAACCAGAAAGCATTCAGCATACCAGTCTGACAAGGGCTTTCCAAATTACTTTGAAACACTGACCTTTTCGCACCTTGCTTTAGCTTTCAGAAAACCCGAAACAGGAATCTATGTAGAAGGTGTAACTACAAGTAATAAGAACTTTTTTTTTTTTAATACATAATGAGGTGTGTGTATATCTAAAAGCATAACTCCATAGCACTTCAAATAATTTCTGCAAATTACTTAGTAGATGGTGCAAACGTATCCAGTAAATCAGTCTGGTTATTGGCCAAAAGAGGTAATAAAGCCTTCAAGACCAGCAGTAGTAGCAGGCATAACCCCCCATATTCAAGCATATTCAAGGGGCCTGCCTGCTACACAGTCCAAACACAGGCAGCCCAGCCCGTTCACGGGCAGATATGTAACCCATCCTCATTACATGACCTGGGGTGCATTTCTCAGGAGAGGACACCTGCGTGTTGGTCACAGGCCAGAGCAGCTCTGGTCACATGATGAGAGCAGGAGCCAGAGCCTCTCAGATCCACTGGAGAGTCAGGCAGGCAGGCAACCCTGAACTCAACTGATTAGAACACAAAGATTTTAAAGGCTGTATCCTCAGAAGGTTGCCACCTACCGAGGTGAAGAAAAAATAAAAATAAAAAATAAGCACAACTCCCATAATACCTTTCTTGCACACCAGTTCCTCGGTAGATGCTCTTTGTGATCACCTCCTGCCATTCAGGGCTGCATCAACATCCCTATTTCAATTGTTGGAGACGTATGACTGCCATCTTCCATATGAAGAAGTACCACAGTACTAAGAAATCAGTGGCCATTGCTTTCAGGAAAGATAAGCAGTCAGTACCATATTATGTAGATTTTTCAGTAAGTACATCAAACACATGGGATGATCAGAGCAGAAGCACGCACAAGCTAGCACAATGTCCTCCTTACTACCCCAAACAAGAGCAAGGTAAAGGAAGTAAGTAGTATTAGACCTTGCTTTAAGCCATGCATTGTTTCAAGTGGTAAATATCCTTAAATGTTTGTGCTTCTTAAACAAAAAAAACCCCAAACAAACAAAAAAACCCAAACACAAAGTACTAACTGTGCTGACACACCTAACTTTATTCTACTACTCCTCTGATTAGACTGCCAATATGCTCCTGAATCTGAATCACAGGTCTGAAATAACAGTGGGTGTGGGAAACCAAAGGACAGATAAAACGCTTTAAGTCCATCATGTATCAACCAACACTCAGTCTCTCTCCAGAAGCAGCAGAACTTGATAATACACATTGCTGAGAGGCCAGCTAAGCATCACCCTTTAAAACAGCTTCTTCATGCTGCTGTTTTGAGATGACCACACAGTAACTACCACTTACAGATGAGACACCACTGAAACATGTATGACCTCTCCAGATTATTTCTTCCAATTACTAGAAAAACCACCATTCACCCCAGCCCCTGTTGCTGAACCCGCTGTGTAAAGGACAGTGGCCGAGGGAAGGGTCTGCACAGCACCAGGGGCAGCCTGGGACCATCTTCCTCTGGGAGGAAGATTCACGTGCACCAACACAAGCTGCCCCCGTGGCAGTGGTGCAGGACTGCTTGGAGTACAGGGGATACTGCAACACACATGCCTTAGCTCTTCAGCAGCAAGAAGCCAGCCAAAAAGGCTTCTACTGGACAGAAACACAGACAAGACAAAATGAAAAGCTACTTTTTTTTTTTTAACTTGCCTGGCCATTTACCTTTATTCACATGCTGTCGTCTATAAATACGAACATTACAGATAACCCACAGACACCTAACAACATTAGAGAAGCACAAGAGAGCTGTGACGTGATTATTTGCTCCAGGAAATATAAGCTTTAACTAGGAGTCAAGATGGCCAGTAAACATGAAAGAAAAAATTTCTTTCGACCCGATCCAGACGATTTAACTACACAATAAACTAAAGATAGCTTCAGTGGGAAATGAACTGTTTGTAGCCAAGAGCATTTATTAATACAAACTTACATCTTCAAGTACTGCTGAAGTTTGACACATACTTCCTGTATGACTGTAAGAAAACATCTGATGAACAATGTTGGGAACCACAGCTCTGAATAAGGTATGCTGATGACTCAGGCATCTCTTGGAAACCCAATATATTTCTGCTTGTATGTGGTTTCTTCACACTAACAAAAAACAATCATGACAAACTTTGAGGTCTCCAGAACAAACTCTCCTTATTTGTGGAGCATGGGATTTTCTTCTTTTGAGGGAAGACAGTGAGTTAGTGGTATGGTAACCTCTCCACCTTTCAACCATTAATCAGCGCACTATACCTTCACAATTTTTCTTCTTACACGCAAACAAACTGAACGATGTTAAAGTTCGCCATCCAATTAGCTATTCATTAGTGTCACTAAAATTAGATACTCACTTTGGAGTCAAATAGTATTTTTTTGCAAAATATTTTCAAGATTGCCCTTTCTCCACCCACCCCAGCATGTGGCTAGGGATAAGATAGGTAACAAGGAGTTTCAAATAATGTACTAATCAGATGATTCAACAGAAGTAAAAATGAAAATCCCTGCCATGAAAAAAGCTTGCTATTTTAGAGTTTCTCTAGATACTTACACAAGGAACCATCATCCACAGATGCTGATTACAACTTCAGAATTACTGGTACTTTCATTTTTTACTGCAGCGCAGATTACCAGGTGATATACCACAGTCTCCAGCCACCCTTAAAGCTTATCCTTGATTTGCAACTAAAGTAGTCCTGAACTACTGACCTGCAAGCAGTAGTTTAGCTGAAAACTGTAACCTTCAGGGTTACTGACAGAAAGCGCAAACCAGCAGCTCCGACCAGTGTGTAACAGGTATTACATAATAAATTATCTGATGCGACAATTAAGGGATTATTTAATTAAACCATCAACAACAGGTTTTGTAAAAGTTAACCTTGCTCACAAAATTTGTCAGGTTCACAGCAGCAACAAATGAAGTTGTCAAGCGCAGAAGACACACGTAGCACGGGACTTGGCAGCAAAATTCTGCTACGTTAGCCTGCTAGCATGCTCCAACTGACAACACTACCAACTGAGGAACGAAGAAACAAAATCAGTCTGTCCAGCCCTTGCCTTCCTGCTTAAGCGGCCAAAATCAGTGCTAAGTACTTCCAACTATGATAGCAGCCTTTGGCGAGACACGCCTCTCCCTCCAAATGAGCTCCCTGAAGTAAGTTGTACCACTTTAACCAATTACACTCTCATCATTGCATTCCCACTGTCCACCCTTATGACTGGAGCCATTTAACTTCCACAATGCCTATGCCAAACCACATATACCTTTATTCTCTTATAAAAGCATCACATGCCATTAAAAAAAATAATAATAATAATCAGGGAAGGCACATCACACACAGGGGAGCCTGGGAGTCACATCACTAACCAGAACAGCTGCATTAAAGAGCAACAGTTACTTTTTTAAAAGTAATTTAAAAAGCACTGAAATTTAAATTTTAGTTTTCTTTTTCACTGGCCAGTTCAGTTCACTTCAAGGAAAGAAGAGCTTTAGAAGGCTTTTTTTTTTTTTTTTTTTAATAAGGAAACATTTTCCAGCAGCTCCTAGTGCACAGCAGATCCCCAAGCACTGCCACTCGTTTAACCCCATTCCCGAGGCACGTTAACAGCAGTCCCCAAACCCAGCACCTTCTTACTCCAGCAAGAGCGTCACGGCGCGCCTGTGTCACACGCTGGAAATAGCGTTCACCTTTAGCAGGCGCGATGCAGGGTCACGCCGTGCATGTGCAGCATCCCCCCTCCCAGCCCGTCAAGCCCCGCCGGGGCTCGGCAGCCCCTCACCGGCCGCCGCCCCCCGTCCTGCCGCTCCGCAAGTGCAACAGGCCCGCCCGCGGCCCCGCCGCCCTCCCAGCCCGCGGCCGCCCGCTCGCCGGCCCCAGGAGCCGGCCCGGAGGGGGGCTGACGCGGGGCCGGGCTGACGGCGGCCCCCCGCTGCCCGGCCGCGCTCCCCGGCGCCTCCGCGGTCGCCCCGCCGCAGCCCGGCGCTGAAGCGGCAGGGGCTGGGGGAGGCCGCGGCACAGGGAAGGCCGGGGCCCCCGCTCGGCCGGGGGACGCTTCCCGCGGGCCCGTGCGGCCGCAGGGAGCGGGGAGGCTGCGACCCCCGCGCAGGGGGGGAGAAAAGTTGCCGGCGGGGCGGGGGCTTGGGCGGCCGCCGGAGCCGCGCTGGAGAGGAGCGGCTCCGGGAGGGGGTGGGGGCCAGGCCCGGGCGAGGCCGGCGGGCAGGGACTCGGCGAGGGGCGCGCAGCCGGCTGCCAGGCCGGGCCCTGGCGCAGCGGGCGGGCCCCCGCGGCGCGGCGCAGTGCGCGGCCCGGGCCGGTGTCTCACCTTGGCGGCGCCGCCGGGCTGCAGCACGTTCTGCTCCACCGTCATGGCCCCCGCGCGACTCCCGGCTGCGCCCCGGGCTCGGCGGGCGGCGGCGGCGCCGTGCGGCAGCAGCTGGGCCGGGCCCGGGCTGGGCGAGCGGAGCAGGAGGCGGCGGAGGAGGAGGGGCGGGAGGGGGAGCCCGAGTCACCGCCAGGCGGGCGGGCCGCCGAGGCGGGCGGCCGGCATGGGGCAGCGCGGATCCGCTCAGGCCCCGCTGTCACTCCCAGCGCGGCCGCCCCCGCCGCCGCCCAGCGAGCCCGGAGAGCCGAGCGCGCCGCCGGCCCCGCCCTCGCCTCGGCCCGCGCCACCGCCGCCCGGCAGCGCCGCCCCGAGCACCTGCCCCGGGCGGAGTCCCCCGCCGCCGCGGCTGCCCCCCTCGCCCGCCGCCGGCGGGGCCGCCACCCTGCCCCTTCTCCGCGGTATTTACACCGGCCGCCTCCATCTTGGCGGCGGCGCTCCCCACCCCGCGGGACAGCACCGGCCTGGCTTCGTGCCCAGAGGGAGCAGCCCGGGCCGCTCCGCCGGGAAAGGGCCCCGCGTCCTCCCGCCGGCTGCGGGCTTCACTCCGCCCCTCGCCGGGGCAGCCCCACAGCGCTGCGCCCCGAGGGACGGCGGAGTTGCCCCCGTTCCGCAGCCGCGGCCTGACGAAGGCGAGCGGCCCCGGGGCCGCAGGGGCCGTTCGGCGGCGAGGCCCGCCCTGCGGTCGGCCCGGCCCGGCCCGGCAGGCACCGGCGCCGTTCGCCTTCAAGGACCCGGCGCTCTGCGGGAGGTTTGCAGGAAATCTCAGACAGCTGCAGCGCGGGGCGCTCGTAGCGGCGACAAAGCTGAGCGCCAAACGGCACCTCAAGTGTCACATCTTCCCTCCCTACTTCGCTTTAGCGGGGTGAGCTCGGAGGCGGTGGTACGGTGTGCAGCGTTCACATTAAACGGGAACGTCCTTTAACTGTTTCGCTGCTGATTAAAGTGCGGGGACGCCTCGGGTCCCGGCAGCCGGCACTGAAGCGTGGCACCGCGGGGTGCGCGGTATGGGGAAGGGCACCGTGCCCGGGCGCCGCGGAGCGGAGGCCAGGAGAGGGAGGGGAAGGGCTCAGCTTCGGCCTGTGCTCCGGGCGGGGAAGGCCAGCGTGGGCGAGCCCCGGGGGTGCCGGGCCGTCCCGCAGGCGCTTGGGCAGAAGCGCGGGAGCGGCGGGGCCCCGGGGCGGCGGCAGCGCGGCCGGCGGTGGCAGCGGGCGGGGCGGGGCCCGGGGGCGGGCTGAGGCGGGCGGGGCCGCTCGCGGCGCCCCGGGCACCCGGCGCGGGAGCGGGCAGCAGCGCAGTGAGCCCCGGCCCGCTCGGGTGCCTCACCCGCCGGAGCGCTGGCGGCTCGTAATTCCGTACCCCCGGCCCCGCCGCACGGGCTGAGTGGTTACAGCGGAGGCTCTCAGGCCGTGACGCCGCCGCCTGCAGCTTGGACTTGAGTCAAACGCGAGCGCAGCCCGCAAAACGCTGCCCTTCCACTGGCGCTTCTGTGCGGGAGGTGTTGCGATTCGATCAGTATTTGCTCTTCTCAGCTTTGTTGCTAATAGATTGTATCAGTTCAAACGTGAAACAGCATTTCAGGCTGCAATATACAAGGCGATTTTTAAAATTAATGCTCCCAAAGATTTTCTGGTGCAAAAGACAAGGAACTATGCAGGTAATGCAATGAGAGCAGAAACGGCTTGCGAATTACTTTTCTAGGGAGAAGAGCAGAAATGATCTCTGTTCAGACTGATGACTGCATGTAGAAAGATAGCAGGAGTTCGGGGTTTTCCAAGAGAAGTTTCCTGTAGTGCTGCTGTACCAAAGCGCCAGACTAATCCCTGTGTCCTTCTCTTCCAATATCTAGCCATGCTTTTTCTCATGCAATTTTGCAGCTCCTACACTGTGTCTTTGACATAGGCTGCACTATTTGTGTTCAGATAATTTTCATCAAAGCTATTCAATGTTTATATTATTTGAAAATATTTGCCTCAATGTAGCATTTTTTTGGAAAAAGAAAATACATTTCTCTTGCAATAATTTTTTCAAGTCTTTTCCCTGTTTCAGTTGACTCGGTGGAAGAGCTTCCCTGATGGATAGAATGTGGCCAAAAGTAAAGCACTGGAAAGAAATTTTACTTTTTGTCCAACTTACTTCAAATCAGGATGGGATGACAAAGTATTATCTTCTGTTAAACCCCCCTACCAACGCAATTGTCACTTTTGAGGGCTCCTTCCCTTCCTCACTTTCCTTCAAATAAAAAAAGGCTGAGCAATCCACTCCTGAGACAGGGATTTATCATTGAAATACTGACATAATCTGAACCATAGCCATGCAAATTAGGATTCTGTCGTACATATGGTGTTGCTGGAAACCAGACAGAACGGAGTTTCATGTTAAGTTTGCAGCACAAGTTCTATATGAAGTACATTGAGCACAAGACTGGAATTCATACCTCATCAGAAAATACTAACAGTTTTATCGGGGCCACGATTTAGAAAGAGATCTTGACTTGATGATATTAGTATTCTTTAGTGTCATTAATATGTCAAGGAACTATCACTTCAGAAGAAGTTAAAGCGGATTGCTTGGTTTTACCCTTCCTTCCTTTTCTGCTTTCAGATCCCATTGACAGATGAATTTGTGCAAACCTAGCAGAGGAATCAGTATGATAACTCCAGGTCCAAAAGTTGTCACACCTGCACTGGTACAGTACAGAAAGAACCACTTACATAATATCATGTAATCTACAGAGCAGTACCTATAAAATATCGTTTCTGAGACATGCTACCTAACAAAGAGCCCACAGTCCTTTAATTTCTGAGCTGTTGCTGATGTGCAATGATCATTTAGCTGTCACACTTTCAGAGCTGCAACCATTTTCTTGCTAGTCTCATCAATGGTACTAGTGCACAGAAAGAGAAGTGATCAGAGGCTGCATGGTGACATTTGCTTGAGTCTCAAGAGCTGAAATGTATTTCTCTTTTTTTATCCCTTCCTGTTGTTTCTGTTGCTGGTTACAAGTCGGGCAATGTACCTTAATGTATCGTTAGTATCTTAAATATTATAAGGCGTAGCTATACATATTTTTTCCGGATGTTTGTCATATTTCCCCTTAGCTGCTTCTCACCTTTTAACAGTATTACAGGGTTTGGTTGTTAAACATTTGAAAATGTGTTGCACAACCTCTGCCTCCAGCTGCTTGTTCCCCTTGGTAAGGCTACTCCTGTTTGCATGGTCTCCTCAACAGCAGGGCTGGAGAAGAGATCCACCTGAAATACAACCACAGCCTCCCCTCCCCCCTAAACCAGTTGTTTTCTTCTGCTAGATCAGTTCCCCAAAATGGTTCACTGACTGGTTGTATGAACAGCTGTGCAGGCCCAAAGAGTGACACAGGCTCAGTGATGGTACCCAGTGAGCTTCATTTCACCTGTTTCTTAAATCAGAAAATGATCACACTTTTCTGATTGGAAGACTGCCTGTTGGATGCAAACCATGCCCCTGCTCACTAGGCTTCTTTGTCTTCCCACTTTTTGTAAAGAGCAAACCAAATGCCTGCCAACCACAAAACACTTCAGCACATGTTTTATTGTATACAAAGATCATGTACAACAAGAAATAGCTCATTATTTCCCTTGGTTTTCAATAGGCTTGTTTTTGTCTTTAATTAAGTGCATCATTTATTTAGGGCTTTAATTACACTGTGGCTGCATTTGTTACAGCTGAGGAACTACAAGTCAGGACTTCTTGGTTTTCTTTTCGCAAATGTGTAACCTGCTGTATTGGCCATGAGAAAGCAATGCTTTAAAAAGTGCTGTAAATGCTACAAACGCACAGCTTCTGTAATTAACCCTAGAGAAGAGTTTCCCTGGATTCACATTTATAAAACCTCTTTTGGAGCTCTATCACTTAGGCCTTTTTGCTTTGCAGTAAGTAGTTCAGCCACCTGAAACAAAATCACCACTGCCTCTCAAGAAGCTTTTAAGCACAACACCTTTTAAATCATAATTTGACAATTACTCTCTATGTCACCGGTAACCCTTCAAACATTGCTCCTGCACTTGCAAAATCTTATGTTGGTTATTCCCCAAGGGAAGCAAAACAAAAACTAAGCAAAGTTGTAGCTCAGGAAAGAGAGAAATTGTTTCCTGAAAGCCTTCAGAAAATCTAAAAGTAAAACGAAAATGATGTGAATGTATTTTTTGTTGCTGTACAAAATACAATTTCATGTTCCATCATTTATGTACCTTAAATTGAAGGTCCTTCACCTTCCCGTTGCTTCCTGACAGTAGATATCTATTCATATACCTTCTAAAAGTCAGATGCTACATTCAAAATAAAAATTTTGAGATTTAGAGTACTGAGTCCACGTAACTGCAGCTGAATTCTATAGAAATTATGGATCCTTCAAGAACCTGGTTCAAGCGCCTTACATTTAACCTTTAGCCGTCTTCACATTTTATTTACTTTCTTGACCACACTTGTGCATTGATCATATATTTCACACATGTTTACCTGAGAGGCAATAAGGGTTGGGGTTTTTTATGTGGCTGAAGGTAATTTAGAGCACAGCAATGAATACTAGTCCTTCCAATAGGCATTACCCACCATTTACCAAGCAGTAGAAAGTTTCAGAACTTTTCCCAAAAATACTGCTGTCATTGAAAATGTAACTAATTTGAAGGTGCATGTTTCACAACAAATCACCATCTCCACTGAATTTCTTTTCAAGTAAAACAATAATTGACACTCCCCCTGTTTTAGACTTCACCTAGTGAATATTTCCAGTGTTTATTTTGAATAAACAGCTCAAGCATTTATAATTTTTAGCATCACAAGTGTGTAAGACTCAGACATTCAAGGACTAAGCAATTTATTCTGGATTACAAAGTAATTAAACCAGTTCTGCATAATTTTTTTTTTTTTTCCATTTTTACTTCGAATATATTTTTTCAAATGGCAGAACTTCCTGCAGAGTGAAAACTCACGTTCTTGTCTTCCATTCATCTTCTCAGTCATTTCTTGCTCTCTGTTCAAGCAAATGCTCATTGACCGTGATGACAGCCTATCATACCTCCTGGGTGAGTTTCCCATACGTGCAATCATGTACATGCAAGTGCTCTTCCTTAATTAAACGATGACAGACAATTGCTTTGTTAACCAATGAACTTATATCTGATGGTCTATGTGGGTAAACAAGGCCGCTCTCCATCAGGATCCTGTAATCCACAGAAAAAACTAGAAGGCAAAGCTGATGGGACTAGTACAATGTTCACATTTTTATTTGTCATTTTTCTGTGACTGTCAAGTCACCCATAATCTTCTCCTCGAAGACAGGGAAATGAAAGGACACAGACCACTGAAGTGCATTATTTCACATAGGTTTCAGGTACTCAATTTTTAAGGTGGTATCCAAACCCCTCAGCTAGTTACTTAAACTCCCTGGCCTAAGTATGGAAGGGACTGGGATGCTGCAAGCTGGGATCTGCAACATCCAGCAATCTACAACTTGCTGGATTGCTGAGAGGCACATGCCTAATATACCACCCCTACCATGATTTGGAAAGCTACTTTTAAAGAGGTTGGAAACTGCTTTAGATAAGGATTCATGTTTCACAACTGAAGCTTAATGATTCTTGCTCAGGTCTAACCACTTCCTTCTCCCATCATAGTCTATAGCCTCATTATCTGCTGCTCCTCTGGAATGAGGGGAATGTCAACACCAAACCCTTGATGTTGTAGGAGGACACAGCACCCAAGTCTTCCATCTCCTGGGCGAGTACTTTAAACTCGAGGAGATTAAATAAGGAACAAACATCATTACCGCCTCCCTCACTGGCTGTATTTTTAAACTTAAGCACCCAAGGCTGCTGTGTGTCATGTTGATTCATTCCCATCAGCATGCTCAACGCATAGCTATCAAGTGGTTTCAGGGAAGATGAACTGGGGAATACCACTGCTTCCCTTTTAGGGAACATTTCCAGGCACTCAGCCTTGCAGGCTGGAAGCACACACACAGAAAGACAGCTTCCCCAGCATGTAGGGAACTCTACCAATGAAAATTTGTTTGTCTAAAAATTGGGGGGGGAGGGGGGAGTTTGCATTAATTCTTTTTTTGCTTTTAGATCTGCATTTTCAGTCAACCCAGCTGTAGACAGGTAGCATTCATTCACATAGAACATGGTGGGCATTAGCACAAGGTTTATTGTATTCAGCCTGAAAGATCAGACAGTCCCTCACAAATGACCGTGGCCTGCACGGCAGAATTTGATTACACCTTCTTTTGTTTTGTTTTGTTTTGTTTTGTTTTGTTTTGTTTTGTTTTGTGAGTAAAAACCAAACCTTTAGGATTTTAGTAGGATCCTATAGGATTTTTACAGCATAAAGTCTTCATGCCCACAGCCCAGAAGCTTCTTAAACTTAATAATTCTCAGTCTGGATCACACAAAACTACTGAATAGCAGGTGTAGTAATTTCATCAAAATGAACTGCATGTCTGCTTATTTTATATTGTCTGAGAGGTATTCTGTCTCTCATATCCAGTTACAGGACCACGTGTTCTTCATTTTCTTGAATAAGTGCCAGTTTGTATTGTATCTTATTACTGGCTGTAAGATATTATATGTAAAAGTTTAAGTAGATGTGAAACATAACTGACACATGTGCATGGTCAGGCTCATGCCATCTTGTATTTTTTACCTGTATGTAGAAAATAATTCTTTCTGAAATATTTTTTGGCAGAAAATAATGCATTCTTCATATTATCTCAATGACCCGTGGTGTTTGACCACATTTACTGACTGCAACAATAGCAGTTCTGTAAGTCAGAAGGCATCTGAGGAAACAAAAAAATATTTGTTTTCTTTTTGTGTCATGGGTTTAACCAACAAGCCTGCTTCACCTAAATTTTACAGAAGAACACTGACAGTTGCAAACCATTTCACCTGCCATTTTTTACTTGTTTTATCTGAGCACAGTGTTCATTTGGGTGATTAAAAAGTTAACATTTTAATAATTAATACTGGGGAGGTTACCTATCAGAAAAAGAGTTTTTAATCAATACAGAATGGCACTTTAAGACCTCCTTATCGCTGTTAAGTCACTCAGAGAAGCACTGAGGGTAGTGTGTGGCTGCTGTCTGTGCACTCTGGTCACGGCGGTAGGACAACCTCCAAATAAATGTGTGACTATAATTTGTATGTATTCACATGAAGTACAATATTGGGCTCCAAGAGTACAGCTGGCACCACAAAACCTGTCATTTTATATATTCTAATGAGATTTCCAGTCCTGCTTGTGCTGAGATGACCGACTGAAAGCAGTCATTTAATATGTGCAACATTTATAGCTGATCTTGTCAACAGACTTCACTATGACTCTTCCTCATCACGTTTGGTATATAAAAATGAAACCCACCTAATAGTAAAGCCAGCTTTGTGACCTTCACTACTACAGTATCAGGCACAGCAGACGCAAAGCCTTTAAATGTTAAAACATGGACAGCTGGGGTGAAACATAAGACTTAAAGGGTGACACATTAGATAAACGGGAGCCCAATGAGATGAGATAGGGTCATAAATTGCATTAGTCATACTGTTTGAGAAATGATCTCCAGTGGCACTTTCTTCTCGGTGGGGACTTTAATTGATGATCTTTAGTATTGCAGTGGTAAAATTTTATTCAACTTGTTGCACTATTGCACATTTCATACATATTACCAAGGAAAACCATCCTCAGGGCAAGCTTTGCTGGCATGAAACTCAACATGCAGAAAGGGGGGAGCGCTACACTAGCTAGGACTGCGTGCTGCGCAGTTAAAGCAAGAGTTAATTTTGGGGAGGGAGAGTCCATGACTTAAAATGGAGGCAGTCTGAGGTGGTGACATCGGAGAACACTCTTGGGAACTTGGGTGCAGCAGCCTCATCAGAAACATTGTGTACCGATTGACAATGAGAGCCGCTCAGAGCAACAGTTCATGTGTGTTTCACCGAGGCACGCTACACATGCGTATGCTTTCCAACTTAAAACAAGCTCAACATAATATTCCAGAGAACCCATGAAGCAAGTAAAACACCAAAGGCGAAAACTTAAGGGAAGTATTTGTTATAAAAATGGACAAAATGAAGACAATTAAATAATTCATCACATGAACAGGATGGGAGACATATTACAACTAAGCATGAAGGCAGAGACAGACAAGAAGGTTTTTTAACAGTAGCTGGTCAGCACTGCAGGTGGGTGAATCTCATACATTTAGTTTAGTGGTCCATCTAGAAAACGGGGGCAAAGCTATTAATTCTGAGGGCTCGCTCTGTTTTTGTTAACCAAGGTTGGGAGATGGTACAGCCAAACAGTACTAAGGAATCTCAAAATGTTAACTCTGGAAAGTCATACTCAGCAAGGAGGGACTGTGGGACAAAAAACCTACAGTGTGAGGGCAACCAATACTCCACACCAGCGTAGGTGACTGGCGTGGAAGTTCTGCAGCATGCAGCCTGGGAGATGGACACTTCACTGTGTCTGCAACACTCTCTGAGCCTTTGCAAACATACATCCTTATGGCCTGTCAAAGAGAAGCCACAATGCAGTACTGGAAATACAAGTTCCATGCACATGGTGACGGAGGAAGAAAAACAGGGCAAGAGACACAAAATTCCCCATCCCACCAAATGTGTATCTGTAATAAGGTGAGAAGTTCAGGTAATCACATCTTCTACGGTGTGGGGTTTTTTGCTGTTCTTTGTTCATTTGTTTTCTTTCAGATACATGACAAAAGAGAATTCAAACTGTTTGCTATTCCGGGGACTCCGGTTTCCACAGGAAAGATGCATGGATAAATGTAATACACAAACATATTTGTGTGAGGTTCTGTGATTCAAAGGGTGTAACCATTCACACAATTACAAGAGTTTGGATCTTCACTAGGGGAATTCAGTGGAAGGAAAGCTTTGGTTCTAGGGTTCATACTTAAATACCAGGTAGTATGGACCATAGAGTCAACTTTGGCACGAGCCATCATGGATTTCAGGACTCATCTGGAAAGGTCCTAGATGAAGGCACGTGTTTTCTCAGAACCAATGCTGCTGCTTCTGGTCCATTCAAATTTTCTTCTTCAAGGAAGAACACTTTGCAGAGTCACCTAAACTTAGATGCATGAATGATGCGGCTCTGTTGACAGGCACATCCCATGGCACATCTTTCACAATGTGGTCTTTCACAGATGACCAGGAGAATTACTGAAGGCCAACTGTGACTCTTATCTTTCAAACTCAGTAGTCCCCCTTCCTTGTAGTGGACTTGGACCCACAGCCCGTCACTCAGCCTGCTCCACTGCACAGCAGAGCCTGCAGGGTAGTAGTCTGCCTCTGACAAGAGTTAGCACTGATTTCCTTCTCAGCTGCTTACAATTGCAAATCTTTCAAAACTTACGTGTCTTCCCTTTTCTAGCCCTGCCAGACAGACACCCTTATGACAAAGCAGGAAAAGACAATCTAAGGAAGTAGATGGTATCAACCCATCTATTATTACTGTTTAGGAAGTTGCAACACCTTCTGGTTCTGACACAGCTATTATTGCAGCAGCGTCAACACATCAGATACCCCTTTCCTGGACTTTCTGGAAGCTTTCAAAATGCAGGCAGTTAGAAGCTGGCTTATTGCACCAACTAGGTAAGGTCTGCTACCCATATAAACTTGTGTCCTCCTCCTCTTCTTCAAGGCTGTTGCACTCTCAACCACAGTGCTGTAACTTCAGTCCAGCTCCCCAGAGAGGCTGTGTGAAAAACATGCACTGTGGCACAGGAGCAGACAACAGATAGTAGCTGCCACAGCTGGAGCGGCCCAGTGCCACGAGACCAGTTCTACTTGCCAGGAAACACAGAAAAAAGGGTGATTGGAAGGAAACCGTAAGTATCAGGGTTGTTGCTAGTACAAAACTTACTGCTTGGGTCTGAGTTTAAAGTGAGAAATTTACAAACACTACCCATAAACCAGCTTTGATAACACCCATCTCATCTAACTTCGGATTTCTTACCTTGCCATGAGGAAAGCTGCAGCAAAACTACCATCATGTTGCTACATACGATATTCATACAGGAGGTAATTCTACCTTCTCCTATAATGTTGCTTTACTGTTTCAACATACAAGTGTAGAAAGAATACAGTTACTAGTGAAAAACAAGAGAACCACTCCCAACAGTCAGTAAATAATTCATTTTATTAGGATAGATTAACTTGTCATTGAAGACTCAAGGTATTCCAGGATGGTGGCAACAGTTTGTTTGAAAAGACTGTCTTTTCTTTTCTGAGCGTATGCATATGTTATGTTGCCATTTAGGTGGCGCCACTTCTTGCGTAAAATTTACTTTGCATAATTACAGGCAGTTTTGCAAAGTATTTGTTTGTGATCTTTGATGCTTGCATACCACATATTCTTTCATTTGGTGGAGAATGTAACAGTGTTCTGTTGTAGTTATTTAAATGGGACTAAGGATTTATTTCTGCAATGCCACAGAAAAAAGTCTGAGGTCTTTGGATACTCATGTACTATTTCTTTCTTCTGCATCTAGGCCCTCCACAATTCATCACCGCTTGTTTGCCAGGGGAAAACATCCCCACACAAAAGCAGCTGGCTGGGGCTGTGCGTACATGCCTCAGATGCAAAGTCCAGCAATTTTCATTAAAGTGCTGACGGAAGCTGTTTCGTGCAAAGACTGCAGACTTTGCACTGAGACATATGCAGGTGCTCCACCCTGCCAGGCCAGCTGCGGCAGGGACAGGACAGACGGGACAGCTGGAGAGGTTCTGCCTTGAACAACCTCAGTGCAATGTGCCAGGCTGTCTCTGTCCTTGTCCCTGGACTGAAAGAGTGGGTATACTGCTTTGTTCAAGGAATAAACACAAATGTTACGCGTAACGGGGTACCTGTGTGATGGATGAAGTAAACCTGTGACTTCTCCCATTTCCAAGCAGAATAATTCAGTGAGAAAATTCTGGTTCATTGAGTTCAGAACATTCAGTCTACAACACCATCACGTTTGGTGGCCTTCTGCTGTATCCAAGGTAGTGATGAAACCTTTCCATGCCTACTGCAGACAGCCAAGAGCAAAAGAAGGCCCCTGAGCTTTGTGGTTCTGCACCAGAGCCACCAGCTGAGATCATTAAAGACCCTGGGCATGTTTGCACAGCACAGAGAGGCCCAGGATCTGCCGGCAGCATCACAGCCTTAGGACAGCACGGTGCTGATACGCCGCTAGCTAGTGTGCGTGCCAAGAGAGGGCTGTACCACACTGCTGCAGCTAGACTGATGGTAACTCTCTGTGAACTGCTTATGGCAGGAAACATGGGTACCCCGGCTTTGTGGGCTTCAAGGGAAGCGATGGTAAGTTTGCTAGCTCATATGAGGTATTAGGAAGGAAGATAAACAGAAAGAGAACACATCAAAAATGGTACATGTAGGGGGATTAACAGGGCAAGAGATGTGACAGAGAAGGAAAATTGTGATCTAACATGCTGCACATAATTTTTAGGCTTCAGTAAGACTTTTGTGTTCATATCTCGTAGGCATTACTCTCCCCCTTTTCATTAGATGCCAAAAATCCTTATAATTTTCTCTGTTTTGTTCCCCATTTCCTTTCCCCCTGTGCATTGTTTCTACCCATTTTCTGAGTATTTGTAAAACTCAGTTTCACAAAAGCTCATTTTTCATACATACCAGGTTTTAAAATATAGGAGGCAATCGTTGCTCAGTCTCACAGATGTAAAGTTAGATCTAAAATTGAAGCAAAAGTGTTGAATGGCTGAGGTTTCTTCATGTATGGACAAATCTCGTTATAAAACCATAAAGAATTGTCCTGCTGTCCTTCCTAGATACACAGTTTAATTAATACTGGATATATTTAGCTTTCAGAGTGCCTCTCCCATGCACAAAAGCCAAGGTAAGATAGGAATATTCAGTTGCTATATAATGGGGAGCATATTTATAAAAAACCAAAGCCACATTCAGCAAAGCATTGTTCATTTAGAAGGATGAGTTAAGATACGTAATTAATTCTAACTTTGATGTGAACTTGTGCATGTATGATTAAGAACCCATACAAATAGCTAAATTAGATTTTTAACTTGACTGTGCAGCATTTGTAACCCGATTGTTTTGGTAGTCATCACAGGCCTGGTTTTACTAGTCTGTTAGCTCTACAACTCCTTGGCTCACAACAGCTTTGCATGGTGTAGAATGGAGGTGATATCTGCATTCCTTCATATGACTAAGTTACTCTGTCATGAACCTACTGTACACAAATTAAGATGAAGGACCAGATTCTTCATTCCACCCACAAGAAGGAGTAACTCATTTGAACAGAGAAATACTTCAGACATAGCTTGGAGAGCATTTTGAACTAGCACAGACACGTTCATTTGGTGACAAACACTACTCTAAGGTCTACACACTCCCACACGGTCTCCTATGTAGGAGAATTCTAACTAATCAATTTGGCAGACTGGATTTCTTCTTCAGTTTACAAAGTGATGGGAAATGCATGGACAAAAAAACCCTGTTTCTACAGCAAACAGATCAAAATTCCCAGAGGAAAAAGAAATGTGGCCATTAGGTGGTTGTTCTGTTCAGTGGCTGTCATATTCGAAGCACAGTGCAATGCTCATTGCACAGCAACTAGTTGCACAGTGCAACTAATCCTTCCTATTTCACGTTTTAATTTCCCACATGGAAGGAAGAGCTAACGAATGGGCTCTGCTTCTTTCACACTAATAGCATCTGCCTCTGCAACCACTTTTTCCACTTACGAAGGTGTTCTTTAATAATAATACGATTTCCCAGCTTTCTTCCCACCATCACTGGCCAGGTCCCAGTGAGACCTATGACATGTCACTCCATGGTGACATATGAGATGTGGTAACAGTTCTTCCAACATGTTATTTTTCTTTCAAAGGTAATACCCAATTTAAAATATACTGAGGTCAACTTGAGCTCACAAGTTGTCAGCAGCCAGCAAATGAACAGCAACCTACACTCCTGGTAATTAAAAGTCTTACGCTTTGCAAAAGCATAATTAGTCTGAGATCATTAATACTTACAGCTTGGGAAAGTATCTCCAATCAGCTTTCAGAAAAGGGCACGACTAGCTTCAGTAGTGAGGCACCTTTCTGAGGAACATGTGGAACAGGGCTTCCATGCAATGTTCAAGCTATCCCCACTAAAGCAAGCAGGTGGCACAGGAGATTTTAATCTACTTGCATTTCTGAGTTGACATTCAAGAATTTTCTCTCTCTTTAAAACCATCAATCAAAAGTGTTTACAGAAACATGATTCATGATTCTACAAATGAAAAGTGTTTACAGATTTAGGAAATGGTCACTAAACAGACCTGGCCAGAAACCAGATTTTCCATTTCACAGGAAACTTCGTGCTGCCATTTTTTCCCCCATTTCAATCTGATAAATTCTATTGTTCTGTAGTTACAATACATTTCATACAGAGTTCAGATTTCTTTCAATTGGCTTAAATAAAACAATTAACTTTTTTTTTCCTAAAAATGGTCAAAACATTCATTCTTGGACCTTTTGTTTTAATACTTTATCAGTTCTCCTTTGAACAGATTTTCATCAACAGCATATTTTTCAAAGCATTTAAATTTTGACAGGAATAATGCAGCATGAAGAAAAAGAATCTCTGAACAAGCTATGCTAATGATCCCGCCTCCTGTATCCATCATATACCTATTTCTTTCCCTAAGTTTACAGTTCCTAGACAGCCTCATGTGCACTCAGAATAGCAGCGTACAAATGATGACAGTCATTCTGGAAGGCCTTAGTTCAAGACTTCTTTTATGGCTTCAATGGCTATTTCTTTAAAAAATATTCTTGGTAATATTGCTCTAGTAGTTATTTATATCTGAATGAAAAATGCCAGGGAAAAAAACTGCCCAGCTATGCTCGAGTAAATGTTAAAATCCATAGCAGTTTAGAGAGCCACAGAGCAGTGAACACTGAATGGAATCACTAAGCGAAGAAACTTCTTCCCCTTTCTTCAAATCTTTTCCCTATGAAAGGAGGTTTTTAAAGCTGTCATTACAAAATAGAAATACTGAAGGTCTTTTGCATGTGCTAAGCCAAATGTACTGTAAGAGCTGCTCTTGGATACAGGCACACCTCTGATTCGCACTTCAGACTTGAAACTTCAAACCTTTTTTATGTCAGCCTGTACTTTAGTGCATAAGGTTCCATCTCTGTGAAGAGGGTGGCAGTGAAGTTCTTGATGCAGCAAATTTCTGAATTGATAAAGTAAATTCATGAGATGAGTCAAACCAAGGAGCTCTAAAACAATCACTGATTTAAACATATTCACTGCTCCTCAAAAGGACTAGTTTGACTTCTGACCTGTATTTTACCTTGAGGAGTGGCAGATCATTTTTTGACTTGGTCCAGGGACTAAACTTTCAGAATACACTGGAAATCACTCAACTTACCAGGCTCGGTTAAAAAAAGGTGCATGTACAACATTTATGTAGCGTTTTGACAGACTTTATTTTCTGCTTAAGTGATTCAGTTTCCCCTGGATACATATGGCCCTCTCCTTGTTACATGGAACTGTAATTACACAGAAAGAGGATGAGGTCATCAGCTAAGCTGTGATAGAGTCATTAAACAAGCCATTTCAAATAGCCTCAAATAAATTAAATGTTCTGTGAGTAAAATGGGATTCTTACCTACTTTAAATATTAGGCTGCCAGGCTAAATGATAAAAACCCCACATAGTATCTGTTAATGAAATGAAACACGGATAACAGCAAACAAAATAGCATAGCCATTATACTCAGAAGAGCCAGTAGCCTTCAGACTTTTGTATCCATCAAGATTCAAAGATTCAGGGAAGTTTTTTGTATCTTAATTGCTGTAGGAGAGCTGAGCAATTTTGTCGGATGAGAAGGATGAATACTAAAGACTCTGGCAATGAATTTCAAGATTCAGATACTTAAAGCATTCTGTTTGAGTAAAATTTAATACTAACTAAATAAGAGGATATAGCAGTGCAGTGCAAGAGAGGACAGCAAGTTACAGGACTTAACACAGACTGTCCAGCACAAAGATGCAGGAGGTCAGTACCCACCTAGAGGACTGTGGCTAAAAGTAAATCAGTCAGTGCCTGCATTATCTTTGAAGTCTGTTGGTGACCTCTCTGAAGTCCAATTTGAGGTGCACACAAAACTGTGAAGTTGGAAAGACAATCCCAGATATGGGCGAAGGTGCACCCACAACTTCAAACACCTGAGCAACTCCAATCTCGTAGATACAACTGACCAGGCTCCTTCATGGTCAGCCTGCAAGACAGCTGTGAGGACAGCACGTGGCAGGTCAGAGGGCCTGCGGTACTTGCACGTGTTCCCGAGATCACTCTTCAAGTGCAAAGGCACAGTTGGTACTTTCTGAATACAAATGTTATCACCCACAGCTGAGAACCAGAAGTGGAGCAAAGCATTAGTCAAAACAATGTCATATAATTTGTCTGGTGTAAGCATGAGCAGGGAGAGCTTGCCCCGGAATGTCAGCTACATCATCTACAATCTTCTTGAAAAACAAAAGTCAGGTGTGACAGAGAACCTGTAAAAGAAGAGAACAGATGGACTTATATTCCTAAGAACAGGTGACTGAACTGGTGGCCCCCAAGTCAGCTATTGGGCACACAAGATGGTCCTAACTGACCACATTTTCTGCAGCAGTTCTGGAGGAGACAGGGCATGGCAGCAGGTGAAAACTAGTACCTCCCTCTGCGTCTGTGCATGGCACCCTGTCAGGAGAGCCCTCGACCTGGCAGCCAGCCTCCAGCACTGAAAAACTGGGACCATCAATGCAATTCCCCCCCTCATATACTGCCAAGGGTATCCAAGGCAGTTTTCTCGTCTCCCTCACAAGCCTCCTATGAAGGTCAGTGCAGAATATCTGAGCCAGACTCCTCGTCAGGAATCCCCTGCAAGCTCCTTTCTTTCTGTTGACTACAGAGAGAGTCCTTGGAAATTAAATCTTAATTTTGTTTACCAGAATTAGTCACCTGAAGATAGGAAAGGTGAAGTCCTTATCCTTTCCTCAAGGCATTTCCCTTGGGCAAAGTAGACAAATTTTTAAGGTTTTAAAAAATGTTTTCTGATATATCAGTGTTGGAAATTCAGCCCCAAATACCTTAACATTATTTCCAAAAACACTGTGTGACAAAAACTTCTGTAAATAGGAATGAAAGATACAAGCAACCCAGAATCCCCAGGTGGAGTAAACTACAACCTCTGGTCACTTCTGGAGTTTTTGTGCGGTGACACTGTACCTCTTCCAGTGAACATTTTTCTCTGCTGATCTTAACAAAACACTTAAGGAAAATTATTTACCCTGTTCTTTACTATTTGGATTGTAGATGCCCAGTTCTATGTGGATGCAAGTAAAGGGTATCATCTCTGTTTAGGAGAGGTTGTAAGTCAAATAAAGTTTACTAAAATATCCAAACTATCATGGTAAGCCAATTTTTAATACTGTCATGGCTCTACTGTATTATGCCCCACAGAGGCTATAGTGAGTTGTTGAAAGCCACTTTGTTTATTGTTAACCAATGAACTTACAAGGGGGAGGGATTCCTGTCACAAGGCAGGATATAAGGAAGGGAAAATAACAGTGTATTTCTGTTGTCTTTATGCTGTAATACTCTGTATAATCCCAGCAGCTGATGATGTTATTTTCTTGGCAGCGTAACAAGGAGCTACAGCAATTAGAAGAAGCTAGACATATGAAACATAAAGCATATGTTACAGCTTTCTGAAACACTATGGCAAAATTCAAGGTTATAACTGAACACTGTGGAGAAAGGCCACACAGATGAAAGAAGGAAGAATGGAACAGGACATGCTGATAATGTCTTCAGCTGTCTCATGGGCAAAGTCAGCCAATGACACTTACTAGTCGTATACATTGTCCTCTGAAGCTGGTGGTGTTGTTACGACTCAGAGTCACTGCAGGACAAGATTTGAGATCAGCCACATCTGATCCTGCCATCTGTACAAACTGTGACTGAAGGGCAACGGTAAGGCTGGGACTTCACTGCCTATGTAACAACTTTTAAAAGTAACACTTACACAGCAAAAAAGTAGTCACTTGAAAAACATGATTTTGTTGCTGAAATACAGCATATAGAGAAATCAATGGGCTATATATATTTCCCAGCAGTCAGACACTGCAGATGCATCTTCTCCCTTTCACCATTTTCTCATCTGTTCCCTCTCTCTCCCAAAATGAATGCATTTGCAAAATTAGAAAGGGAGAGGGCAGAGAACACCAGTTGACAGGTTCCTCTGTAACCATGGTGTTAAAATTGAGAAAGACAGTATTTAACATTGTAAACTTTCTGTTTGAACATATGGCTTAGTGTAGAATAATATATCAAATGCAAAAGTTCTGAATTTTTTTATAAATGCATTCCCCTTGTTTTTTAAATTGTGGGGTTATGTCAAGGTTTCTTAGGAAGAGTGTGTACATCACCCATGCTCCAGAAATGTTATCTAGCCAGCTAGATACTGCTACAGAGTGACAAGGGAGAGACTTCTGCAGGAACAGTAGTCTTTTTTAATCCAGAGCACCGAGCTCTTCAGTAGGAACTGTGAGAAATTAGCTGTCTAGTTTGCAACACTGAAACCAGGTGCCTAGAACTGTCTGGCACTAGTATTTGCCTTCAGGACGAAAGCAATATAGCAGATTCTGGCTTCACACAATTCAGTCTGGGCAATTCATCCCCAGATTGTTCAATTTCATCTTTAAAGCAGCGAAATCGACTAATAATTTCTGGCCCAAGTGCTCTGAGTTTTTTTCAGCAACATAACACCATAGCCATTCAGTATTTCTGGGTGGGGGGGTGCGGGGGGTGGGGTGGAAACAACAAACAAAACCCCCCCCAAAAAACCAACCCACTGAAAAACCTGAAACCTGGCATTCTAACTGCTAAGTATCTTCTTATATAATTAGCATTATCATTAACAACCTAGAAAACCAAAGACCCACCCTGAGTGCAAAAGACCCACAAGCAAGCAAGGTTACTACCCGGGTTGTTAAACAACATAAGGTAGCCTCTCCATGAGAACCTCTTCTCCCTGCGCCAGGCTACGTAGTGCCCTTGGCTACACAGTGCTGATCCCACAAGCACCCACATGTCCTGTACTCGCAGGTAACACCAAGTGTGGCTCCTGTCAGAGCCCACCTGGCACGCAGCTCTAGGAAGAGACTTAGCAGCATATTTCCAAGGACTTGTGGTGATGGACGCTGCTCGCCAGGATCACAACTGCAGGGTTATAGTTAGCGCAGGCTAACTTTGACCTGCCAGGTCAAAGACTGGGGAGCGGCTCAGAGGTTTAAACCAACATCCTCCACAAACAGAATACAGACCTATGTACTTCAACAAACCTGCTGAAGGAATAAAATACAAATTTCCCAGTAAATATGATTTTTTAAAAGTAATTTCTCCACTACAGTAATGCATCTATAGAAAAAATACTGCAGAGTACAACGGACATTTCAAATTGCCACAAGAATTTCTTAGGCAGCAATTCAATTTTGTTACTTGAGAAATACAGTTAATAGGTATAATGAAGGCTTACACAATTCCTTATTTCCACTTTGCTGAAATGAAAAGTGATCATTGTATATACAAAACTATTTAAGATCTAGCCTTCCCCTCCCAGACCCATATAAAATTATTCTAGGTCTTTATAAATAACTGCAATTCTGTATCTGTAAAGTGTTTTCTGAATTCAGAGAAACCTACAAATATATTACGGCATCCTTCCTACAGGGATAATCATGACAGGAAACAGGACTTTTTCAAGAATTGCATTCATACTTCGGAAGACTCTTCTGCAAGAGTGGATGACTATAAATCTCATCACATTCAAACAACAGCAGAAAACTCATTAAAATCTCAGTTCTTGATTAAGTTTTCTACTAAGCTGTTCTAGATACACACACAATATACATATGTGCAGTTTTTTCATCACTCCTACAGAAAGAAGGAAAATTATGTATGAAGGATTTAAAAACAGCAGAGACAAGCACTAAGAGGTATCATATTACCTGAATAGTACAGCTAAGTAGTACATTCACTTCTTACGCAGATCTGCAGCCTGCTCCTCCATACACACCATTGCTCTAAATGTTAACTTTCCTTAAGGTAGATGTTTAAATACATCTTATCTGATAAAGCTATAGTTTTCAGCTACTGCAGGAATAACCTTTGAATGAAGCTGTTATGATTTACTCTCTCTTTGACATCAGTTTTCACAATGCTGTTAATGTAAACCAGAACTTACAGAATTATTCATCACAGACAGCACAGCAATAAAAATCTGGATATTTTTCCTGTGAATGTCTGTCTTTGGACCTATTTTCTAAGCATACGGAATAGGAACCACTACATACTGCAGATGGTAACACCCTTGATAGTGATAATTGAGGAATGACTATTACTTGAGTATAATGTTAAGGATTATTTGATATAAAAGAAATGTCTTAAAACAGGTTATCTACCTTGGCACCATACTTAACTCATTCTACTTCATATGGTACAGTAAGAAATCCATCTGCTGTTTTTAGATATCTTCAATGTTGAGGCTCAAGATGGTGATTTCAAGGATGAAACATCTGAATGTCTCTTCCAGTCAGCTGAAAGGAAGGCAGGGGTCTAACTTTTGGGAACTGAAGTTTTAATCAACCAGGACTTGGATTACAGAAATTAAATTCTACCCTCCGAAAAGAAAAATACGTCTTGCTATATGAATGAGCATGTACTACTATTACTTTGGAAAGAGGGAGAAATAAAAAAAGAGGATTCAGAGACTATTTTAGGCCAGCAGGTATCACACAAAGACAATGTAGCTAGTACAGCACTGTAAAGAGATAGCCGAGTTAATTTTAAGCTGGCTGGTCAACTATTACAAGTCTGTATTAGAAGGCTATCCATGGAAGCAAGGAACAGAGTGTTAACCAGCTTACCTGCTGAGAATCAATTACTGCACATCAAACTCTCATATTGGCGCTTCTGATACCTCAATGGCTAAATTAAAGATAGCTCAAGTACTGATAACTCCAGTTTACTATTTCCAAATAATTTTTAACAACTGTTTTTGAGATGGTAAAGCATTTTCACAGCGACAGGTCCTACACATTCTCTCTCATTTTAAAAAGAAAATGGGTATTAGTCCAGACTTGAAAACATCCCTCAAATTAGGAGGTATCAATTGCTGCAAATTAAGAAGCATCTGAAATACACTTATAAGGAAATCAGATATTCAGTCTTTCGAGTTGTGAATTACAGTTCTTAGAGGGATTGCTATGAAATTTCTCATATGGTATTTGCATATATACAGCCTTCTTATCTTTTCGTATTATTTCTGATTTGTTCCTAGTGTTAGAATAGTTTATTGTGTAGCTACCAGATGGTACTTTTTTTTAAACTCTAAGAGAACTCAGAACCATTTGCAAGTCGTGGAATATTTACATTTTTTTTCCCAGCTGTCCAGCTCAACTAAATCTGAACTTCCTCTGACAGAATAATTGTCACACTTTTGTGTTTCTATAGCATTAAGCACAACTGTACTCTTAAGAATCTAAGGTAAGAATTGAGGCACTGCTACTGAACACAAATTATATTATAAAAAATGATAACCTTCCAAATCAGACATCATCAATAATGGGAAAAGAAACATAAAACTTTTCAAGAATCTTCTGGGATTCATTCTGTATAACAGAATGATGGCAGTTTTTCTTGTGCATACAACTGAGCACACAACTACCACTCACTGTTCTGCTCTAATACAGGCCTTTTAACATATCTTGCATAAGATCAATTAAGTTTTTGGATATGATTTTCGCAAGTGCTGAGTACCTGCCATTTCTCTGAAACATAAACTTTTGATATGTGGGATTTCTAAACAGTGAGTCTGTGACATCTGAACACAAATCTTGCTATAGGTTGTAGACATGGTAGTGGTATAAACAAGGTAGAACTTGTTCCTGAAACACTAAACCCCAAAATTTTAAAGTAAGAGCTGGAGTAGAGACATCCTGGTGAATCAGGATGCCTGGAAATGCTCTCGGAGTACTACAGATCAGATGTGAATACTTGCAGCATCCAACATGTTTCATATGCTCCCTGAAACGAAACCCGGACAGTTCCACAGCTCTACCCAAAAGTCAGCTTCTACTACAAGGTGCTTGCTGTCAAATTAGTTGCCTCCTGAGGAATCAAATCATATGCCTCATAATCTATGTTTAAAACCTTGCTACTACATCAGACTATTAACACCATCCACTCACACATTCTTTGAGATTTGGGACAATTCCACAATTACTACACTCTGGCTGGTGTTAAATTTCAGAGCCATTTACTCTGTATTAATTACATCATGTGAGAGTATGGTGTGACTAACCTCTTACTAACATCACCCGCAGTGCGTAACATATACATAGGGCCTCAGCAACAGATTATTTTTTTTTTTCCATCCTCTGGCTGACAACTAATAGTGCTACAGTTTAGTGATTTCTAAGCTAGTGAAGGAAACAGCAGCTAGCTTACAATTACTGTGAATTTCAGCGTTAAGAAGCACTCAAGAGGAAGAGCATTAAGTAAAATGTCATTATTATTCTCCCCTTACATTTCAGTTTCATTCCTTTCATTACTCATTCCACTGTGCCTGTACTGTATGTACCTCTCTCTTCTGCAAGTGGGAATAAGAACATGAAGAGGGACTAGGAATGACATGTAATAGTATACAAAAAGTGAGCTTGAAAGTACCAGGCCAAAAATTGCTCTTCACTGGTGTCTTACACATCTTTGTTTCTCGCCATATTTCAAGCAGCAAATGCAAGCACTTAACAATATTTCTCAGCCCCAGCCAGTGAATTTAATAAGAATGCTGGAGTCCCTTAATTTGATTTGCTGAGACGCTATGAAATGGAAACACTAAAAAAAGAAAAAAGCGTAATGATTTTTTCCATCTCTGTGCCACTTGCACATCAACATGTCCTTACCTGTAAAAGGTTTCAATATTTGTGTCGTTAATAATCAAAGGAACTCTTTGCACCATCAAGGATTTCTTACTAAGATGTAAATCAAGAATAATCTCTGATCTTCTAGTAGAGCCTGAAAGCACTTCTGTAATTAGTCAGGCTTCCTCTAACATCTAAGAAGACTTCCCTCATCATAGGAAAACCAACTTTAAAATTATCTTCTGAATTCACATTTGGGGTTAGCAGTAAGGGGCCAGAATTGTATATAAGCCATTAAAATAATATCATAATTTTTACCTGTCACTAAAAATGGGCATACATTCTTCCTAACAACAGAAAGTGTGAATGCTTTGGTTTAGTAGTTTAATCAGGATTTCATAAACTGGTTCTGACACCTGAATCGTTTTAGATGCTAAAATGAAATGGCCCATGCTAGACAAGCAGAACAGTATTTCACTGACTCAGGAGTCACTTCTAACTGCTCATCAGGTGAGTTCCTCTTCATGCTTTTTCTCTCACCACTTTATAGGTTTTGCAGGATGTCCCTTCACCTTTCAAATACACACCTTAGAAAATTTAAGCATCTATGGCGATTACACGATTACCGCATCTCACCTGTTGCTGTCATCACATGGTCCATAATTAACACTCAAAATGCTTTGTTGTTATCTCAGCCTGAGTGATAAAATCCTTGAGAGAAGCACCATGGCTTGCCTTCATTTTTAGACCTTGCTTTTCTCACAATCTATAACGGACTTATAATAAATTATTAGTATTTGTCCCTTTCAGACCTTCAGTTGTATTGAGCAGGACTCTGCTAAACCCAACAGATGCCCAAGTTCAAGTTGAAGGAGAACCGTGTCTCACAGTAACAGCTTTACTATTTTCTTCATGCATTTTGGCAGGCTGAGCAGTCATGCTGCAGTTATGAATACACTGGGAAAACCCAAAGAAGGTAAAATAGGTATACGTGTTTTCCACCCACATTCAAAAGAGCAAATGCTCCAAAAAGGCTGCACATTTATGCTGGTTCAATAGTTAACCTCCTTACCAAATTTTCAAATTCCTCAACTTCAGCAGGACTGCTCAGTATCTCAATTTAAAATCTGAGCCTCAGGAGATTTGTTGAAAGGAAGTAATCCAGCTAAATACGCTAACGTGAAGAATTTACACAAGCTAGATCTCTAGATCTAGATCTAGATTTGCAACTCCCCGAGGCAGTATTCCAATGGCACCATAGCATAAGAGTATACGGCGTTACTAGAGTACTGCCTCAAAAGTCACTCTTTTGTATAATTATTAAACAATAGATAATTATAGGTCAATAACCAGCTGACTAAAGCTTAACTCACAACAATCTCCATCTCTATTTTTGTGAATTTAATTCCTATAGTTTAGATATCCAATAGATAATAGATTATAATCTGGCCTGAACAGTGCTCCATCATCTCTGCTGACCACCCTGATGCCAGAAAGTCCATTTTCCTTGTTATTTCTTATGGTCAAGTTTTCATTCCAATTCCTTCACCAGCAGTTCAAAACTCTGCTTATTTTTTCCATCAAAGCATCCTCGACCTCATCCTTTCCACAGCGGTACCAAGGAGCTAACCCTGTTTCTCCCAGGTGGGGCTGCAGCGGTGCCCACCCGGAGGGATGCCTTACCCCCGGCAGCGTTGATCCCACCGGAGGCAAAGCAGGGATCAAACCGCAGGGATCAAACCGCAGGGATCAAACCGCACGGCTCCTCCAGAAGAGGCCGGGGACAGCCGAGCCACTGCCCTCACCGCCCGCCCTGGCTCCCGCTGCGGCCACCTGGCACCGTGGACACTGTCCGGGCTGTGTCCCCACCTCAGGCCACCTTCTGCCCAGGTTTGCCGCCATTTTTGTTCAGGTCAAACCTCGGCCTTTGCTGGAACTGCAAACCAGCTAAATCTGGGGCTTTCGGGGTTTTTTGCCTATTTATTTTGTTGTCACTTTTACTCTGTGGGCAGTTGTTTTTGTTGCTGGGGCTGGCAAGAATTCTGAATTGCCTATTTCTCCTCTGCCCACTCTTGCTGAGCTCTGCAGCCTTCAAAAATCAGTGTGGTCTCCCCATGGTCACACACAGGCTCTGAAGTAGGTAATTATACTTCATCACTTTTTTTAATTACACCCTGCAGACGCGGCAGAGCAGGGGGCGTTCGCTTCCCACTCGGTACCTCCCCACAAGGGGCACATCGCGACGTGACCGGTTTCACCTCCCACGCCGCGGCCCTGAACCCACGGCGGGCACGGCCGCAGGACAGGGCACGCCGGCACCCCTGCACCCGCCCGAGGGGCTGCCGCCGCCCGCCGCCACCCCGCCGCCCACTGCAGCCCCCCCGGCGGCCGCGGGAGCGGAACGGCGGCCACGTCAACCCCGCCGCGCAGCCGGCAGGGAGGGCGGGCGGGCCGGGCGGCGCCGGCTCCTGTCACGTACCGCCGCGAACGCTGCCCCGCCCGCCCCCGTCACGCCCGCCCGGCCCGGCCACAGCCCACGCGGCGGCGGCGCCACCTGCTGGGCGCGCTGCGGGCCCCGCCGGCCGAGCTGAGGCGGGGCCGGGGCGGCGGCGGCTGCTGGTTCCCGACGGGCCGCTGCGCTGTGCGGGCCGCCGCGGGGTGCCGGTTCGCCGCTGGGTGCCGGGCCGCCGCCCTGCCGCCGCGCTGCCGCTCGTCGCCGCTGGGCGGTAACGGCCCCGCCACGCTTGGCTGCGGGAAGGGGCGTCCCCTCCGCTCTCCCGCTGCTCCTTCCTCCCGGGGGAGCCTGCACTGCCGCGGGACCCGGCGCCCCGCCCGGCCGCAGCCACCCCGAGCCGGCCAGGGGCAGGGCCCGGCGCTGCTGCTCACGGGTGCCGCTCCAGGAAAAGGCCGTTTTTAGGAAAGCAACGCTGAGGGAATCCGGGGCTGCCAAGTGTCGCCGGTTGGCGCGGGGTGGGGAGGCAGCTTCGTTAAGCGGCTGGTTGCGTTGGTACCTTTACGCTTCCAGTCAGGTCAGCACAACTGAAGGCTCGCACACAGAGGGGAGTCACTGCCCGTTCCACCAAGCATGTGGGAAGCGTCCACCTACCTGTCACCCACTTAAATGTCAAACATGTTTGTAGTTAATTCCATTAAGATAATTCACCCCTTCCAGAGGTGAAGGAAACACTTTCCTACTACAGATTTAAGGCTTTCATAAGTCGAATAAGATTCACAGACTTACAGCCAGCCTTACAGATCGTAAGGGCGAACGTGACTATTAATCAGTTTGTTTCAGGTGACGGTGTCCAGAACCCGAAGGCAAGACAAGAGCGACAGTTCAGTCCGTGCCCTCCCACCCTGGCACGGGGCTGCCGCTGCCACCGGCCCTTCTGCCGTGCTGCCACTCAGTGCCAGCTCAGCAGCTCAGGGCAGGCACAGCCCGAAGCTGGGCAAGGAAGGGTGAGGAAGAGGGCAATAAAGACAGAGCTGAAACCGTTTTGCTGTGGTTGGAGCAGTCTAGGGTCGCCCACTGCACTCGTGCCCAGGTGTGACGCTGGCACCGTGTTAGGAGCAGGAGTCCTGCTTCAGTGTCGCTGCAGCCACAGAGGCAAGTGCTGGGTGTCCTGCTGTACCTGGTCAGTGAGTGGCATGAGCTGCCCCAAGCCACGCACGCTGCAGCGCAGCTCTGCCTTTGATCCTCTGTGTCTTTGGACCCCAGTTATTTTTTCACAAAACTGCAGTTTCCATTTGAGGTAACGTTAGATACTGAAAAAAACTGAATTTTTCCTTGGTATGGGAAAACCTGAGTAAGCTGCTTTTCTTCCTGTAAAGACAAACAAAACAAACCTTTGATTTCGTTTATCTGTATTCAGTAGAAGTTTTCTGTGTGCAAACTCAGCATATGCCCACTGATACAATTTTTCTTTTGTTCTTGGACCTTTCCAGATCAACAGTCATTCTCAGGGCGCTTTCCAAATTTTTCAGCATCTTTTCTGAAGCACTGATGTGAGAATTGGACATGGCATTCAACAGTGATCTCACAGCTGGTTCAGGGAAAACAACACAAACAAACAACCCCCCGCCCCCCCCCCCCCCCATTGCCTCCAGAGTAATATCTCTCTCTTAGGACAGTGGAGTGAGCTTGCCAGTCTACTCACAGGACAATTATACTGTCTGTCAATTTTCAGCTTTCTGACCAGAAGAAAAAATGCTTTTCATAATGCTAGGCCTGTTTAGTTCCTAGAAGAGGGCCCTTTCTTCTAAAAACCTTACTCTTAGTCTTGGCAAAGAAAGTCCAGGTCCCTTTTCTCGAGTTGACCTACATATACTGCTCTCCACCTGACTTCAGGTTTTCATCCCTACTTTACAGTATTGCAGGCAGCTTGCAGGTATGCCCAATCTTCTGCAATAGCTTCTGAACCCTTTTCTTCCCTGAGATGGTAGCAACTGCTAGAGGCTATGCTCATTCTGACAGTGCTGTTTTTCTGAAAGGTAAACCATAGTGTAGGCCTGGGATTAGCACCTTGCAAAAGACCCGTTCGTGAGCATTTCTTTTTCCAACCAGGCGTGTGATCTTCTCAAAAAGATACATAGAGTTTGGCTGACCAGATTACATTTTCACAGCTAATCTAAGACTACAGTGAGCTTGGTGAGCGTACGAATCTCATAACTCTTGTCCTCTTAGTGCATGGTGCCTGGAATTGTGTGATAAAACTTACCAGACAGGGTAACTCTTGTTGGGACTAATGCAGATTCACTCCTCCTTAGTCATACAGTCAGTCACAAGAAAGGATCTAGTTCAGTATGATCATAACTAAGTAAAGAAGCAACAGCATTTAGTAGTTAGTAGATAGACTGTCTTCAAAGGCCAAGCTAGAAATGTTTACGTATTGTTTCAGAGGGGGGAAAAAATAGATTACCCAAACTAATGGACGATAGCGGGGTATTCACATGATGAAACAGAAAGTGAGCCCATAGATCTGTGCTTACACATGTGTATGTAGCAGGCCAACAGTAAGAAGTGTCCTTCTTGGGAAGCTTACGAAGATCACACCCATTTTTGTGAAGTGCAAAGTCATACCTTACCAGGGTGAGTTTTCTGCTTTGACAGGAAAATAGACTAGGAGTTCACCTCTTTCTTCCTTTCAGTCTAGTGGCAAAAATTTGGCAAGAAGCCCTTCCAGCACTTTATCTTTCTGCAAATGCCAAAATACAAAATGAGCTGGAGAATTCAAGTGTTGCCTTGCTAATAAGAAGGAATGATCTAGCCTGAGTACTGTTTACAAAGAACCAAAAAACACAGAATGGGAGGCAGACAAAGAAGAAGATAGTAATAATGAAAAATCTGCCCTAGGGGGCATGCTGCATCTTTAGGAACTGAGATTTTTTATTTTTCCTCTGGATAAGAAATTGCACTATGCTATTTCTTCTTTGCCATTCTCTTAAGCCTTTTGATACTTGTCATACATTAAGGAAAAGCATCAACATTTTCAATTATTTATGAATGCTACAGAAAAAAAATAATCAAACAAGACGTGGAAGGCAGTAGGATGAAGAGCATAGAACTCTAATAATTACAGATGGATTAGTTCTTCAGTTTTTTTTAAATGAGAAGGCTTTTCTTGGCAAGTGTAAAAGCACGTCACTATCCAGTGGAGAGGCTAAACCAGGAGCTACCAAATTCCTGAGAATAAACATCATCTAAAACAACTTCATTAAAATCTTCATTTAACAACAATCTGGTTCAGCTTCCTGGCTGGGAAAATAAACCCCACACTGATAGAAGAGCTCACATTTTTTTACAGTGCCCTAAAATGGTTTTAATCAGTCTTTTCAGTCATTTGAGTGTAAGACACCTAATACGAGTACCATAAATGTAATCTGCTTCTCATTTCTGTGTTTTAGCTAATGCATTTTACCATATGGAACGGTGACATGAGCTGAGTTGCAGGCAGCAAATCGAGGCAATGTTTTATCTCCCTGTCCTCTTCCTCCACCGACACCACAAGCCCAGTAGAGATTTCACCTCTCAGTACTATTCCTTTAATTGTTTGCCTGGTTGATATCTAACCTCTGGATTGAGCCAGCTTGAAGCAACCTTTTTCTTATAAAGAGGGTTTTCCAGTTGGCTCATTTCTCAGAACTGATTTAGAGCCTACATAACTTAACCTATTCAAAATGAAACAAACGAATGAAACCCAGACCCAGTGGCAGGGATCTCTGGCAGAGGCAGCTGATAAAGGTGAGAACAAGCAGCTCTGTGTTGGGGGTGTGGGTGTGGGTGTGTGCGCACACGGCATGGCAATAAAATGTTGATTCATCTTGACTGTAACCAGAATAGTTTCTCTGACCGTACCTGTAGTCTTTATCTCCTACTCCATCATATTGCCGGTACCTGACTTCTTTAATTGAAGTAATATATCTTTTGGGTCACGTTCCTTGTGTTAATACGTGATGAAAGACTTAACAGTCAAGTGAGGGAGGAGGAAGAAAGAGGCAGCTGTTACACTTTGCATTCACCTTCCTAATACATGACTGGAAGAATCTGGAGGCACGTCTCAGGCAAACATCAAAACAGCTATTACATAAATATGTTAGAACATCAAAGTGAAAGCTCTCCTGTACCCTGGTTGATTTCCATTGCAAATACAAAGCTAACTCATTTATTTTCCAGTTTGCACTCGTAATTATTTTAATTTAACATGTTTGTCCGGAGGCAGCCGTCATGTTGATGCCACGGTGCTGTGTCACACAAGCTGTGGCCTGAGACACCCCAGCTGGGCATCTCAGAATCAAGAGAATTTATTCATGTCTCATACAAAATGTATTGTACAGGAAAGCTTACAGTGGTATTTTGCAAAATAGCAAAATCTGTTACTCTGGAATGTTACAGATATTTTAAGAATCCCATATGGGCTTGTCTAGTCTACTTTTTCTGAAGATGGTTAGAATATACCTTAGTGGCAGATAGAAAAATCTCAAGATGCATTTACTTGCATCAAAAACAGATTGCAGATCCAGTTGTCCTTCTGCATGAAAAAAAGCTAAAGGGAAGCTGCTGGGTTAGTGGAACCACCACTGGTGCCAAGGTTGACACCTAACTGAAATTTTATTATAAGATCAGTCACAAGTCTGTCACAGAACAGTGATTGTACTGAGTTTTGAAAAGGAGGTGTCAGCTGTAATTGTGAAGAACCATGCAAATACACCCTGGAGCCATGCAGAAGAAAAAAAAAATAACCTACCTTTATAACCAGTGAATTTAACTTCAATTGTTGGTTGTGCAGGCATCTCACAGGTCCATGGAAATTAAGACTGGAAAGGGACCTTAAGAACAGGTTACAGCTGGGAAGTTTTCTTAATTCTTATCAGGTTTATCTTGCTGCAATTTCAATAAACTTTTGTCCTGTTCGTCAGGGAACAGTGACAGTGGGGTGGCTCGCCAGGGGAGGATGAGCCAGGAGCCAAGGGTGACTCCAGCACAGGCAATGCCCTCACCAACCAAGGTGCAGCCTCAGCAGCACATAGCATGTAAGCAGGGCCAGCAGAGCCAAGGGATGGTAACAGCGTCTGTCAGCAGCCCCAGACACAAGAGGGGATGAACCAGGGCCAGGTCCATCCAGGGACAGCAGAGGATGAGACGGATGAGGCTGAAGATGCAATTGGAAACAAGACGATGACAAGAACCTGAGGTCCATCTGGGAAGCTCTGTCAGAGAATCGGGGCAAGGGAAGTCAGGGTGGGTGTCCCCTGTGAGGCTCATCAGGACAATTAAGACCTATTAGTGCTGACAGCATCCTGACAGTATTTACGGTGGACATGGTGATCAGTTATACTCTTCTGTGGAAGATGCATCTGCTGTTTTCATCTTTTCCTTTGAAGCTGCAGTAATACTCATGGAAAGGAAAAAGAATTGTGAAAATGTACTCTAAAAAAGTATATAAAATCACCCACTCAGTTCTTGTGTGTGGTGGTGTTCCGTCTTGATGCAAACCTGTGGAAGGATCTTGTTTCTTTGTTGTTGTTGTTGTCGTTGTTGTTGTTTTGTCTGGGTTTTATTTTTGTCTCTTGGCAAGAATGAGAAATAAATGGTCTTTTTTTTTTTTTTTTTTGCTTGAACCACTTTACTTTCAATTCGGACATATGAACATGTTCAAAATAGCAGTCCATGAGAATGGTGCATAGCTTGCAGCACTTTTATCAAAATAATTGTATAAAGATTACTTTTTTCCATGAAGCATTTTCAAATAATTTGAATCTTCAGCATGGGAATATCAGGAAAGGTGCAACAACCTGCACTACAATTGGCCACAGTTTCAGGTAAGATGGTGGAAAACCCAGACCTCTGTCATCTCCTTCACTGTATGCATCCAACTGTTGTAGCATGAGAATTGCCATTACTGTCTCTGAGCAGTAGGTCACCCTCCATGTTTTTCATGTATTCCATGACCAACGGTGGTTTTATTTGTTCGATGCTATTAAACGCTCATACAAAAACCATAGGCTGAAATCTGATAACCGCCCCCCATCATCTTCCCAAGCTACCAGTTGTTCAGCTTTTCTTCCAAACATTAGCTATGAAACATTTAAGAGAGAATAGAAGAACTCTCTAAAGGCTGAAAATGTGAGTACAGCCATAGCATTTTGAACTGAATAGCAAAATGAATAATACATAGTTGTTGAGTGGTTGTTTTTTTCTTCTATTTTAATTTCAATAAAAGACCCAGAGTTTCTAGTTTGCAGTATGTTTTCTTGGAATTTCTGTTCCTCTTTCAAAGTCTACACAGAGCTATACCTATACCCACTGTGGGATATTTCACACATATTATGTGAACAGTGCAAACACTGAGTTATTTAAGAAAAAAGTATTTTGACAAAGAATAGCTGTGTGCAGAGAAAATGCGCATACTTGGGAAACAGATCCATTTACAGTACTAAAGCCTCACATACTTGACTATTTCCCACATTTTCGCCATATGTTTTATTAAACCAGGAACTTTTGAACCTTTGTCCCCGTAGGGAATTTAATTTAATCAAGGCTAATTCACAGGAGCGACAGATATTATATCTTGTCTCAAAGTGCAGTCTAATTCTGCCGTGATGCTGTGTATAATGGATGCATACTTTACACTCACATTCTGGAATGTATTTTTCATCTAACACACTGTTCCAGCACTGTAGAAAAATCATCTGAAAATTGAAATGTGTGTCAGTCAAATGGTAGAGATTAATAAAAATTGCTGCCTGCATGAAAAACCTAAACTAGGTTTCTAGCAAGAAGATATTTTATTAGCAGAAATAAGAAGTTCTTTTCTGAATTAATTCTTATATGATAAATTAACTTCTCTTACAGACATTAAATCATTCGAAGTTACCTTAGCACAGTTCTCAGCATCTGTGCCCTTGCTGAGATTCCTTCAGTGGCCAGCAGCAGGAGCACTCAGCTAGCTGGAAATGAAAATGAGTTGTTTATATAAAAATACCGAGCCACCTTTGAACTGATTAAAAGTCCCCCTGTACACTGACTGCATAAGTGATCATCTGAGATTATTTGCTTTGTAAACCCCTCACCTTCTGTAGTTTCTATCTCATAACCTTTAAGACCGGTGACATTTTGCAGTGACACTATACAAGCCCAGATTCCTTACCTATGCATTTCTTTAAGGTTTTTTTTATGACAAAGCATTTCTATTTTGCCCAAAGACTCATACCATTGAAGTTTTCAGCATCCCTATAACTAAGGGGGAAAAAGAAGGCAGAAAAGGTGGCAATTAAATTTATCTTGCCTGCTGCACAAGTTTGATTTTCACCAGCTGGGGGTGGGGGTGGGTGGGGGCAGGGCAGGGAGGGAGATGGAGGGATGGGAGAGGCCACAGTTCCTTGTTTGTTGCCAGAGGCTGAACTTTGGGTTTATTTCATTTGTCAGCAAATGATCTTAGAACATTATGATCCTGTTTCTTTTACAAAATAATTGACTAATCAAACTATTGATGATGCATCTTCAGAAAGCCATTCATAAGGCACTTATTTTCTTTACATATTGCAAGTGATTGATGTACATTATGATCTGATAATCTGCCAGAATAGTCTGATGCAAGAAATTTTTTCTTATTGTATATACTTTGTCTTGGCCAAACTGCATTATTTGTTAATACTTCTACTGTACTATGTCAGGAACCTGTTGTATATGAAGACTGGAATGCAGTTTAATACGAAAACAACCGGGAAAAAAAAAAAAAAAAAAGCAGCATTTTCTTCCCTAGTCTCAATATAAAAAATAAATTATAAATGTTTATGAACAGTCAGACTAACAAGAGCCAAAAATGAACATGAAGCTGGTCAGCATGGTTACCAGTGGTCTGATGGTTCAGACCAAACAGTTCTGTTTGTCTACTTTGCAAAAAACCCGTGCTGCTTCTGCCTTGTCCTGGTTTCAGCTGGGGCAGAGTTAATTTTCTTCTCAGTAGCCGGTGCAGGGCTGTGTTTTGGATGTGGTGTGAGAGCAATGCTGATGGCACACGGGTGGGGTTGGTTGGTGCTGGGTGATGTTCATACTGAGTCAAGGACTTCTCAGGTTCTCAGTCCCTGCCAGGGACAGGGCTGGGGGGGCACGGGGAACTGGGGGGGGGACACAGCTGGGACAGCTGACCTGAACTGGCCAAGGGGATATTCCATACTGTGGGATGTCATGCTGGGTATATAAACTGGGGGCAGTTGGCCAGGGCCTGTCTATCACTGCTCAGGGACTGGCTGGGCATCAGTCAGCAGGTGGCAAGCAACTGTACTGTGCATCACTTGTTTTTTCTCCCTTCCCTTTGGATTTTATTCCTCTCCCCTTCTTCCTCCTTTTCATCATCATTATTATTGTTGTTGTTATTGCTATTGTTATTGTTAATCATTATTTTTGTTTTGGGTTTTTCCTCCTATTTTATTTTAATGATTAAATTGTTTGTATCTCAACCCTCGAGTTTTACATCCCTTTCCAATTCTCCTCCCCATCCCTCAGGGGCAGGGGAAAGTGATCAAGCAGCGGAGTGGTACTCAGCTTCTGGCTGGGGTTAAACCATGACACTCTTACAAGATAAAATAAAATTTCCTGTAACAATAACCTTTATAGGTCCTCTCAGCAGGGGCTGCAAGTCAAGAGTGTAAGACCTGGCATGTGAGTATCTTCCATATTACTCCCACTTCTGCCTATAGTAGTTTAGAGTAATCCAGCTCTGCTTTAGAAGCACATAAATTACTGGATGGGGCACCCCAGAAAGCAAGTCCTCTCAACACAAAGTATGGAAGTATGTGTTCAAACCATTTTTGCACTTACACTGAGCAACTGACCTAGAACTGCCTTATGAAGAAAGATTAAAACCAACTAAAATGTATGTGACTGACCAAAAATGACTTGTGTATAGATATAATTACAGGCTGCAAGTATCAAGGAAAGGCACTGTTTAGCATGGTCAAAGGGGCAATCTGAATAAAAAGGTGATACATGTTACTTAGGAATTCTGTTACTACTTAACTTTTATCACTGTATAATTTTTGCAAATTCTCTGATACAAAGCACCGCATCATTTTAAGAATTACATTAGTATGTGTGAAATTTTATGTGCTTTATGTATTTTTTTGAGTTTATGGGTCTATTGGGATAAATAAGGTTTTGTTAACTCTTGGGATATTAGATCGAATAGTCAAAGGATCTGCAAAAGTTAAGGTAAAGAATGGCAACACTAGCCTGTCCTGGTTTTGAGGAGAAAGTGGACTGCGATAGGAGTGGTGAAAAACACAGATGTCATCATTAGCAAATCTACCACTGAAGCTGAGTCCTACAATCAGTTCTCCTTCATGCTGAAAATTGGTTTTTCCCTTCCTAACACTCAGCTTAGGAATGTTTGTAGGAAAGATGTCATTCCAGGAGATGATGGTGAGAGCAATCTAATGGGTGAAAACAGGGCATAAAGGAATGGTTTCTGGGTCGATTTCCTCTGTGCTTCTGGGGCACTGGGATAGTGGCCGTCCTTCAACTGGGGAAAACCTTATTAAGAAACTGAAAAAGAAACCAGAAATCAGCTTTACTGTCTCTGGATGACTCTGCTGTGCTTCTAATGCTTTCTGTGATGATGCTGGATTCACGGCTCCTGTCGAAACCTCTTGGCACCATGTAACAAGCAGTCCCAACGCACCAAATGCAGGCTTCTCTTGATGCTGTAATCTAATTTACCTTCTTTTTAGTGGTCAAGTCTTCAGAGAATCGTGGGAAAAGCTCTCAAAGTCTCTTAGAGGCACAGCGCAATTATTCTTCACTAGGCTTCAAAAAATTCAAGATACATTCTCTGTAATTTATTCAAAGCATTTGAGATTTTTTTCCCCTCTCTGGCCACATAAGTTAGGTGTACCTTCCATTCCTTACGAAGTATTGAGCTGAGTGTGAGCTTAGTGTATTAAGCTAATGATGGGGCAATGAAGAATTGCTGTTATTCCTCCTTTGAACGGGGAGATGAGGCCTGCTGGAGTAAAGAGTTTTTTTGGAAATGCTTGCGGGACAGAAAACTCGTGAGTTGAAAACCCAGTGAGCAGCCATGGGGATGGTAGTGTACTTTGCTGCCAACTAAAAATTTATGTGAGAAGGCTCCTGTAATTTATGGTAGGTTTCTATTTTCTCTTTGGATGAATTTAACCCTAATGAGAATTTTCATGACAACAAATGAGACTGAGCACAAGTTACTGCCAGAGTTCCATGTCTCTGCATATCCACGTAGAGATGCCATCTGCTAGAATACAAAAAAATAAAAGAATGTAAAATATTATGAATATAGCTGAAGGAAAATCATGTGACGATAGTATTTGCAACTTCAAGGTTTTATCTTTGACATTATTTAATCTTCATCTTTAGTAGAAAAATTCTGGTTTACACTTATTTTGTCTTTGCATTTTCAGCTTTTCGGATGTTTCTGCTCAGATGAGCAATTACAAATAGTTAGACTGGAAGGAAACGCAAGGGGAGATGGCACAAGTATAATACTAGAAACAAAGATGTAGGAATACTGTTGAAGATCATGTCTCCTAGTATTTCAGCATTTGAGGCAAGGAGGATGAGAGAGTCCTGTGAAGATTATCCTACTCCATTTTGCTAACCAAACTGTGCCCTCTAACCACTAAAATACACTGCAATTCAGTCTTAGTTTACTCACAAAGCATTTGAATGTAATGAATAAGGAGAGACATTTCAGGAAGCATGATTGACGAACACAGACAGATCTTGCTGTCTGCCAAATTCACTTTGTGCCCTGTAACTCAGAAGTGGCCAGAGCTGCATGGTGGAGGATAAAGTCTGCACATGAAAAATTTTCACAGACGGAGAACTGCCAGCTCCAGACGTTCAGGAATCACAGCTCAGGCCTCAAAAGAGTGCCATGGGGCTTTAAAAAGTATAAAACACTTAGAGTAATACATTCTGTGTTTTTGCATTTATACGCTGAATTTGGAGGCTTTGCCTCATTTTTTCTGTCTTATTTTTATTTCTTTCGTATTTTTCCTTAAATAAAAGCTGACATTCTTTTGAAATTTTACAGTCTAGCAGCTGGTCTCTATAAATACTTCCAGAAATTGCGAGGCTTGGGCTAGAGTTGCAGGAGTTGGCAGGATGTCTGGCACAATACAGGCTGCGCCCTGGACAGGAAATTCCCTATCAGGTGTAAGATAGATAGAAGACTAGTAACAGAAATACCAGACCGAGATGAAATGTCGGAGAAAAATAGGGAAGTAGATGAACTGGACTGCTTTGCCTCCTTTAATTAACATGAGCACAAATTCTGTCTCCTGAAACCTGTAACTCACAGAGGGCTTTCACAGTGGGAGAGCCTGCCTCCACCAGATCAGGCTTTTGCCATCTGTCCCGATCTCTTCTCCATCTCCATGCAATCCAAACAGGAAGGGGGAATGTAAAAGCCACTGACACATTATTAAATGAAAAATGTTCAGAAGAGGTCAGGAACGAAATCTCAGGGCTGTTTAAAGTTGCTTGATTGCTGCCTGTGTAGCAAATAAGGCAACCATACAAAGGTCACGGTGTCTCATCCTATTACATCAGTGCCCTTTCAAAGTACATCGTGTCCCTTCAAGTTGTGTCACATCAGGAGCTGGTTGAGTGCTTCATCGTGATTGATATTCATTGCTAATTTAACTTTCTGCTACTGGTACATTATTTGTGAACGGATTCTAGTTCCTGGAAGCACATTTGTTATGTTCAAGAGTGTTTGAGCGATTTGCAGATGCTCCATTTGATTGTTCACATTGTTAGGAGAGTCACATGAAACAAGTGATTCCTTCTCCTCCTTGATCAGATGATGCTTTTTTTGATAGCTGAAGAATAAGATTACTGATGCGTGTATATATTTGTTCATTCCTAACCATCTGTAATCTCCTTCAAAAAAACAAAAAAAGTGAGTAAAAATTGCCAAAAACTTTGTCACAGAAGCTGACAATGAGCATGAAGTTTAAGGATTTAAAATGTTGACTATACTTTGAGTACATGCTTGTAAGCTGGGGTATTTTTGCATTACAAAACCAATTAAAAGGCAAAACCCTTCAAATGTTACATTAGGAGTAAAACTCAGAGTTCTCCACTAGATGACTCTCTCTTCTTTTAAATTACTTGCTCAGCTCTCCAATACGGAATGCAGGACCATGTCCTTTGGTCCTAGCTATCGGAGTGGTGAATTTACAAAAATGTGTGAATGAGGTCAATGCCATTGGGTTTGTGTGAAGTCTCAAATCTTCAGCCTTTAGCTTAAAATGGAAAAAAAAAAATAAAGCAGCATCCAAATCAATTAACCAAGCGGTGAGACTGAACCAAAGTGCATGGAAAACTCATGCTGTTTTGACACATGCGTAATATTTTATACATACTGTTGCTCTCCCAAAAATATCTTCACCTTTTTCTACCATTCACACTCAAAAAAATCATCAAGCATGATTCTCACCCATGATCAGGACACGTTGTTTTATTTTGACTTTAGTGAGTGTGGAAATATGTTAGTGCTTAATATAAGCTATTGAAACATCAGGGAAATAAAGTGTTGCTTTGTCTTAGCATCTACTTTCACGTAAACCCCACCCCATTTAATGGGGAAATGCTAATGAAAGAGCTAATGTCCCCCATCAATCTGCTCGTACCTGCTACGTGTTCCTTCTGCATCTCCTCTAGCAGACCTAATGATTGTGTAGCTGCAAAGTGAGCGGGATTAATCAGCTGGCTCACCAGAAAACAAACGCACCAAACCTGTCAGATAGGCAAAGGGAGACAGAGCATCAGGTCCTCTGCCAGGGAGGTCCCACACCACGGGCACAGAGCTGGCTGGGAGGGAAGGGCAGCAACAGGACTTGCTTTCAGTAGCAGTTTGCAGTTGGATCAGATCAGGTGCAACATGATATGGCAGATTTTCAGGCCACTAAAACCATCATGCAAACACCCCTTGGGTTTTTATTTGTTTTGTTTCTGAAACTGAAGTTAGGTCCCATCCAGGCTTCTGATCTGTAATGTTAGATTCGTGCACTTTCCCGGAGTTCACTGGGTTCACAGCTGCTTAGTTTTATGCAGTGATAGAACAGGTGGCCTGTGAGGATTAGACCAATAAAAGATGTGTAAGTAAACTTGGGTGTGGGTTGTGGGGTTTTTTTCCCCCTCCTCGTCAACATTATAGTCACATGGCTGTTCTCTATGACACTATAGTGTATAAGAGACTATAGTACTCAAGAGACGCAGTCATTGGAAATTATAAAGACAATATATTGTGAACCCGCTAGTTTATGAGAACAGTCTCTATAGTGCTTACTGAATAGAAGAGAGACTTACTTGGACAATAAGTATGTATGTATTCAAGTTATAATTGTATAAATGTATATATACTATACATTCTTACATACATGTATGGTACATTTATGTTAAAAGCCAGTTCCTCTCTCACAAAGAATGTGCTGAAGACACAAACATGGTGTGATGTCTATTTGATGTTTTTCCCGTGTCGAACAGATTTTTTGCCATGCCCTAACTGAAATGAATAAGAGAGGAATGATAATTATTAAAATAAAACATATGAAACAACAAAAAAATGGATGGTTTAACATTCTGTATATTTTTTGCCTTTTAAAGGTGATTTTTTTATTAGTACGAAACAAGTTTACAGCTGTTTACGCCTTTGGTAGCATAATAAAATGTGTATAATTTTTACTAGTAAACATGATTTTCTGGCTTTTTTGTACTTGCTTTTGAAGCATACCAATAAAAAGCAAACAGACCTTCAGCAGGCAGACCTAAGCCCAAAGAAAGCAAACTAGTACCTGGATCTTACTATGCTAATTAAGTATCTTGCCTTATATCTTGATGGACTTAAGAAGAGGATATCTTTCATTGTAAAAAGGTAGACCGATTACCTTAGTGTTAGTTACTTGATGCTGGATGACACGTATGGTTTATACAATAGGCACAGCTTAGAAAGGGATGCTCGTATGGATAAATTCTACAAAGTCCCAGAATTAAAAAGTGCACACTTCCACGGAACAACACAATCTGATTGCAAGTCTCTTTGAGGTTAAAACATAAGAACTATTGGTAAGAAAACACAATCCTGTTATCTGCCTGCTTTTGTATGAGCAGTTAGTGACCTGGCAGGTCAGTTGTGAACTGTTTGCCTGTTTGCTGGACGGTGCTGGGTGAGGAAAAAGCAGGAGGCAGAAATCTGTGCTGTAAAGTTCCATTTGCTGGTGGGACAGCTCATACAAGGAGAGAAGGCATCATGGTGTACTGCTAAACAGGCCCACCACAGGAGTACATCTGAGTCGATCCTTGCTATGTAACTCAAGGCAAAGTTTAATTAATAATCCTTTACCTAGTGCCCTTCTTCTAGCTTTGAAGCTTCATACCTTGTCACGGTAACTACAGGTGATGTCTATGCAATCCATGATGAAAAATTCTGGGGGGGGGTGAAAGCCCAACCAAAACAATTCTTGTAGTAATTTTAGCTGTATTACTGGTTGGAATAGTCAAAGTTCCTGAGTGTTAAATTAAGGCAGCAATAACCGGAATTAATAAATATAAAACAGGCCGTAAAGACATAACAAGCCATTCAGTGTTGTCAAAATACACTTTAAAACTAGCTAGATAGCATATACTCAGCATTGCAGAGTCTTCTCAGGCAGTGTCTGCCGGGTATGGATGATAATTTTATTAGGGGATAGAAAAAAAATGGTTCAGCAAGTATAAGTGAATGATTGAAGCCAGAGAATCAGGAAGAACCATGAATGGTTTAACAGGAACCTCAAAACCTAGATATAGTCACAAAAAATGTAAGTAGAGCTTGGTGGCCGTATTTTGGAAGAAAGTACATATTTTCCTAGACAAACTGATAAAGTTGGATAACATGCAGATGCTTTTGGACTTGGCATCCCTTAATGCCAAATCCAAAAGCATAATGCTTTTCCCAGTGTATTAGCTGACTTAATAAATAATACGCCCTCCCCCTTTCCTCACTTGCATCCTAAGATCATCATGGTTATAAACAAAACTAGTCCTGTTTTGGCAAGTTATTACAGAGTAGAACAAAGATGTCTTCTGCAGTGATAGGTATCAGAATGAAAATGAGAGTACACATTCCTGCAGAAGTTAATTCAGTCATGAAAATTTGAATTCTTGCGATGAAGGCGTCTTTCTGCCAGGCACCTGTGTAGGTGGCAAAGGGAGTTCTTTCCTGATGACGGTAAGTGGCAGTGTCCCAGTCAGTAGGTGAAAGTTTCTAATCTTCATTTTCCTTTGGAAGCCAAGGTCAGTGTCTAGTCTCACCTTTATTAGGGTCTACAAAAGTTAAACCAAAAACAATGGAAAAGCACAATAATGTCATCTAACAGTGGTTACCACACAAGGTAAGCTTGGTGCTGTTGGTACTGACCACTGGTAGAAATTTGGGTGTCAAATTCAACATCGTGATCTTTCTCATTGACAGCCATCCCAGGCCTTGGCTTATGATATGTAAACATGAATCCAGTATACCAGGACTGTGGTTGGCACCTTCAAGTCTCTGGCACAGTGGTGACCAGAGCAAAGTTTTCCAGAAAAACGTATCGGCCCCACCAAATGAAATTCCCCGGAGTCTGTGAACCATCATACCCCTTCATCACCTTCTGCACCAGGTACATTTCTTTGACCATTCCCCACCCAACCCCATATAAATTTACAAAAACACATACGCTAATAAACGCTTTAAAAGCAATCCTCCTTCCCTGTCTTGCTCTCATAAAAAAATCCGTCTACCAAAGGTTTTCCTCTACACAGGCTCTTCTCCCTGGAGGCAGGATGAAAGGAGGAAGGAGTGACAGATGTTAGCTGTTTTGGTTAATGCACTATTAGAAAGCACTCAGGCACTATGGTGATGAGGGCATTATAAAAGTCTATGTGGAAGAGAATAGAAAAGGTGCATGACATGTAATATCAGAAGCACAACTGGTGTAACAACTGCGTACAGCTTGTTTGCTGCACCTTGCTAAAGCATCTTGTCCCCTTGCCAAGCTGCACCATTTGTCCTGGCCTGCTGTTGACAATGGGACAGAGACACATACAGGGTGAGCACTCCTTCAGAGGATGTATACTCTGTCTCGCATGTCCTAAAGCACTCAAGGGATTAAACAATAGGAATCACAGGCAGAATTAGCATTTTAATGGGGAACAATGAGTTTGAAAATTCCCATAATTTGGCCTTTGAGCACCATCTAGAAAAACTGCAGGCGCAGGGGAACTGAGACAGAGAGATGGAGAATGTACTCTGACCAGACTTATGAGAAATTCAGCCTGTGTTTTAATGAGGGATGGGCTAAAGTAAGTCAAGGCAGCTGACCTTGCTGGAGACATTTTCTTCACGCCAAATCCTGACATTTCAGACCTGCTTTCACACGTTCCGTGAATAGATGTCATTACTCATCATCACATTTATCACTGGAAGTCTAAAACAATGAGGTGTCAGGGAGGGGAAGGATTAAAATAGGCTTGAAAACTCCCCCCCACCCCCGCCAACCCCCCAAAAAGGACCTGGCATAGGATATTATGTGGCAATGGATTCTAAGAGGGGAAAAAGAAGACAAGTTTCCAACACCACAAAGTGTTCCTCAGAGATGTTATTCTAATGAGACCAAACTTTCCATTTTCCTGTTCCCTTCCAGAGTAACATAAGACATTTTGCTGAGTTTGAATAGATAACAGCCAGCTCTTCCCTGTACTGGGAGTTTTATTCTGTATTTCACTGCAGGAAGCATCAAGCGCACAGTGCAGATCTTTCCTCCTGTTTTGGAGGAAAGTCAATGCAGTTTTCATGTATGGCAATGAAGTACGTTACAAAGAATAACTCGACAGTCAATTTCTGAATCTATTCATGGCAAACTGTCATGGGATAGCTGGGGTGAATGGAAAATGACACAGTTACTGAGGTGTGGAGAAGGGTCAATACCTGGCATGCAACACCAGAGAGGCTGAAATTATGCCCTTACAGATATCACTTACTAAGCCTAAAGAGAGCCCAGCCACCCTGGTTCCAGGCAGAAGTGATGCTTGGGGCAGATCACGGGAGTGCTGCCCGCTCCGCCCTGCACAGCGCCTCGCTCTGCTGTGCTGGAATGTCTCCATCCATTGCTCAACCAGCAAACAGATTCTGGAAAATGGATTTTAATACTTTAATAAGAACTCTCTCTCTTTTTTTTTTCTTTTTTTTTTTTTTTTTTTTGGTAGGTTTTGTTATTTTCATGGGGGGGGGTTGTTTGTTTGTTTGTTTTTGTTTGTTTGGTGGGGTTTTTTTTGTTAAGCCTACTGATTCTTGGGCTGCTTCACAACATGGCCAGATACATGGCAGTGCCAGCACACAAGGAGGAGGCAGAACACCATGGGACAAGGCAGAAATAAGCAGGAACTATGAGAAAAAAAAACAGTGGTTAAGAAAATACAGGGAAGTATTGCTGTATATAGCTTGTGTAGCAACTCCTAAGCTTATTCCGCAATCCTAAACCTGGTGATAAATGCCGTGTGCTGCAAATGGGAATCATGCCTTTAGAACTGCTTCACTAATTTTTTTTTTTGTTTTAATAGAAAGAAAACTGGCATTTCACAACTAGTAAATCCTGCTATTTGCAAATGAACTTTTTGAAAAAAACCTGCATCAGTTAATAGAATTCTCTGTTATTTAGCCAAATGCAAACTCAGGTGAATAAGGTTGCCAATTATCAGTATAATTTTGAAAGAAAGGTATTCAGAACTAATTGTATGCCTCACTTGGATAGCCAGCCTTTATCACTTTGTATTTGACATGCCTTCTTCTATCCCATTGACAGTATTATGGCTTTTTAAAAGGAATTTTCTCATTTGAAAAAATTAAAGCCTTAGTAAAAGAAAATCTAGCCTCACCAAATTAAATCTGTCAGTTACTTTTTGATTTTAGTCCATTGTGACCAGAACAGTCAGGAGGACTGGAAAACTTCACAGAACCTTGAGGAGGATGGTTGGAAAATTGCTAGTTCTCTACACATTTAGAGTCCTGGTGAGGAAATTGCTTATCATTTATTTTGCTGATGCAAGGAGCCTGATAGTGCTTACATCAGAGTGAGTGCTGTGTGAGAGCTGAATAACCTTGCCTTTACTCATGTACTCCTCAAGCGCAAGCCTAGACTCCACAGAGCACCGATGGATCTATTTTGCTTTCTCTAACACTTGCATTACTCAAGTGATAAAGTGCTGTATGCCATGCTGACAAGTGGAAGGGTATCTAAAATGGCTTATGTGATACAGCCTGTGATGCAAAAAGCTTACTGTGGGAATGGATAATGCCCACGCACGTGTGGAGTGTTGTATTAACCTCTGTATATTTTACAGCATAAAGTGTCAAATGCAGATGCCACTGTATAGACCAAATGAAAAGAGACATCGCCTGATTTTGCAAACAATTTGATTTCCATTTACTGATCACAGATTCATGGATTTAAAAGGCCAGAGGTACCACCATGATCATTTAGTCTGACCTCTTGTATCACACAGGCCAGAGAGCCTCACCCATTAATTTCTGCCCCAAGACCGTAACTCCTGCTTGTGTGAATACAGTTCTTTTAGGACAGGGTTTTTTTCAGTGCTCCGTCCCTTGCCTGCAAGTAATCAAGAGTCAGGCAATTTTGTGCAAAGGCTGCAACTGTCTAGTGGGGGATAATTTTTTTTTTTCTGGGCTTTTTTAAAACTTCTGAATGGTTTTGCCATCATCTCTGACAAATGAAGTCCTGCACTTAGTCTGTCAGCAGGTAAAAAGCACAGCAATACTTGTTTCTCCAACACCCACCTGACCCTTGGCCCCTGCCAGTGAAGGTGCCAGGTTTGGTGGCAGTTTCTGTAGTATGAAGAGTTTTCAGCTCCAAGCTGGACAGACAAGTTAATTCCCTTCACATGGTCCACTGAACAGCCATCAGGTGGTGATAAATTTCAGCTGCTGTTCACCTGCACTGGGTTCACTTTTGTAATTGCAACTGAAATATTGTAATGCTCTACTCTGAACTTTATTATTGATATTTTATAACAATTAATTTCCCCCTTTTAACTTGTAAGCGTAATTTACCATGCTAGATATTTGTTAAAATAAAATGAAGATGTAATTTAGCATATGACATGATATACTTATGTTATTTCACAGAAGCATCAAGAGTAGTTAGTCCCTATCTATAGAAGTTTAAAACCTAAACTGCATAGAATATGCCATGGTAAAGATCTTGTGGCATATTATCCAAAATAACTCTTAAGATAACTCCTGTCACTATGCTTTGATACCTTCCTTGCATTTCCTGTAAATTAATCTTTAGTTTCCAACTGTTAATCTATGGAACTGCAGTGTACAATATAAATGGGACCTTTTAAAAATAGCACAGTAATATAATGAATTAAAATGACAGTAAAGAAAAAAAAATCTTACCTTTGTGCCAGAAATCAGTTCAATATGCTGGCATAGTCTTTTTTAAATGAAATTGAATTGATGAAGTTAAATGCAGTTCTTGCACAGAAAAATATGTATGATAAATATTTATGTGGTCAGCACTTCAGAAGTAACATATATTCAACATATATATCCATATGATCAGAACTTGGGATATCTATTATTTTTATGCAGTATACAAACAAGCAGAAAATTGTAGCGAATGAAATACAGAAAAATTTTGTCCCATATAAAGCTGTATTTATTAGGAAGTAACAGAATGCTGTTACTCCTTTTGTCTGAAAGTTTAGTTAATTTTCAAGAATACGACTTTATTTAACTAAAACTAGAAATGGTCAGTAGAGTTATCTTTGCTGGCAATTTATTATTTGTGTATCTTACACAAAGAATGCACCATATCCATACATTCACACACAGGAGGATTCAAACAGGTGATATTTCTTTATGTTCTCAGCTCTCTTCTACTTAGCTCTCAGCCCAGAAATCTCTCTGAGATTTTTCTCAAGGCCATGTTCCCAGTGCTTCTTTAAGCTGTCTCTGTGTTTTCTGTGGCTTGTTTTTCAGTTTTTCTTCCTCACTTTTGGTAAAACATTACTCAGCAAAATTTTCCTGACCATTGCTGCTTTTCTTTTGAGGAGTGATAAACCATAATATTTTGCTTAGCTATCTTCTTCGGCATTTTATTTCCAGGCTGGAAAGCAAAGTTGTTTTTTTCAAGCACCGTAAACAACGGCAGTGTTACATCCTAACGTTTTCAATGAAGCATGAGAGACTCTGTATTAATATTTAACCTTTGTTCACCACTTTTATATTGTGCTCATGAAAGACACTAGAGAAACGAGAAATGAGAAAGTCTAAAAAATATGGCACAAAACAAATATCACACGGAATCTAACACAGCGCTGTTTTTCTGTACTTATTAATGGTTTCACTTTATCCACCACTGTTCCAAATTAATTGTTGGCTAAACAACATTAGCAAAAAAAAAAAAAAAAAAAGAAAAGAAAGAAATTACACAGTGTCGTCTAATACCAGTGCTGACAAGGATAGATACTAGCCCTCACAAATCCTAATGACTTCTTGAACAATAAAAGGTCATAGGATGGAGTTTTTGACTATGGGTGCTGTTTATATGCTTAGCTGGGTTTCTTTATTACTAGAATCCTCTGAGGGATTTGTTTCATTCATGTCACAGCTGTCCAGCCCCGATGCAGATGTTGTATTTGGGCTCTGATCCCACAGTGAATTCGAGTCCACAAGCTTTGGCAGAATGAGGGAACAGTTCCTAGCGAAAAATACACGTGGGAGGACCTTTCTTTGCTCCTGTGAAAGGGCTCAGGGATCTGCCTGTGGTGGGTGGGGGGATATGTTTGTAGGAACTAGGAAGATAAGGTAAATTACAGTCCAAAGATGGTGTTAATTGCCTCAGTCAACTAAAACTGAGAGTCTGTAATCTGCTGTACTTACAAAGGTCTCGTGTTGGATCAGTGAGGCACTAGCAGCTAAATAACCACTTCTCCTAGTCACTGTTGGATGGAATTAGACTAAATTTAACTGTCTAAAAATCTGTCTGTTCTATACCTGGGCTCAACAGAAAGGAAAGTTTCCTCAGCAATGATGCATCTCATTGGACATAGTGCTTGTGACACTCCCCTACAGCCCAGATGCTCATAAGCTAGATGCTTACCTGTAAGAAGATGGGTTGTATCCCAGCACTGGTGTATATTTACATGGCAGTTAGAGAAACAAGCTTGCTTGGGTAGTCTACGCGTGATGCACATTTCTGATGTTCTGAATTTGAACATTTAGAGGTGTAAAATTCTCCTTACCTTAGATTTGAGACTTTGCCCGGGAGTGTGGTGGCTTAAGCCACTGCTATTTGTTGTAATGGTGGAGAATGATTCTGCAATCTGTATTGATTTGAAAACACTGCTTTTGATTTTGGTTGCTGGTTGCTACATCTGAGGTAACAACTAGCTTAGGAATAACAGGCAACTGTAGGCAAAAGCCAGGAGGAATACTTTACAGTACAGTAAAGAATTTGTTACTCTTCTTTCCACGCTTTTTCATGGGACTGTAATTTTGCCAGTGTTTTAGGGTTGGCACCTATTAAAATGCTTCATCTACCACGAGGCCTTTCTCCATGTTCCTATAACAGCTTGCAAGTTATTTGTTTGTAATCATAAGAATTGTTAAAAGGAAGAGGGCAGCAAGCATCAGAGCCGATATATGAAGTGTCAATCAGCTTTCGGATCATCATTTGCTATGACAGCTGTGGGAAGGAAGAAGAATGGCAGTCACAAATTTATTTTAATGTGTCCTGCAACCTTGTGATTGATTAGAGGAAAAACAGATTGTTGCATCCTTTTTCCGCAATTGGATTTTCTGGTTAAATCCAGAACTGCTGAAGTGCAATGAAACACTCTCATGAAAGCAGTAATCTCCCTAAATCTTCAAACTCCCCCCACCCCCACACACCTCACTTCATACACAAACACGGAACAAAATGATGCATAAAAGCAGCAAAACTGATTACCATCAGCAGAGTTTCCTTTTTAATGTATTAGACCTTTAATCTTTTCTTAAGTGTTGGCCATTAAAATTATTAAACTACTTCCCCTCCTCCTGCCAATGTATATTTTTTGAATGAATTGACTAAGGTATTTAAAAAATGTTACTGCATTATTTCCACAGCTCTCCTGATGTGCTTTTTAGTGTAGATTTTGCAGTGTTTAATGAAGTCATCTCATCCCTTTCTGCAGAGCTAGTGGCTCCTGTAAGCTTCAGGAACTGCTTTTCCCCTCAGTTCCTACTGGGAGCCCAGGGGTTGAGGAAGGTCCTCTGGGTGGTGATGGGCAGGCAGGACAGACCACCCTCCCTGGAGTCATCTGCTGGGAATGGATATGCAGGCCTTCCAGAGCTGCCTTTTACATCTCTTTCAGGCTCATGAATGGAGGGATTATTGGTCTGCAGAATGTCCACAACCAGTTAATTACCGGTTAAATAAATGTTGTGACAGCTAATAATATAATTATTTACACACTTCTGAAAGGATGACAGCACTGCAGGCTCCGTAGAGGCGGTAGCAAACAGCAGCAGGTTTGGCAGGACTTTTTCTTTGCAGGAGAACTAACACAACCGGCAAAGATATTCCAAAGTGGTGCAGGGGTCTCAGGAGACCCTCCAGCGAGGTCGCAGGGAGGCACTGGCCTTTGGAAGAGCAGAGGACCCGCTTTTTGAATATCACACTGCCTGAAGGAATCTTTCTGATGGAGCGTGCTGGGCAGGGCTGGGGTAGGGTTAGTTTTCTTCATACTAGATAGTACGGTGCTAGGCTTGGGATTTGTGCTGAAAACAGTGTTAATAATAGAGGGATGTTTTCATTACTGCTGAGCAGTGCTTGCACAGAGTCAAGTTCTTTGCTGCTCCTCACACCATCCCTCCTATGAGTGGGCTGGGGGTGCACAAGAAGCTGGAAGGGGGCACAGCTGGGTCAGCTGATTCCAACGGACCAAAGGGATATTCCATATGATGTCATGCTCAGGTTATAAAGCTGAGGGAAGAAGGAAGGAGGTGACAATCAGAATTGTGATGCTTTGTCTTCCAAGGAACTGTTAGGCGTGATTCAGCCATTCCCTGCTTTCCTGGGATGGCTAAACACCTGCCTGCTGATGGGAAGTAGCAAATTAATTCCTTGTTTTGCTTTGCTTTGTGTGCATGACTTCTGTTTCACCTATTAAACTGTCTTGATCTCAACCTATGAGTTTTATCACTTCTACTCTTCCGATTCTCTCCACCATCCCACTGGAGTGGAGTGAGCAAGTGGCTGTATGGGGCTTAGTTGCGGACTGGGGTCAGACCATGACAGCCCTTTTTGGTGCCAAAGTCATGGACTAAATTAACTCAGCAGACATTTTGTGGCCATTTATGAACATTCTACATATATTTCTCACGAGTGGTTAATAGACTAGGGGAATGATATCTGTGTATTATACCAAAGGATGGGAAGGGGGTGGTGTGTAATGAGAATGTATTGGATAGTGTGAGACCTGAGTGTGACGTAAGTGGTGTGGGATGAAGGGCGGAGAATGTTCTGGCTTTGGCTGTAGTAGAGTGAGTTTTCTTCATAGCAGCTAGTATGGGGCTGTGTTTTGGATTTCTTGTTAATGCAGGTGATTATACTCTTTTGATTCTCTCCCCTGTCCCGCTGGGGGTGGGGAGTAAGCAAGCGGCTGGGTGGGGCTTAGTTGCTGACCAGGGTTAAACCGCAAGATGAAGCTACCTCAAATAATTTGTGACATTTGAAAATATGGATCGTCAATAAACTTAATACTATTGATCCCAAATTAAGTGTTATCCTGTATATCAGTGAGGTCGGGGTTCTCACACTAGACTTAAGAACAAGTGACAAGCCTTTCTTCAGCTTTTAATTTAGTATAAATTTAGTACCTATGACTGACAGACATTAATAACGCAGTCTTGAAATATGAATCATGGAAAATGAGCAAGATAAATTCTTTTACTAAATAGGCCATACGCTGACCACAATGACTTCTGCTCTGCACTGTCTGCTTTCCCTGAAGAGCAGTGACTAAGAAATGGATGCTGTGGGAAAAACGTTTGGGTGTAGCAGCTGACTTTCTGGATGTTGTGATCTGATCTTGCAAACACTTAAGCAAATGAGTAACTTCCCACATTTAAGCAGTCCCACTGAACAGAAGTCACTTCTTCCTTACATCTTTGTGAACTCAGGGTGTATAAGTACTCAGCTTTATCTATAAACAATATTTAGTCGTTTACTTTTCATTTGCAACAATCAGTTTATCTTTAATTTCACCCAGAACAAGTAACGTTCTTGTTTAACCAGGAACTGAGGGTATGCCACATCTGGACGTTGACAATTAGCCAACCCAGCTAACATAGAGTATGAGTTACAGTAAGCACACGTGAAAAGTTGCATTGGTCATTTATTTTGAGCAAGTTTGCCAATTTGGCCCATCTTCCTGAATAGTTCACTTGTTTGATACAAGCAATGAAAGACATTCCACTTATCTTAATTGCTTTACTCGTGTCTTCCATATTCCTGTAATGGTTCTTGATCGTTCAGCCTTAGAAAATAAATGTATTGTCTGCTATTATTTCCACAGTTACCAAGTATGAGCAGTTAGGTAGTGTCATTGATAGATATATGCTAGCCTTTCACTTTTAAATGTCTGAAATTCAGCTTTTGCATTAGATTAAAAGTACAAGGAATGTTGGCTGCATTAGTTTAGCTCCTGGCTGGCTCCTGTCAAACTGGCGGTGTAATCAGTTATCACTAGCTGTATTGATAACTGCAGTTCTTATGCATAACTTACACATAGATAACCTTGTATATGATCAGACAAAGTTTACTTTCAGCTAAAGCAGTTGCTTTCTTTCCACATGAATGACTTCATTTTAGACATTTCTATAACAGGCATGCACGGGTCGTAAAATTACAGGAAGACAAAAAAGACTAGGTGACTTAGGTCTGTTTACAAAAAAAAACCTCCAGCAGCCCACATGAAAGTATATAATTTTTTGATGATCTTAAAGGTCTTTTCCAAATTAAATGATTCTCAGGCAAATAGGTAAAAGCTGGGAAATACCAGAATTAAAGTTGTCCATGTAACCTTAATATGGCTGTCTATACATATGCCTCAGTTCCTTGGCCCCCGATACCTGAGTGGGGTGTGAATCAGAGTTGTATAAGACAGGGTAATTTTGATTTTAAATCCCTTATCAAATAAAGGGTTGTTAAGACAGTTTTGAAGGATTAAAACAAAGTATTGCCATCCCCCATGCCCTTGTGTTCAGAGGTGCCTGCCTTGGTGTAGATGAATCGTTTCAGAAGAGGCATACTTCCAGCATCTACAGTTCTGGTCCTGCTTGGTGGAAGCTTGGTGATTTTGAAAAACAACATAATACTGGGTTTTATAATGGAAGGTGTATAGCACCCATGGTGATGCAATGATCTGGAGGTATTTCTATTGGGACTTGCGGTCATTTGGGTGGTTCTTGGCTAGATTGCTTTGAAAATGACTCATAGAAGGCTTTTCCAGCTGTTTGCTTTCTTCTGCTTCCCCTGAGCCACGGTTTTTTTAAGTACCTCGTTGTGCTCCACATGGGGCTACACTTGAAATTGTTCCCTTTTTTCTGATTTATTTTAAAAAATGGATGGTTTCACTGACTGGGTTCAGAGAATGTCTCCACAAAGAGCTGCAGCAGCTCAGCTGAGGGGCTGGTAAATTGTAGTGGTGGTTGACATAGTGGGTGTGAGACAAGGGAGAGATCAGGAACCTGTTAAGCTGGCTTTTCTGCTGGAAAAATTATAATGTGGAATAAGCCATTCATTTTTACTTGTGCTCTCACCGGTAACTTTAATTTACATCTCCGAAGATACAGTATGGTGCTGCTACTTGAACAGCAGTCTCTCATCTAGGTCATAAGCACATTTTATCCAGACCTCACCTTATCTGCCGGCAATCCGGTACTTCTTACCATTACCCTGCTTTCTCAAAAAGTGTTTGCAAATCTTGAAGGCAGACCGAAACCAGTACATTCCTGCCTGCTGATCAGATCTCAACAAGAATTAACAGACCTTGGAAGAATTTCCCAGCAGACCTCAGTAGAAATTAATTAAGTAACCCTTCACCACTGGATTAACCAAAACACACTGTTTCATTTAGTAATGAGAACTTCTTTGACATGCAGACCAGGTGCTGCAGCCCTGTCCTTGCCTGTCCCTGGGTCCTGCTGAGCCACACGCTGCCCTGACCCCATCCCAATCCTGTCCCCATCCTGTCCCATCTCGGGATGCCTTCCTGGCTGGGCCCCATGGAGCCTCTGGACGGCTGGACTGTGGCTAGTCCTGGTCACTATCCCCAGCCCAGCCTGGCTGGCCTTGCTGGGGTCTGCAGTATGGGGCTGGTCAGGGAGGGGGGGCACCGCACTGCGTTGGCAGCCCTGCAGCCCCCAGCCTCACCCACATGCCCTGCTGCTGCCTCCTGGTCCAGCTCCACAGCCCCCAGCAAAGCTTTCCACAGAGTGGGCCCTCTTATGTCTGATTTCATTAACGAACTCATCAATTTTGCTTTAAGAACAAAGTGAGGCTGAAACTCTAAGAAGCACACAACATTAGCTTCTCAAAACCCCTTCTACATACAGTTAGTATTACCTGTGAGTGATGTTTTCCATAAACATGGGCACAGAGCTGAAAGAGCCTGACTTCAGGACCTGTGGAGGAGTCTCAGCACATGCTGAAAACAGGGAGTACGTGTCAGTTCTGTAGGTGACGCGTGCCATCCCTTGAAAGGAACAAAAATCAAAGCATTTGGCCCTAAAACCCTAGAGTCATAGGAACTTCCTAGGAGCTGCCTAGGTACCCTGACTCCCTGTCCTCACATCCTTGAGGCCAAGGACGTCGATCCTCTCCTTGATTCCCAGTGCCACGGCTGCACCTTCATCTCCCAATTCGCCCTTTGGGCAAAAGCCAGGGCAGAAAGCAAACTAGAGGAACACCATCATTGTTGACTTCTTTTTCTACTGGGTTCCTAACAGGGAACCATGCATTGCAAAACGTTTCCTTCTTAAACTCAGCTAATCCTTTCCAGCCAGGTCTGGAGCACACAATGTTGCTACCAGGAGACTTTTGTGAGGAGGTCAAAAGAGGGAAGATGGCTTATCTCTGAGGTTTTACCTTTCCTTTTGGCTTCTATTCATCCTCATCTGTTTTACAGCGTAAGGGAACACAGGGGTGTCTGAACAGGCTACCTAGAAAATTCACTGTTGTGCGCTGGGAACTGGAGGAAAGAATGCCTGATTGATCCCCATGCTGCTGCCGGGCTGAGGGCAATATAACACCATGGAAATCAGCTGGGATGAAGCTAGAATAGAGCTGTAGTGGATCAACACAGAGAATAAAGAGCCACATCATTACGTTCATATTTGAGGCCCTCATATATCAGAAGTGCTGCTTGCGCTGCAAAGCAGCAGCAGCATGCCTGTAAGTACCAGTGAGACACACCTCCTTGCACAGCACGACCTGCTTAAAACCAAAAAATACAGCAATCCAGTGTTGTGTAAACAGCCTGCTTCTCCCTTTCAGAGCTGCGAGCTCATAACATACCGCTACTGACTCTCTTTATTCAACAAGAATAATGTCAAATGCTCTTCTGGCAGAAAAAAATGCAGACTTTGACCACACATTAACCCCATTAGTATGGTGTTAACTTTTGACTTTAATTCTGGCACGGTGTTAGGGATATTTAAAAGCAGAACAAAATGAAAGGAAATGTTAAACACATTCCTCTTTCTCCTGAAAACTGGAACGATAATTTAATGCTAATGTCATGAGATGGCCGAAAGGGTTTCATGTCTTTGTGTCTTGCATAGAGTGTTACTGGAAGGTAACCTGGGCAACTTGCAACAACAGCTGAAAGAAAGGAACATGTAACAGCTTTTAAAAGGAGTTACATGTGTACTTTACCCCATGAAGTAATACCAGATGCATACCTTAGGAGGAGTAAAGCTATTACTTCAGTAACACATTCATTAATTGATGGAAAAATAACGGTGAGCAAAAGAATGCAATGAAAATATATAATTAATTATTACATTTCGTATATTGTAGTTTATGCCAGCACTTTACATACAAAGATATCTTTTTTTAATAAACATTTGTTAGGGGAGTAAACCTCCTAAAGATGTATAATTTTGGTTTTTGAAAGGCTACATACACTGCCTCTAGAGGTTTGATATTTGGCATAATGTAATTTGCAGCTTCAGCTGCAAAAAGTGTCTGAGAAAATTAGGGGCCATAAATTACTAATTACATAAAACTTACAATAGCCAAATGATGGTTGTTTCCAACAGTGAGATTACTGTAACAAAAGCCAATACTCTGATTTCCCAAGATTGCAAGATTGTAGATGGATAAACATGAGGCATACAAAGAGAGATGTGCTCAGCACTCTCTTAAGGTAAACCTGAATTTTATTTTTCAATGGTTGCATATATTTACTGAAGGAGAAATGTGGAGTCAGCTGCAATTGCATGGAGAAACCATTATATCCTATGGCTAGTAAATTCCAAATATGCCCCAGGAGACTGATTGGAAGTTACCTACAGTTCTCTCATTATTACAGCAGTTTGCGTCTCTGGTGACTTTTGTCATGGTAAGCAGATTGCAGAGGAGTAAGTGCAGGATGAAAAAATCAAAGTACAGGAGCATATTTTATGAGATACCCACACTTCATCTACTTCAATGAAGCACAGGAACAAACACTCTTAACTCTTCTGTAGCTCTAGTTATTTGTGCTTCCTGCATCGGTGATACCTACTTTTGACAGGATTACCCCACTGTGTCTCTTCATAAGTACTATAAAAATGGAAAACATGATGCACACACAGGATTTTCTCATTTCCTTTAGTAATTGAATGGGTTTGAATTCTTCAAATCGTGTGCACATGGCCAAGACAACCAGTGGAGGGACAGATAAGGGAGTCCAGCTCTCTGAGACCTTTGCTGAGATGTGGGAATGTTTCCATTGACTACCGAGCTGATCACCGTGCCCATACATTCTAGTTCGTTCTGAGAGCTGTGCGGAGCATCGTCAGGGCATCACCATGATGCACTGTACTGAGGCACCGGTGGCTTGTCTTTCTGCACGTTGCTGAAGGCTAAGCTCAACTGCTTCTACAGGAGGGGCAATGGTCAGCATGGACATGCTGAGACTGAAGTTTTTTACATCATAGGCTCTTCTTCAGGTTAAAGAAGAAGATCTAGCCGCCTTTTATTTCTTTTTCTTTTTTTCTTTTTTAATTGTATGAAGAGGAGCATTTGTTTGAGCTTTATATGCACTAGGAGCAGATTATGTTATTTAGATGTTAAAATTAATGGAGTTCTTTGCTGTCAGCCAACATAAAATGCATTGCTTGGGATTTTTCTGAAGTTTTGCATCACATTTGTTGTAAATTATTTCACATAACAGGGATAAGAAACGTGGTATAATGCAGCACAAGAATTTTAGCTGAGATAACACCACAATAATGGATGTTTCTTTATAGTCACAACATTTGTTACAGTAGTATAATTTATACTTTAGTAAATGAAATATTAGTCAATATTCAGAATATCATTGTATTAGACATTGTAGAGATATACTGTAACTGATTGTCTGTGTCTCACAGCTATGATCTAAGAGCCTTAACAGAAAAAAAAGTAGCAGAAGACAGAAAAGGGTGACAAAAATATCTCAACAACTAAACTGTGGTCCATAGCCCAGCATTAACAGCAAGTATCTCACCATTTCTGATGTTGTCCTCTCTTCACAGGCACCAGATCAAACAATGTGATAAATAAGAATTCCCTCTGCTCCCTTTCTCTGGCCAGACCTGCACCAGGTGCTACCAGCCTCAGAAAGGCTGTGCCTGTCTCACCGTTCAGCCACACACATGGAACATGCCTGGCCGAAAGCTGAGTGCTTGCTATGTGCTAAACAGCAAACTGCATTGTCGTTTGCCCTGTTGTAGGGGTTTTTTTTTCTGTCAGTGACTTCTGATGCAGTTACTTTCAAAGGCTAAGCATCAAAACTATCACTTAATATCCAAAACACTACAAAAGAAATTTAGAAATTAAACCAGTGCGTACATTTTTTTTTTTTTTATTCGTTTAGAAATGCAGCTAGTCCGGCTTCTCAGTTCTTCTAGGAGCAGATGCTAACTACAGAAAAAACACTGGGCAAGCAGTGAATTCCTAACATGGGCACCTCTCCTCAGGGCTAAGGAAAATGGCTATAGTAACTGGATACGGTAAAACTGCTAAACATGGTATAAGTTGCAGCTACCTTTCCTGAAGTCATGTGTTCCCTGTTTATTTTCCCTAACTTTTCTGTTATTTTCTTGCATTTAGAGGAGGAACAAGTAAATACTATTTAAGATTCATATAGCAAATAAAATGCATTGTGGTTAAAAGCTCTAGATAAATACATTTTCTAGAAATAATCTTCCACATAAAAGCAGACAGTTCATATATATATTTCATACGACTGTTTAACTGCAATATTTTTTCTCTATAAGGTTAATATTTTATTCCATTTTACCTCCCATAAATTCTTGAGAAGCACACCATAAAAAACTGACAAGAGGTATCCAATTTCCTACCAAGAAGTCAGCGAAGTCATTGCAGGTCCATTGAGTTAGCTCCCAAGCACTGACTTTCTAATCATACTCGGAAGCATATCTTCGCTCTTTTCATTAGCGTGAGTAATTAGTAATTAACAGGAATATGCAGTCTCAGAGAAGGCAGTGCAGAGGACTAGGCTTTCCAGCCTAGATCCCCCTCAGTGCAAAGAGAAATACTGATTAATGCAGTCTCCTTTCTGATTCTCCTCTGCCCTCTTTTCCTCGAACACTTTTCATGTGGCTGCGCTCTGAATCCGCAGCTTCCCTGGCTAGCCACACCAATGCCCATTCCGCAGCGAAAAGCTACTCACACTGAATGTACATCAACGCAAATAAATGTGTCAGAACCTGCTGCTGGTAGCACCCCGCACTCTGACACAGCCTCTGCCGGTCCCAGGAGCTCTCGAGGAGCCCCAGGCTGGGGTACGGTACAATGAATTGTCATCATCAGGCTTGTGCCTTCACAATGGGATGCTGCTTAGCAGGGATGCTGCTGGTTCTTCAGCTCAATGTGATCTTAATCAGAGCATATAGGTCTGTTCTTCAAAATACCGACATGAGAACATAAACTATAAATAAATGCAATGCAATAAGCGGAAAGCAGCACTTATTTTCTCTAGTTTTTTCTCTTTTTCCTGCTCACTTATTACTTCTCTCCAGGTACTCTTTATTCTGTCTCTACTCCCATGCTCTTTCATCTCTCTCCTCTATGTTTTCTCCCTCACAGATGCCCATTTTATATGAAATAATACTGTAAAAAGTGTTGTCCCATAAAAATAATTCAGGGGAGCTTGCTACTACTCTGTGGATCAGTTTCCAGGGAGCTATATTTATATGACAAAACTGATCAGGAGTCAACCTACCAATACAAAAAAGAGGCTGACAGCTGTCAAAGAAAGTCTGAGAAGTCATTTTAGGGAGCTGAAGAAGAAATAGTAAGTTGGTTTCCTGAACAAGAGAAGATTCCACAAACTGGAGAATAGCCACATGCAAGAGGGAGAGAAGGGAAAGAACATGGAAAATGTGGGTCTCCAGCTATAGACTGCTCCAGAAAAAGAGGAATCGGAGGCATGGGGATGCATTAAGGACATGCATTATTTTATCTAGATTTATTGTCTTTTTCTTACAGTACTGAAAGAAAGAACAATCAATCCAGAATGTCACTTGGAAGACCTTTGTATTATGAGCTTTAAGTGCTATGTAGCCAGAGAAAGGCTAAAGCAAACCCAAATTGCTCATCTGGCTGGAGATTTGGGAAAGGGAAGTCCTAGTTTGAGGACTACTTCATGAGTGTCACTCATGTGGGGTACCCATACCAGGAAGCTGCACGTTGGAGAAGGCAAGGAAAGAGTGGGCTGGAGTTCACCCAAATTAAAGAAAGGTTTGAAGTGCATCGATCCAACACATGAAACTTAACCACAGACATCTCACTACACAGTCTCTCCTTATGACTTTCTTGCCTTCTGTAACTGGCCTTGTCCAGCTGGAGGGACAAATGAGTTCGTTATTCACCAGAAATGGCATTTTCCTTGGCTGGATCCCATATGTCTGGGTTTGTAGGCTGCATGTAGATGTTTCTATCACTGAGCTGGTTTAGCCCGTGCCTACTAGCTGGAATCTATAGTGAAAAACAGTGGAAGTTCAGAACGGGGGAGATGCAGTCAGATCCACTCCTGTGTGAGTGATTGCTGGCCCTAATACAGCCAAGAGCATAAAATAGGCCAGGACCTACAAGTCAATCGGTAGTGTACGAATGGTACTCAAAAAGTGGAACTTGCTATGGTCTTATTTAGGATTTTGAACAAGCTCCTAGTTAGTAACTCTTTAAACCTCAAGCCTATTGAAGACCTACTGCAAAAATCTGTCCCACATTGTTCTTTCCAGTTCTCTCTCAGTAGATTGTTTTCCAAGAATCTCCAAGCACAGAAATCTGTTTTTCTGCTGATATTTTACAGATGTGCATTTCCAACTTTTCAAAACCAATGCTGACCAAGTGCCCTTTTCTTGCCAGTGAACCACAGGGTTCATGCATGGAGCTTCACAGAGTCCCAGCTGGTGTCAGACCCCCTCAGATATGTTTCTGTACAGGATGGAAAGCCAAACTCCTTAACCTCAAGAGTGGTCTTGCATGAATTAAAGGGTTGTGTTTCTGACTTCTTCATTACCAGTAGGCCAAGTTGATCTAGCTGATCAAAACTGGCAATTCCTTTGCTCAGAATCTTTATGACTATAGTTATTTACCACTTAAATGTTTCTTCTGCCAGATTCATCTCCGTATGATCACACCTCATGCCAACATGAGACACTTTGTTAGGAATTCATAAGTATTGCAGCCAATACATTCCTAAACCCAGCCACACTACTTCTATAATTCTTGTCTATTTAATACCCACTGTTGTTCTTCATGTCTGTATCTAAGCTCCCTCTTGCCATTAACGTTACCTTGATAGTCATTAGATTATTAATATGCTATGACCAATGCTTAGCATGATTGCCTTGTTCTCTCTCTCCTCTATATGTTATGTTGTCAGATACTTGCCATAAGCTCTTTGCATCATAGAGTACATTTTTCCCCCATAAAAACCTAGGATAGTCTTTTTCATACCCATAGAAATTACAAAATTAGTTACATCAGTATCCATCTTTTTTTTTTTTGGTTATAAAACTGTAGCTGAAACTAATTAATGTGGTTAGTATTAAACTGTCTTGTTGTCTGTTGAAAACTCAGGTGCAGAGGTTCAAATGCTAAGTAATATTTGATATCAATTATAGAAAACTAAAGATTTTCCTTTGTGGACTAACAAGCAGATTTTCTCAACGTTCTTGCATATCATCTTTCATAATGAAGCCATCCTTATTACATTTCATTTGGCCAACAAATTCTGAGACATGCTGATCTTTTTTTATTAATTGGTCATTACTTTATTTTCACTCCGACAATACTTACTTTTCATTTCTGGAACACAGCCATGCTCAAAATTTAATACAGAAATTTGTTCCCACATTTAATTCTTAAGTACTTTGGTGTCTTAGTATTCTGCGAGGTACACAACAAACCTAGTTCTCAATTATGCTAAGGCTTTTTTTCAACCACTTTTCTGTCTGAAAGGATCTTAAACTTTATGGAAACAGCCCCTTGAGAATAACTCCTGCATGAAAAGCCCTGTAAGCAGCACAAGAGCTCTAACTCTCTGGCCTTGCTGTCAGGGGGGAAATGCGAAGACAGGAATTTGTTGTGCTGTACAAGTTCTTTGCTTTGCATGACTGTTAGTAGGTCATGGGAATCAGAGCCCTTGGGTGCCTCAAATTCATGGCACAAGCATATTCAGTTGAGTGCAGAAAGTACAAATGTTTCACATTGAGAAACACGCACGTGTTGCTGTCAGGTCCCAAGTTAGCTGCTGCAGACATTTCTTCTTATTATTAAGGGTTTTTTTGAAAAGATGTCATTTGTGGGGTAATTTTCATATGCTTGAAACTGTCAATACAGAAGTACCCATTTTTAGTGTTCTGAAAACACGGCAGGGCCTGCATTTGTTTCTCACATTGGCTTGCTGGGTGTAATGCATCCAAGCCATTCAGAATGCATTCAGTGCACCGTTATTTTTCTAATAAGCAATCATAGCCCTTAATGTATAATGAGAAATGAAGGACTTGTGATTTAAGGTATACCCAGGTTTGTTTCTGCAACCACAGATGTTTTAAGGATCTGAACATGATTTACACTTACTTTCTGTTGATTTCGAACTCTTTAATTTGGAAGCTCTTTTTCCAGGCTTTACAATTTGTATGGCCATCGCACATTTTGCCAGCAAGCCTGGCTTAAAAGACCATCACCCTAACAAAAAATCTACAAACTTAACAAATTCAAAACATAGAAATTTGTCTTGGCTGCTCCATCATATTCCCTTTGGTCCTATTTGGATTCTTTTCTAGCTGAGAATAGTACTGTCATGCATCCAAATGCCATGATGGTAGTAGGTGCATACAAATCTTTCAAATGAAAATAACCAATATGTGTAGTCAGTGGTAGAAAAATATTGAATAAAGATGATATGCTTTGGCCAATGATCACAGGAAAATTTCTAACGAAATGCTATGTGGTTCCTAAGATCAGTGGGAAATAGGGCTAGAGGGTTGGAATTTGGTTTGGGTTTTTTTTTTGTTTTAAAATTTTGCCTAAAGGATGGGTATGCAGCTGGCAAGGCAAAGCCTATAGTCTGTGGGCAGACAAGTCAGTATGGCTGAGACTGGAACCTGTTGGTCCATAGCACTGACATGTTTGGAAGCAATATTATTCTGTCCCCCAGAAGCGTAATTAATATTACATATAAAAGAAGCAAACAAAAATTCAAAGCCTTCTTCTCTTAATGTGTGCCCCCCTCAGTCCTACAGAAAGAGACTTGAAGGTTACGAGATGATAGAATCACTCTTCCCCAGGCAAATTCTGTTTTGATCTGTGAGCTATCCAGTGCAGGGGATCCTGTTGTCAGAAGAAAGGTCAACAATTTTAACGATTTTTTTATTTTATTTTTCTTTAATTTTAAAGAAAGATATGCACTAAAGGTAAACTATGATTGCACAGCCAACCTTGATTGTGTCATTTTCCAAATATTGAGTGCTTTACTTTGCAGCTTCAATTTTAATCATAGTGAAATTATATAATTTAGATGTGTTATTTCTTAGGAATATTGTAAGTTAAGGTTAAAATTAATTATAATATGTATATGTGATGTACATGAGCAAGAAAAGAAAATGGGTTAACTTCTTTAATAGTTTTTGCTCAGCTGTAGCAGAGGAGAGCTTTAGAGAAAAAAGACACTTCTGAAGCTCGAGGGTGTTTCTTTTGAGGTATATCAAAGCCTCACGGCAAACAGTGACGCTGTGAGAGATTTGTAACGGCAAAATCACAAGAATCCTTTATCACGGAGAGTATTAACTAACCTAACTACTAGGGAGGATACCAGTTTCTCTGTAACAGTCCTGTGAAAGATACCTGTGTTACCTGAAGAAAGAATAGCAGCCTAGTATACACATTACACCAATGAAAAAGTTGCTGAAAGCTTCTGAAAGTCAAGGTGTCCCTTCTGCTGGGCAGAGAAACCCCTGGAAGCTCCTGCAGCAGCCCTTACCAGCCATGGCTCCATGCGGCGGGCATCAGAGCCTTAATCTGCTGGGTCACCAGGCGAGGCAGATCTAAACCAGTTTAGAAATCAGTACAAGGCACAGCCAAACCAGCAGCAGTGTGCAGTGGGGATTTTCTGCCAGCACGTGTCACTGGTATCCCAGACACCTCCCTGCTTGTCTGCCCTCTGCATACCAGGACACCAGCCCTGCCACGCAGCAGGAATATTTTGGGGCAGTTCACTGAGGCAGGGCCAGCTTTCCATTTCCAAGGTCAACTGGTGACCCAGGAAACAGCTTCATAAAAAGTACCATGCCACTGGCAGGCCAAAATGCCCCGGGAATCTTGGCATTACAAGTACCACGCGCTATTTTTGCCTCTCCCTGGAGCAACAGAAATAGCAGCAACAGCATGTATCCATGCCTGGCAGGACCGGGCAAACGATGTGGCTGCATGGGCTTGGCACCAGCTTTCTGCTCACCGTGGACTGTGTAGAGAAGGCAGGAGGCACGAGGCAGAAAATGGGAAGCAAGGACCAACAAAATAGTTGCAGCACACACAGGTGTGTTCTACAAGAACTTCTCCAGGGCTTGGAAAATGGATGGAAATGCTAAGCTTTTTCCAGCAGAGCTGATGTGCCTAGGTGTCCAGTACAGCCGGTTTTGGCCTGGAGTTTGGCTCTGGCTAGTCTGCAACGGCATCTGCTGTAATTGCTGCATGTAGATATAATGCCCAAGGTCTGATATCAGTGTCCAAAAAGAAAGGGATGCTACAGGGCTCTGGAGCCTGCACTGAAGTGTAGGCAAAAACTTTGGGTGAAAAATGCATGGGCATGGAGGTGTGAAAAAGCTTGCAACCTTGTTGTGGCCATGCTAACAGACAACGGTAGAATGCCGGTGTCTTTTCAGCACACCAGTCCTGCCAGATGAGTTTGTACTAGATAAATTCTTTCTTTTATGGTTTTGTTTTGGTTTGGGTTTTTTTTTTTGTTGGGTTTTTTTTTTTATATATGGTAGTAGAAAACCTGAAACTTTATTTATGGCTTAGGGGAACAATAGCTGTCATTGAGTTGTCAATGCTCAATGTCACTTGCCTCCTGTATGTTGGACACTGAACTGCTGCCAATGGAGAACTTGCAAATATTTGCTTTTGTGTCCTTTGCTATAAATCGATCTCAGGCTAGGGGTACGGCTGGGCTGCTATGTCACAGATCACTGCAACTAGACCTGGCAGAGGTCACCTGTATGGGTTCTGCTCAAGCAACAGCTTTTTAAAGAATTTGTTATGTGGGTTTGTTCCCATAAATATGAAAACTTAGAAAAAAAAGAGAAATAAGAACTTCTCTGGATCAGCTGCTACCACTGAAGAGTGATCAGCTCACCAATCCCGACTGTAGGATCAAAGATACGCATGTAGATGTTAATTGGGGTATAAGTTAATATTGCTGAAAACAGGCAGAGACTATTTCTCCCAGATTTACAAAACAGAGCAGCTTAATTCTCAACTTTTTGAAATCTGAATGTCTGGAAATCCCAACTTTAGATATGTGAAGGTGCTATGCAAAAAAATTAGGAATGTTGTATGACTAACAGAGTTTGTATATCTTATTTCTGATCTAAATAATATTAACCGTAAAGCAGGGGAACACCAAGCAGGACTAGAGAAAAGGTCATTCTGGGGCCATGATGGATTTTGTCCTTACTTTTGTCCTCCTCCTTACTGTCGGTAAGGAGACAATGTGAAATACTAACCTCTGCTTTACATGTTATGCCTTGTAGAAAGCCTGAGCTGTTACGAGAGTTAGTGACCTGGCAAAGGTTTCAGAACAGAGTTAAGAGCTCCTTTTGTATGTCACACAGCCAGCACAGGACTTAAAGAAGTGACTTACCTTTCTCAAGAGTTAAGAAAACCAAAGGAGTTAAAATCCCTGCCAAGGTGGACAAGTGAATTTCTTTTTTGTTGCTTGTGCTCAGAGCTGTCTTGATTGCTGACAGGTTTTGTTTGCTTCATTGTCATTTTCCTCTTAATTTTTTTGTAGATCTAAAATTATTCATTTCCAGTCAATTTACACCTTTGTTTAAAACTCAGGTGAAAATATTACAGTTGCATTTCTGATGTTGTTAGAAGAAAAAACCCAAAGCAAAAAAAAAAAAAAAAATTAAAAAGAATCCAAACCCAAATCCAAAACTGAAAATAAAGGGAGAATTTTATTAAAAAAACCTAGAGGAAACAGTGGTGATCCTTGTAACTGGTTACAATAGTTATAATTAAGAATATATTTCTGACCATGTACACATGCAGTTAGGCTATTCCCCCATCTTGAGGTTATGCAGGTTTAGATTCTTTTGCAAGCAGTAGTAGAACTGGGATCTCCTTCTGTGCAGGAGCTTCTAACTATGAGGATGTAGAGTGGGTTTCTCTCAGTCTTTACTGTCAAAACCATGCCATTTTACATGCAAAACATAGATAATTTGTGGTTGACTTACTCACTGTGTATCTTGTTTTTTACGTAAGTGGGATCACACACTAAAATTTTAGCACACCCTGACTGAATCTCTGCATGCACTGACTGTCCAGATCTGGGACCTGACCTGAGCAAGCTGAGGCCCTTGTAGCCTGTGCACCTTCTGGAGTTTCCTTCCCACGGGCATCAGGCCATAGGGACAGAGACAGGAGGAAGCAAACAATGTTCCCCCCAATACTTGGAACATGGTTGTGATGTGTGCCCAGAGCCGGGCAGTATTTCCGAGTTCCACCAGGCTTTCTGAGCCCGTTCCTGCACCTTGTCTCAGCCCTGAACCCTGCAGACAGCAGGAGCTGATAGCACTGTTTCAAGGGCAGACACGACCTGATCGAAACAGGAGAGGTAAGACCTGGGTCACAGCTCTTCGTTCTGAGTCTGGGCCACTCTTGCCTCCTTACAGGACTCACAGCAGGACCACGGGGACCCAGAAGCACCCTCATTCCTGGCATTAACATGGGGATGGGCCTTGGAGCACTGGCAGGCAGCACGCACGGAGTGGAGCAGGGGAGAGGGGGGAGTGGGGGAGAGTGGGAGGTCACATTCCCCTCGGCCATCCTGCTAAACCTGCACCTGAGTTTCATTACGTTATTGCCTCGCAGCTGACATCTGATCATGTCAGCTCACAGAAGGCCTGGACTTTTGAACTGCAGAGCAAAGGTCAATTTTTGCCACTAAATCAAGGTGGTGGAGGAAACATATGGTCCATGGTTGAGCCCCCCTCCCTGTCCCGATTTATACAAAACCAAGAATTGATTTTTTGGAACAACTGTCTTTGCATTTATTTTCTGTGTATTTGGTATGTGGGATCAGTTAGATCTCCTACCACCACCACCGCTACCACCCCCCCCCCCCCCCATTAAAAAAACAGTAAGCCTTTATACACAGGTATATAGGCTATATATAGGTAGCTGATATTCTGAATTTTTTCACTTCAGAGAGCATTTTAAGCTGCATCCTCTGACATTGCCTTCTGTTGAACCCTGCTACTGTCCTTCCTTGCAATTCCTCTAGGATTTAGTAAGTTTTCATCCTCTATCCATATTCCGTTGTGACTGCTTTTGGCTCAGATCCTGCACTAACATGATCAAGAAATGCAAACATGATAGGAAAAAAACCCAACCCTGTAGGTGAGCTAAAAGTCCTTTTCTGAGTAATTTGTACGCTTTTTCCAGCTAGCTGTAATAGCATCAAATCCAAGTGATAAGGATAGGGCTAAACTCACTTCAATTAATGTCAGTTTTCCAGTCATTAATCATTATTAATTCCCATGTTAATTTCTGGAAACGGCCTAGGTTTTTTGGCTGTTGCCGCAGTTTTTCTGGAAATCCTCCCACTCGCAGACCTTTGCTTGTTCTTCTTACTCCTGTCCTCATGCTTTCCCTGTCAAGTTGAGCTTCCATCTGGCTTGAATGTACACACAAAGTTACTCTCACTTCTGTACAATGACCTAACTGTGCTTCTGTCTGTGCCTGGCCCTTTTCTAATTCCAAAAGTAGCTGAGATGCTGGAAGCGGTTGCAGCACTGCCTTTCAAGAGACAATATAACTGACCGGCAATTGTCTTCACGTATTAGTGCATTATTACAATTCAACAATACTACTGATGTCTGCGGAGAAAGGCCGAGCACATCACTGGTACATCTACATAGCTTAGTCTATTCCTTTTAAATGAAATATAGCCACTCACTTTAGTGGGACTTCCTGCTTCTAGAAGTATTAATGGAGGTGAATAAAATATTTAAATTACTTAACAGCTCATATATTTTACTAGATGTTGACTTGCCAATGACTATTTATCAGGCCTTTCTTTAATTCCATTTGGGAGCTTGGACTAGTTTGTCTTTGCTGTTTCATATGTATTGACAAAATCCACTTCTGCTGGAAGGAATTCATTCTTTAGGAAGGCTGTGATTCTCTTATGGTTTCAATTTTGATTTCTATTTATACACTTCCCTTAGTTAACGTTATTCAGCTGCCCTGTTTGCTGTGTCATTTGTATGCAGACGATATTCAGATATCCTCTCAGTCCCTGCAGAGCCTACAAAGAAGTTTGATGTTTTGTGTAATTGCCTCTGTGATATTTAATCACGGGTAACTTCAAATTTTGTTAAACTTAACACAGACAAAACTGAGTTGCTATTGATTAGTTCACTGGCGCAGAGGTCTCAGGTGTCATCTGTGGTAGTTTCCATTTGTGGTAGTTCTTTTATCCTTCAGATAATGCTGGTGACCTTGGGGTCATTGTGGATTCGGTGCTTTCTTTTGAAGCCCACATCAATCACGTAATTAAAGTGTCTTACTACTGTCTTTGGAATCTAGCTGGGCTGAGACCTATGCTCTTTCTAGCCCACTTGCTAAAACTTTAATCCATATTTTGTTTGTCTGACTTGACTACTGCAGCTCTTCTGTATGCCCTCCGCTGTTTGCATTAGGGACACAATCTAGCTATTTAGGAATATGCAGTGAATTAACAATGTTCATTGACTTTCTAAGTAGAGGATGTATTTTTTAAAAAATGGATGGACACTGGGTATCACTTGGCTTCTTCTTAGCTGGAGTCTTTTAATGGCATTTCGTTTAACAGGATACTCTTTCCAGACAGACCAGTATAATTTTACATTAATTATATCAATTTGCAATGTTTTTTTCAACCTGTTTCTGAATGTGGATGGTTTTAAAGCATTAGAATTTCTAGATTGCTGTCACTTTGTATCATTAAATGCTATATATTTGGCAAGTTGCAGCAACATTGGTTATGATTCCATTACAATCCCGTCTTTACTTACTCGTCACTTTAGGTGCTAACAATTTCCAGAACAGTGTCTACTAAATGATGACTTGTTTTCAGTTTCAGTAGAATTTATTTGAAACAATCCTTTTGTCAAATAGATGTTTTTGCCAATACAGTGTCACAGGCCACATTCTGCTCTTAATTTGTGTCTACAGAGTTCAGTGGGATTGTATAGGATTAACAGAAACCTTGACCTTGATGGAGAGTTGTAATACTTTTAAACAATCCAGATAAACCAGTACAAATACGTGTGTGAACACTTACTTAAGTTTAAAATCTGTTTAACTTTATTTATTTCAGGCTGATTCCTGGTAGTCTTAAGCTGTACTGATACAAACAAAAATAAAAAGTGATGCAGTCTATTGTCCTGGTATAAAAATCATGCTATATATTTGCATTTTAAAAGTTTAATGTGTGAATAACTTAACAGCAGGTTACTACCATATAAACCTCATTACAGTTCATACCTCTTAGAAGAGGTAAAACACTTGAGGTGAAGTACGCTCTGACATACAAGTAAAGGTAAAAGCTAGAAAAGGTAATCCAGGGAAAAGCAGGACAACTGATGCCTGTATCTGAAATTAGTCCCTTTAAATCTCTTGAAAGGAAAAGTAACCCGGAACACCAAGTGGATTACCTACCGTGTGCGTGCCAGGGTGTCAAAGCAACGCACCTCTGCTTCTAGTACTCGACACTAGGAGACACTCCTGAGACTGCAGGAGACGGGAAGCTCTCTAGTATTCAAATCCAACAAAACCAACAATGGTACAAACATATTTTGTTTTTCCAGTTAGGTTCTGTAAATAAGTGCCTGAAACTATGCATTAGCATTACTACATGCAGTCTCAGTGTTTATAGGGCAGCCAAATGGGTGAATTGCACTGCAGCAAACTGCTACAGGAAAGATTCATTTACACAGAATTAAGTAGTCTATTGTCTGCCTTCCTTTGCTATGATGCTTTTTGTCTGCATGCCCAACTGTAACCCAAGGCTGTATAGGGGATACTTAGATGTGAAAATCAGATGTATGGGATAAATTTAATGTTTTATTTATACCAAGAACATTAATATACAGCAGACTCTGCACTATGTGCAAGGATGGTCTGAATGGCATTCTGGAGCAGCTTGTTCCTAGCTGAAATGTGAACTTTCATCTCTGACAAACAAGTACTGGAACACTATAGCTTTCTCTGAAGTTGGATGTTCTTCCTGAATCATAACAAAATTGTCTGGCAGTCACTGCAAGTGTTAATTGCTGCAATGAGAGGATAACTTAACCTACCTCTCTAATTAGAGAAAGCACACTGGCCCGAGCAAGGGAAATGTCTGACGCTTTGCCTGGTCACCTAAAATCGATCTGAAAAGTGAACAGATTAAAATTTCAGTACCTGAAGAGCAATGCCTGCTTTTCTTATATTCATCTGCAGCCTGTCTAGAGATTACTGGACTTGGAGAAAAGGAAAGTTGTCCTCAAACTGCAAGGAATAAAGGAAATCTGAAATTAAGGAAGAAAATTTCCGGACAAGAGCTTTCACGGGAAGGTTATTCCAAAGTCTCAAAAGCAGTGCATTTTTTGTATTGAAGTTACAATGCCTCATTTAAAGCTTGTGTAAGCAACCGATTCACCCACAAATGCAGCTAATTGATTTTAATTGGCCACATATTTACCCCAGGGTGTATAACAAAAGGGCAAGGATTGTTCCAAAACTTTATTCTAAAGATATTACTTCAGGAAGTGTTGCAAAGTCAGTTTCTTCCCTTTCCACCTGGGCTCATAAAGTTTGCAGAAGCTATCCCAAGGAACAAGAGAAGAAATGGCAAACCTTTTCACATCACATAATGCAAGGGTCAAAAACAAAAGTAAAGGGGATATAACATGAAGAAGTATTTGTTCTGCATTATGATGTGCTGCTTTTTGGCAGCAGTGGAAGTTCAAAGAGAATTACTTTATCTCTAATATGGACATGAGTAATAGATGGCAGAATGTACCGAGACTTATATAGGCAGATTTATGAGGCATGCCAGAAAACAGTGGCCCGCCGAGTTTATTTAAAGCCATAGATCCTGAGCAAGTCTGCAGCAAGGACTACAGCATTCATTGCCCTCTGTGCAGTAAACCTGTCTCAAGCTTGCAAAGGTGAGTGTAGCACCACTGCCTCCTACCCAGAAAAACTCTGAGCCATTCAATAGTCTCAAAGGCTCCGCTGGCTACATGGAAGTTCTTTGTCAGTGAGTAAGCAGCCTTTGGTTTTTGAATCAAAAGTCTCTCTGTTGTGAGCCTGCTTGACTTGGTCGACTGTAAAGTGAAACAGAGCTCTACGTAACTGCAAACTTCATGACAATAGATTTTTAAGATGGTTTGCTCACTTTGGTCAAATTCAGATACTCATCATTTAGTCCATTGGCACTTTGATATTTATATCTTCTAGTTAGTAAAAAAAAAAGTTTGTGTGACTCCAGAAAAACATGCCCTAGGAAAACTTCAGCATCCCTGAGGAGGAATGTAATGTTCAGCTGCTGTATAATGAAGAGAGGTGGAACTGGTAGTGGAGTTACTGTGCAGTAAAATATTCAGAACTCATAATGTTTCATGGGGCCAGTGCCCCTGGGAAGAGAAATAAACTCTTTTCTGTGGCAGAGCAATAAATATTTATATATCGTATTGCCCAAAGACCTCCGTCAGAAGGGAGTGAGAGGGAGCTGAGTTTGCAGAAAAGAAAGAGGTGCAATCCTTCTCTTGCATTTACAACCTGAAGATACAGACAGGCAGAGAGGAAGAGCTTGTTCCTATCATGTTTAGAGAAATTGGTACGTTGGAGAATTTGCAGGGAATCTGGTAACTACAGGTATTACAGGATTGCTGCTTTTTCCCTTTCTTTGTCTCCACACTGTTTAGGCATGAATCATGTGTGATCTTTGAATCAATGCAGCTGACTGATTAGCAAATTTTAGTTTTTGATGGAGGGAAAATTGATTGTAATTGGGGTCTTTTCCTGCAGAATCTGGGTTATCTGAGTAGCCACTTATCACAAGGACAGAAGACAAGGAATCACATCCCTCTTGAGCACAGAACATTAACTTTCCCAACTTTCACAAATGCCCATTGATGCAGTCCCATCTTAGACCATAATTGGTTGAGAAAAAGAAGAGAATCAAAGATTACAGGGAAATCACTCTCACCCACACAGACTGTGTTAAAGGTATTTTCCAAAGGTACAGCCTAGTATACGTGAATGTAACGCCCACAGCACCTATTCATAAGACACCACATGAAAGAAATAAGTTTCAACTTGATTTTCTACTTTGGGGAGTTTAAGCTATCTCCCTAAGACATCAAAGCAGCCCAACTAGTCTCATTCAGACAAGTGAGGTCTGGAGATTCACAGAGCATGCAAGCAACGCATCTCCCATTGCAGGCATGAGAAGAGACATTCTTTACACATCTAGTGACTCTCAAGGGCTTCTTAGATATTAAGGAGATTGAGGGGCGCAATGTGCATTGAAGCAGATTTATTCACAGTTTACAGATAGGGAAACTGAGACATTATTACCATGAGCAAGGTTTTAAAAATGGGTCTCTGATTTTGCCGGAATTGCAGGCCTGAGCCAGGCAATGCATAAAGATTTCTGCGAGTTTCCAAACCAAATTCGGTTTGGCTTCCTTTTCTATTAAGCATGTAAAATTGTCAGTAGCAGAATGTTTTGCAGAGATAGATGAATTTAGATGAACCTCTGCTAAAAAATGTTGGCCACTGGAAAACCCTTTGCTTTCTGCCTACAGGCTCCTGAGGAATCCAGTTTTCTAGGGTCAGAATTTTTGGGATGGTCCCTTTGTGTGAACTACCACAGACTTAGCAGGCCACAAAGTTTTAAGGCTCCTGCAGCATGGCTGGGAGCCCAGAAACCCAGGCAGTAGAAGTTTTTCAGTATCTCCATTCTTCACTTCTCCAGAAGCTTGGAGAGGTCTAGTTAACATCTAGAATGGAAAGGCTTAGCTTAAACTTGCAGAGCTTTTGGTTTTCTAGCAGCAGCCAAGTAAGATGCAATGAAAACAAGTGTTAAGAAATATTTAGGTAGCTAGTTAGAAAACATATACTTTAGTTTTTCTTAATTATTTGTAGAGGGTGAAAATACATTTCTGCAGTGTAGTTCAGTATGTGTACTTTTTTTCCAGTGATAACCGAAAGTTTTTTAAATACCAGAATTGTTTTGCAGAACAAATGTCCCATTAGTCTTCTCTTCCCTGTTGCTGCACAGCCTTTAGGGAGATCTTGGCTCCCTGCTTGCTTTTGAAAATACAGGACACTGAAAATGCTGGAAACAAAAACTACCAAGTGAAATCACTAGGAGTTCCTATTTCACCTCTCTGAAATGTGCATGGCACTGGTGTGAAAGTCAAGGCTGAGGCCAGAGAGGACCCAGAGTTGCACTGGGAATATGAGTGCTGAGACTGGGAGAACCGAAGACAAAAGCAGGGAAGCCCCATTAGCCTCCCTAGCAGCCACCAGCCTTCCCCGTTCCTCAAAGAGACACTCAAGATGGACTGATCCTCAGATTTGCACAGGAAAAAATGGGGACACACTGAAGCCAGGGACTGTTTTTGAAAATGGCCAGAGTTTATAAATGCCAAAAGAAATAGCTAGATGTACCCTAGTTCCAGGGATATGAAGGTTGCAGTGCCCGGCAGGACTATAGGAGGGGGGGTTGGCCATCATCTTGGGTGGCCTAGGGTTGCTTGAGGCACTACAAAAGAGAGGCCATCTCTGGCATTTGTGTCTTTATTGTATGTGTGTGAATATTTATCACACTGTGCAAAACATTATCCACATTTCTTCCTGGCAAGATACTATCCTTTTCGAGGTGTAAGAGAGAGGCTTTCAGCTGGGAGGGTTTAATGATAAGCAAGTGGAATTCAAAGGAGAATTGTAAATTGAAGTCTACTCCAAAACACTTCTTAAAACCCTGAGTCATTAGAGGCTGAATCACATTATTCCTGTCAGCAAGATCTCCTCTCTAATATCATCCTCTATTTACTGTACATTACCTCATGGTCCTGGTCAGATGTGGATCTTTTACACTAACATGAAGAATCCTAGTCATTACGACGAGTTTGACATGATGTGAGCTTTATTTTTGGATGCTCGTTAGAAAACAACAATCTCAATTCAAGGATTTACTTAGGCTTAGTCTGCACACAAAAGAAGCTTTTCCTAAGAAGCAGGTCAAATAATAAGCCTTGTTTTCTGTTTTCCACGTTTCACTTATTTGCTGAAGCTCATGGCTGTCTGTTACAAGGGCAATTCTAAAAGTCAAAAGGTTACAGAATAAAGCATCACCCTTAAAAATTCATCATTTATCTGTCGAACTGTGACCTCACGGTGACTTTCGGCTACAAAGCCATTGATTGCATGGCCCTTCATTCTCCTTCTGTAAATCCTATAAACAAGCTCTCTGAAATGCTGGAAGAAAATTTAACATGCAACTCTTGTCACATATTAAAATAGTGATGCGATATTAGATTAGATATTAGACTAATTACCACATATTTAGCTCTTTCCCACAGTCCATCATATAAGATTAGGGGATAAATTATCAGAAAAAGACATTATTGGATTAATTTTCAAATGTTTTAAAATATGTCTATAAAATGTATACTTCTTTAAGTATATATAACTTTAGGCTTATTAACATGAGAAGTACTGTTAGGGAAATAAGCTCCTCCAATCCAGATATGTCTATGAATTTTAGTTCCTTCAGGCATAGAGCTGTTGATGTTGGAAAGGCACAGGATTAGAAAGTTCAAGCAAGCTGAAAGATAAGGATCAAAATTAAATTGAAAGTTACTTCAGTTCATTTGTTTCAGTGATTAGAGAGACCATATTATTAAAATAGCAAGTCAATTGTTTAGTGCTGCCTATGACACAACTGCTCAAAGGGCAGAATTAACAACAAAAAGTTTAGGAATTAGAACTGAACTCTTTGTTGAAAGAAAATGCTCAAACCTGCAATCAAACAACTACATTTACAGTCTGGATGATGAAAAACTTCACTGACAATGTACATCTCTTCAGCAGTACTCCTGAGGGGCCCTGAAAGTCAAGCTAGGCTCTTTTTTCTCAGGCATCACCTTCTGCAGAGGAAGTTCTTTAATGAAAACAGACCTCTACATGACAGAGATGTAGCCTTATTATCATTACTGCATCCCCTCTTTTCTCTTAACAGCTGTTGTGTCTGGGGATGATGAATAAGAGGAAGGGTTTGGGACCGAATTTCCAACCCTAATAGAAGTTCATAGGGTATTTGCTAATAATAGCACACATTTCATAGCATCACTGAGGCAAAGCCTACATCCCAATCCACATTGCAGAGAGATCCTTACTCTAGCCAGCCTTAACCAAGAAAGTTATTATTGAAATGGAACTTCTCCCTGATCGCAGTTAAAGGCACCTGTAGATAAAGCTGCAAAGAGTAGTCTTGCTGGACCTACAGTTTGGAAATTACAGTGTTGGAGCTACTCTTTCGATTCAGACAGCAGCTGGCCTCTGGCAATATTTTTTTCCTTCAGATTAATTAATATATCCCCTCAGCCCCCTGGTTACAGACATGATCATAAAAACATCAGATACTGTTCACCTAGCCAGCTGTGTAGCCGTGATTTTTTACCTCTGCACTATCTTTCCTGATGTTTCTGAGGAGTTGGAAACTTCGATGCTGAACATAAGAACGGCCTGTCAAATTCTTCCATTCACCTAAAAATTTGTCCCTTCTGGTCTAATTATGTTTTCATAAGAAGCAAAGCTGTCATCATATACAGAGTCAGGTTTTCATTTTCAGAAGTCGGTAACAGCCTGCTATCAACACCACCAGGTCAGGATTTCACAGGTTGCTTCAGGGAAAGTTCACCTTCTCTTTCTCCATCTATCTCATTGACAACATACGTCTCAGCTTCTCAGGCTGACAGCAGATTTCCTTTAGGAAATCTCCTTGCTCCAGTAAAGCCTTGATGGACTATGGTCTCACTATTCTTCAAGATTAATTTTTATTGTTAAAAAAAAAATCTTATTCCTATATTACTGGGAAATACTCTTCTTTCAACGAGGTATGAAATCATGATGTAAATGTGTAAGCTGTGGTGCAATTTTCTGCAATTTTCTGAGTACCTTTTCACCATCAGCTTGATAATTTTAAGTAGTTCCAGTTGGAATCCTCATAGATGTGAACAAAGCTTGCTGTGACTAAGGTTTACATAATAACAAAAATGCTGCAAAAAATTTTACTTGTCAAATTTCTAAAGAATTGCTTCCATCTTTCACTCTCAATAAAACTTTAACTCACTCTCATACAATACTAAATCCTAACAACGTATAATTAAACAACAGAGATTGTTCATCATTTGAATTTTAAGCCATTGTGCTGATTGAAGCTGATAAGAAACTTGAATGAAGCTGATAAGAAACTTGAAAACATAAACTATTTATGGCAAAGGAGGGATCAGATCTTGGACATAAGGATTACATGCATTGCCTCAATCATATGACGCTGTTCAGTATGCCCCTAGCATTACACAACTGCCAATGCTTTGTTCTTTAGATCAAGGTAACATCCTTCCCTTCCTGTTACTTCCCTGGGACTTCTGGATGCATTGCTCTGGCTTTTGAAGCAAAAAGCAACTGAAATTAGTAGAGAAAACTGCAGAGGAGGACTTAGGGTGTGAAATCTGGGTACGTGGGCATCGTAGGTAGCTATAACTTGGAGGCCCTTGATAAATATCAGACAGAGGGTTTATTAGAAAAGAAGTCATGAGACAAAGCCTCTCTCTTATATATTAATATGTATGCACTATTTGGCTGTGTTTAAAAAAACTCAAAACACTAAGGGCAACATAAACCCTATATTCATGAGTAGGTCAATATCAAAGATCATGTGTAGATCAAAACCTGGAAAATGCAAAACGTTCAGATTAGTATGCAAAATAAAACATCAGTGTGGAGAGTGGATTTATATGATTATACTATGAATAATTCATTAGCACAAGAAATACAATTAGCTTTTAAAAATGATCTAACTGCTATGCTCATGTTTAGCAAATCTAACATATAGTAACTTCAGGAAGGAAAAGTCCATAATGCAAAAGAATTTAAAACAAATTCCTTTAGGAGTCCAGCTGCCTTATTACTAAGGGGGGAAAGGGCAGTGGATTAGACGGGTTAGCTCATGCCCAGAGTGGTTAACTTGCCTGTAGTCAATACCCTTGCATTTGCAGGTGTGCCCTCAATTGACCTTATTAATATGTGCAACCCTTGCTGGAAACCTTATTTCAGAAACATGAAGCTCTGGTTGTTTGAAGTGGCTCTGACTATGGTGAAGCGTTCCTTAAACTTGTAGGGGGCTTCTTTGGTGCGAGGATGCAGAAGAGCCGAACTATTTTTCATGAGAGAGGCTTTTCTGCACTTCCAGTAGATAGAAAACAGAGGGCTGAATCAGACAGAAGATAATCGATGCTATAGCTGGCGTACTAAATCAATACAATGCTGGCAACTGTAGCTAGTTTTAGCTGAACCTCTGCTTTCCAGAGCAATCACTCCAAGTCCTGACTTGGTCATTTTCAAGATGAAATTGCATCAGGCTCTTAATCTGTATCGTACTGGTTTGATGTTAGCCAGCCTGATACTGATAGTAATTTCCTAGGAGGCTGACTTCTGTCGACCGATACTACTCAAGAAGTGAGCAGAGCAAGTGCAAATGGACAAGAGCTTGCTGTGGAGAAGGCTTCTAGTCGGTGCTTCGCTTCCTCCCTGTATCCTATTTCTGCAGATGGTTTGTGTAAGGGAATACAGACGGTTGTTACCTACCCTTTGGTATTTTAAAAGTATTGTGTATTTGTAACAGTTGTTCTTTCAAGAACAAAGAGTGCCACCGCTAAGTGACATTATGAACAAGAAGCCAAAAGCTGATACAACAATTCAAAAGCATACAAATTAAAGTCGATTGTCAAATGGATTTTCCATTCCATTAAAAATGTCAGGATTGAAAAATTTTGACATATAAAAGATCATATTAAATGTTCATATTAAATTAAGTGGGGACAAACCGAAAAAATAATCCAAACATTGTGCAAAATTAAATTCTGAAAATAATTAGTTTGCTCAAAATGCTTAAATCTAAATACGTTGTTGACATTTGGATCCTTCCTTGGATCCTTTTATTTTCTACTTCAAATAGCAGGTGTTTTTTAAATAAAGCAAAACTCTGTGCATGTTATGTCAAAAACAAAGCATTGCTTTGCATGGTGTTTTACTTCTTTTCAAATGTTATTGTTAACATTATATCATAGCATCATTTATTTTTTTATTATCTATTCAGATAATTTGTCCTAATTAAATTTGCCCACGTCAAATAGCTTTAATGAAAACTTCCAACCTTCTCTAGCATTGCTGTAAATTAACCATCACAGCTCTACTGGCTGGATTAGGAACTGCTATAATTATTATAACTTGACGACTATGTTCTCTTTAAAAATATTCTTGCTGTCAGGTGAGTGACTAACCCCAGATGCACTCTTTTAACACAGGTATTCTCCCTGAATAGCAGTGGGCTTTTGAGCTTGGCCTTCGAACTGTTCAGATGCTTCTGCACACCCAAGTAAAGGAGAGCAGGGGATGGTACCTGGCACAAAAGGTTGAGTGACGCGGACTGGCTGGCTTCTAAACTCAGTAGGGCTATTGGCTTGCCAGAGCAGACTGGCTGCTCCATCACTACAGTGCTCAGTCCTCTGTCTCCTGCCCTGTGGTGCGCCTCTCCTGCCTATTATTGTTTGTGGTTGAGGACAGCAGTTCAAAGCATATTCAGTATTCCTGCAGACTACCAGAGTGCTGTCTGCAGCTCGGGGCTGGGAGGGTGCGTTGCCCATGCCCATATGGTTCTTGGTATGGGAGTCTGTAAAGGCACAAGAGAGGACTGCGCAGGATGGGAGTCAGACCGGGTGCAGCATGGTCCTTGCCGTCTGTTAGCCGAGGTCACTGGTGTTAGCTACCTCCCAAAGAAAACCCAAACTGTCCCCTAGGCAAAGCTCACTGGAGAGGTCCCAGAAAGAGACAGATGTGAACTAACAGTTCAGCAGTGTCACCAGTCTGGAGGCTTGTGCTTAGCTGCTCCCTGGCCCTCTTCTACTCAGCAACATAAATCCTGTAATGTGGGCAAGGCCCAGGCTTAGAAAATGTGACAAATTAATTAGTGGGAAGACACGTCTGAATTTCTTCCTTTTCTCATAAAGAACAGAGATGAGGGCAGCTGTATCAATACACGCACATCACACTGTGCCTTTATTCCCCAAATTTGCTTTGTCTGTATTAGAAAGCTCTGTCAACAGAAAGGCAGCCAGCACTGTGTTAGTGGCAATATTTATTTGGCACACAATGTTCAGTTACCTATTTGTGTTGATGTTTTTGTTCTTACTCAGCCGTGGGAAGGTATCTCCATGTTTGCTGCACTTCTTTGGTCCAGTACTGAGATTTTGTGTTCAGCACTGTAAACAACTCTCCCCACACACTTTTCTCGAAGAACAGTGGCATTTCTAAGCTACATTCACAATAGCTCCATCTTTTTTGTCCCAACTGGTGCTCCTTTTCACACCATTGTCAGACACTGTTGCAAGATACAGTGCTATTCAGCAATTGCTCCTCTGTCAAATTCAAAGAATGCTGCATACCAAATGTACATGATTAAAAAATTAAGTTAAACCCCACTAGCAGAATGCCTTTTCTAATTCTTCATCCACTGCAATATGTCACCCATAACTGTACACTTCAGCTGTGACCTTGCCTTCTGCAGGCACATCCTAACAATCCATTTGCAGAAGAAGGAGTTGTAGGTGCCTGTGAACTCACCTGAAGTGTGTTTTGTTTCAAGATGAATAAGGCATTATTCATAACAAGTTTTTACTAGAGCTGCTGATATAGCAGCTTTGGAAGAAGAGCTGAAGACACAGGATGGAGTTATCCTTAGACACTGCATAGTGACTTCAAGAATGGAAGGAGGACATGAAATGCTATGACCCAGATTTTGAATCTGAAGTACCAAAGACATGACGACAGCTAGGTAACATAGATGTAAAGAAGAGAAGGCACAGCAAGGGGAATTAAGGTGATTTGATCATAATTCACAATCACACACATGAGAAAGAGATTTTTTCATAGCAGAAGCTCTTTTATCTAGTAGGAAAAAAAATCATCAAGACATGCAGTCACTGGAAGCTGAAGCTAGGTAAACATGGCTTGTAAGTAAGAGGCATTTTATTTCATTTATTTTATTGTATTGTAACAGATCATTAATCACTGGCAGAGTTTACTCAGGGACATTGTGGATTGTTTGGTGAGTCTGTCCTGGCAGTGACTCATACCATGGTCCTTTCGTCTTGACACGATTTTCCACATCTAGGCTCCTGCCTTCAGTGCACTCTGATATGTAAACAATAACTCAGTGTTTATCCAGTAACTCTGCTGCACATTTATGAATTTTAATCAACCATTGGCACACTTACATGAAGTGAAACAAATGAGCAGAGTTGACAAATGAGATTTTTGCTTAGAAAGGATTTAAGATTCATATTAATATTCAGTTCCTCTCTAGGACTTTTGACATCAACTGTGTTTCAGCACTTGTGTGGCTGCCTTGAGCCTACATGATTATTTTCTATAGCCCAAACAAGGGAGCCCATTTTGCTAAGCGTATAATAAAAAGGCAGCTGCTGTTTCTGAGAGCTCACAATCTAAGGCAGTGAGAACAAATGGCTGGTAGATGAGGATAAAGTAAGTTTGAACTACATTCAGCAAGGTAAGAAGCACTGTTGACATACCGGTTAACTAGCTGTTGGAGCCACATAATTGGAATCTGTTCCAAAGATGCGGCAGATTTCTGTATATAACGCGGTCCTCACAATTTGGATCGGATTTCTTTTAAAAGCTGTGCCTGGTTTGTCAGCTAATGCAATTTTCCCTCTTTTCCCTCTGCCACCCTGAATCGCTCCCTGACCAAGCTCCCTTCAGGTAAAGGTCTTTGTGTCTTTGATTATTTTATGGCATTTGCTGCAGCCCAGTTTTCATCAGAGGTCTTTCCCAGCAGACTAACAGCCCTATGAATGAAATCAGCAGGGAGGCTCTTCATTATCGCAATTCTGGCAGTGAAGTCTCTGTACTTTTATCACTGTACTGGTATCAATTATTTGGAGCCACATTAAATAAATGAAGTCAGTAACATGAATATGTCATGCCCAATTCATACAGAGGCTCATGAACTCTCTTTAAAAAAAACCCTCTTTTATGCCTGCTGCTTCCCTTATGAATTTTTTGTAAGCTCTGACCTTAGACATTTCTCAATCATTGCAAGCATGCTTAGTTCAAGATTGAATACACATCCATTTTATGTGGGTTGAGGGGGGCAAAAATCCTGAGAAAAGCAGATGGCATTAGAAAAAAAATGGCTTTTCAAAGAAGGTTCAATGACCTCCATACAGATATGACATGTTAAAGTCACTGACTTCTTTTTAACTCAGCACTTGCGTATATATATTTAGTATTATATAATGTACTTGTAAGGGCAAAGCCTTTTCAGCATTTGATCTGCAGTATTTATTGTATAGTTCTGACTCACCTTCCTTGGGTGTAGCCCAGAGTCACCATAATACCAGTAATGACAATGAAATGGGACTGAATTGGCCAGTGCCCTTTGGTTGTTTGATGGGTCACAGCAGCATACTGATTGCTGTTTTCTGCAGCTTAAAGACAATTTTTTTTATTTATTGATTCTGCTGAATCAGAATTAGGCTTGGCAAAGCCTATTCTCCAAGAAACCCCAAACCAGGAATTAAGAACTCTCTGAGATTTGGAGAGTACTTTTCTAAAACATTTCTAAAGAAAATTAACATAATTTGGTCTTAAGTAATAAAAAAATGTAAATCTCTGATACATAGCCTTTTAATTTCAGAAACCCTAAAGCCAGTTCATTTTGTTTGTAATTTAACTGACTTGTTTAAACAGAGTAGGAGAGACACAGAACTGTGATGGGAAAGGAGATTTCCTAGACATTGCTTTGCACATACTCAGAGTAAAAAATCCCTAGAACCTTTGAGCTGACTGAGAGGACAATTACACACAGATGGAAGGAGTAATGGATAAACGCTTTGTGGGAGTATTTGCAAACTCTGAAACTCCAATTCAGCTACATTCCAACAGGTTTCAGCCTCTTTACTGGTAACATTAACCAGGATGGCTTCTCTTTAAAGGAATGTTGAGGAAAGAGTGTTCTAAACTCAAATGCTCTTGCAAATGCACTTCATTCAAACCTGCCTGAGAAGTGTTTGTCTCTGCATGTAATTCAGATCGTCAACCTGGCAGCCGAAAGAATGGCATGTTTCTTAGGTGGCCAATTACACACCCAAAATAAGGAAGAGTGAATAGGTAGAAAACAAAATTAAAATAAATAAAGCTTGTAAATAAACTTGATGAGAATACAACCCGACGAAATGATTATGCAGCCTGTGCTTCATGTTACGATTTGCATAGATACTTAGTGCTTATGCACTCCTGCTGAAATTTACAGGAGGAAATCCCGTCCTGTTACAGAGAGAGACAAAAGTGACAAGTTCAGGATTTTGGATGGACTGCACTGGGTTAGATCTGTGGCTTTGCTAGCACTGTTAGTGGTGTGCAAATCCGAGCAGGTGTTTTTTGCCAACCTCATAAGAAAAACAATAAAAAAGCACAGTTTCTGGAAAGTTATCAGAAAAAAAGGGGAAGAATTCAGATAAGAAATATGCAGCAAATGATGAGTAAAAAGAAAAAAAAATATTCTTTCTTGGTACCCTTGAGTTTGGAGGCTTTATCATTTTATTTTTCACCAATTACTTAAACATCAAGTGAACTGGGAAACTGATTATTCAGTTACCACCTCTGAAAAAACAACTTGACTGCCAAGTCAGCAACAAATAATTTGGAAGTTATTATCACCTGAGAATTTCCAAACCAACCATACCAGATGTTAGTGTTCTTTGTTCAGGAGGCAGAACCGAAGCGCGTAGAGGGTCTTTATGATATATCATATGATAACCAACTTGAAGAGTTTAAGTTAAGAGGCAACAATCCTGTATTCCAGTTTGTCATTCTTCTATCTCTGGATTGCACTCTTTCTGCTTTCTGTAATGTGATGTAAATATACAATACTTCCACAATGGACACTTCATCATGAATTAAGCCATTTTTGATAGCATTCATCCTGAAAAGTTGCCCAACCACAATGGAGATATGAGTGCAAGGCTTTTTTGGTGTTTTGGTTTGGGTTTTTTTGACAATCTGTCTCTTTGCATGTGTTGTCCAGTAAGACAGTCCTTCATCTAACGTGCATTCCAGGCATCATCATGTTATTTCATGAAGTAAGGCTGTCAGGTTTATACTGACAATGACAGGAGAAAATGTTATTGTGCTGCTGTTCAGGGGAGAAAGCGAAAGACAGATGAACCAAGTACACAGCTCACTCATCAGAAATTGCAGGTGTCTCTCAGTTTGGATATATTTCCCCATATTCCTAAACTGTTCATTATCGTTTTACTGTATGATTGCCCTGCAAGTGCTTGTCAACACTGCAGGGGCAACCCTGAAATCAACCTTTCTGAAATCCATGAATTAAAACAAACAATCAGATAAATGCAATGCTATGTATTAAACATGAAATGACACATCTGACTGTTGGTAAAGGCGAAAAGAATTTCCGAAAGACCTTAACTGCAATGCAGGCTGCCACCTCCATTTGCTTCTGATTGCTATCACACTGCACAGATGCAATGATTGAGAATGAAACTTGAATTTGGTGCTAGAAGTCCACTGTAACATCAATCACTTGAAATAAAAATGTCATGCTTATGATTCTTTGGAAAATGCTGCACTTAACTTCCAAACTGTTGCTTTCAGAAAAGGCTAATTCAGGGTTGGGTACATTAATGTCAATGTCCTATAAAAGTGCCAGCTAAAAAAAAAATGTCAGCAAAGACATTTTTTAAGCCTGTGTCAGCACAAAAGGGTGCCTCAGTTGTTTCATCTCACAACAGCTGCATGCTTTCATTGACATTTGTTGCCCTTTCTTTGTGCACTCATCCTAACCTCATAGGTTATTTCCTGGCCTCCCTTCCATGACCTATGACCGATGATGACCTTTAGCTAGAGAATGTGACATTTTGTTCTCCTCTGGCTGACATGTGATGCCCTCATTATTCAAAGGTATGTGAAAATAATGACCTGTACTGACCTCTCAGTTTCCTTTCGTTTATTGGTCTACACTAGGTGCTTGTTCAGCAGATTGCTATGACTAGGTGGTGGGGTGTACAATTTCTTTTGAAGAAGGAAGCTCATGAATTGCACCAACATTTTAGCCCTTTGTGTCTGTTCCTCCATTTGAGGAGCAGGGGATGAGCTGGTGCAGCTGGGGAAAGAGGGTTCAGGGTTCACGGTTCAGTTCAGTTTGAGTGTTGGAAGCAGCTTTGCAAGGCTGGCAGATATGGCCAAAGACTTGTGATCTTAAGGAGTGGCAGTTGAGTCCCAGACTGGGCATCTATCTTAGGGCATCTCAAATGGTACAGGATGCCAGTGATTGTGCTACCGGTTCAAGGCTCAGTTCCCAGTCATCTGAAAGAATGGATGACTAAGTGACCCTAGGAATTCAAAACATGAGTGACTGTAGCTTTCTCATCACTAAGATTTCTACACCTTCCCTGTTGTGACCACAATGGAAACACGGTCACAGTTGCAAGATATACAATTAGTTTAACATGCTAACAGTGCTTTCTTGGGTAAGTTGCTTTTTGCATTTGAAACGGTAGAAGTTTCAGTGTTCTTCAGAAATGCAAGCCCGAACATATTAAATGTTTTTCAAGAAGTAGATTTTATCTCCTGTGAGGTGAGAAAGCCTTAATTGACTATAGTAAATATTTCAAATGCTGAAACTCTAAAGGAGGAACAAACCATTTTTGTGGGGGAGATTGTGATACCAATTAAGAGTTTATTCAAGATCTAGCCAGCATGAATATTTAAACCTTCTTTCCTTGAAGAAAGGATGGTTACTTCATGTCAGGGATGAGGGCATGTATGGAGCAGCATAAGGAACAGATGGCTGCTAAAGACAATTTCTGACTATAAATAGTCCCTATTAAGAATATAGAAATAATCAATTAGGGACTAAGCTCTGTTTCATGTTGCACAGGAGCAGAGCAGAAGAAGAAAATGTTAACGCATATGTCAGTGTGTGTTTCTGGCTGAGAAAGAGATAGCAGACCCTTTCTCACTAAAAGGTTGAAAGCTGCACTGGGTCTGAAGGTTAAGACGGCAGCTTATCAACAGCTCTTTGGAAAAGGTTTTAGGCATTTGGTATGCAGACCAGGAAATGTATTGAAAATCAGGATCAAGATTTTGACCTTGTCTCATCACTCTGTGCAAACTAACACAGAAACTAGGGGAAAAGTCCTAGTAACAGCCTTTATTGGTAAAGCCAGAGCGTTCCCCACCACCTGGAGTTGTACAGAACTTCATGTTGGAACATGTCCACTAAAGGTGTACAAGGTACTAACAACTGACGCCCAGATGTCAGCTGCAAACTTCGAGGTTTGACCTGGACATCTGGGCCTTCAGGCCAGACATTCATCCTGAACTCTAATGCAGCTAAATGACCCACTAAAAGTTCAGACCGACACTTACAGGCCTGCAGTGCAGTGGAAAGGGGACTCTAGCTTTAGCTTAGAGATAGCCTGGCTTTGGGTTGAAATAGAAGAGTTAGTATAATCTGACGAAGAAAAGTATTTTACATATCTTGGGAGAAAATGCTAGCTATAGATACTTCTACAGAAGTGGCCTAACTATGGATATGACTTGCCAGTCATAGGCATATGTCTTCATCTAAAGGAAGCATAGCTGAAAATTTTGGTACTGTCCTCTGTCTACCAATATCATCTTTGTCCTGCCTGCACTCATCTTTGCTGTAGGTCTGGGCAGAAGACTGGAACCCAAGAACGGCAGAAAGAAATGACATCTCAGATATGTCACATCTATTCTGTTAGTCATTTCACAAATGCCCCTGGTATTACATTTCTGAGGGCTAGCTACTGATGGATTAATTGGAAGAAAAATAAGAGCATATAAGTGGAACCTAGCTGTTGCCAGGCAGTCCTGTCCCTGACCTGACAGTGCTCCAAACCCTGTCACCGAGCAGGGCTGTTACATGAATCCTGCCATTCCCCTTTGGCTGACAGTAATTTTCACGTAACTTGCACATGGAATGCTTTTAAAAGGATTCAGCTAAGAAATAGACATGCTTTTATGTGTGACCCAAGCCCAGATCAGATGTCTGATTGCTTATGACCAATCATATAAATGAACTAACACACGAGGGCAACATAACTCTGAAAGGTCTTGTAGAAAGCTTGTGGAAATATATTTATCAAGTGCCCAAAAGATTGTGACACATGAGATCATGAGTTGCTTTTAACTGTTTTGGCCAAGAAAGACAACTTGTTTGTATGGCAAGAACATGAGTATAAGAGAATAGCACTAAGGTAAATTTTTAGGCCAAGAGCATGTTTAGATTTTATTGTCTTTGTTTTTCCCCCAGAATCACAGTCTCAGAAATATTCTATTTTTCTTCCCCTCCATTTCATTTGCCTCTCATTGTTCAGGAGCTCATAGGGCTTCACTCCTCCCAAGATCCATAAATCAGATGATTAACTTTCAGTCCAAGACTGTTTTATATGAGCAGAAGAAATCTAATTGGAATACAATCACCCTCCTACTGCTTTTCACAGCTTTCTTTGCATCCCTATGTGATCTGAATTTCAGATATCTCCTTCTCAGAGATATTTATTTTCCCCCATCATGCACTGAACCCAACTGTGCTGCTATCTTTTTCTGCCCTTTTAAGCTCTGGCTGTAAATTAACCATTATTCAATTGAAATAAGTTCCTTTAGAGTTCATAAACAGTATTTCAGCGTGATAGCTTTCAGACTAGTTGCACAGGAACAAACTGCCTAATCCCCTGAATATGAGGGGTTAATACCAGCTTAGTTTTCAGCTCTTTCAATATGTGTGCTTAGGGGAGAAGCTCTTTTGTAAGATGGGGTGCTGGATGAACTGAAGGAAAAGGGGAACCTGGAAATACAAAACTCCATTTGCAGGTGTTGGATGAACTCCAGGTTCGAGAATCTTTGCGTTACACTTATGGTTACTTCTTTTGATTTATGCTGATAGAGATTTAGTACAACTGAAAAATCCTGCTGATTATGGACCGATTCTTGCCCTGCGATTTACTGGCTTATATTAATTTTTTAAAAAAGAAAGTCAAAACCTTTTCTTATTAACTAAGCATTTAAGGAAACTGGCAGCCCAAGAGTCCTGAACATTAAAATGCTTCCTTTAACCATGCAACCCACAAGCAGTACAAACCTTTCTTCAGTTTCTCTCTTCCTGCACTCCAAGCCTTCACATCTCCAGACCAAAAAGGGCATGTCTATGGGAGAAGTTAATACTCATGACTCATGAAATAATACTTGCATTTCTTCTCAGATGCTGTCGATGCAGTGATTTGTTTGTATTTGCATATGTTACAAACACCAACCTATCTGAGAAAAAAACCCTGCAACTTTAAATCTAACAACTTTTACACATTTAGACATTAAATGAAAAAAACCCTTTATTATTACCACATGACCATGAACAGAGGTTGAACATAACAGGCATCTTCCCTACAGCTCTATGAAACCTGCAAGATAATGCATTTTTCTGTCCACATCCTGAGTCATTTACACCAGGGACCCATCAGAGAGCATCGCAGTTTCCAGCCTCTCCTCTCCTCTTCCAACAGACACCAGGTTGCTGTTCAGGTTGAGGAATAAAGGTACAAAGGTATATGCCTGGATTTCATCCTGATGTTGACTCCAGACATGGTGAGATGCCAGCTCCTCATCCCACAATTTAGACATAGACTATAAACCCATTAGGCAACTGAGTGTCATTTAAATAACTACATACCAAGCCTAGCTTTGCTTCTCATGTTTTCAGCAGTCCCAGCCACCTCAACAGAGCTACTTGTACAAACATCTTGGGGAATCTGACCAGTCAAGTGTTAGAACAAAACCTTACAACCAGTTACTTCTGAGTTTCAAGTGTAACATGGATGTTGAATTGAATTTCTAATCTAAAGTAAAATTAATGATTAAAATGATTAAGCCATTAAATAAATACATCTCAATTCACAGCTAGTTGTGAATCAGTGAAAGGCCAATTAATCAAAAAGAAATAGACATCTCATTTTCTGGGCCTTCACATGCATTGTTTTACAGTGGTAGAACTTTTCTTACTTAGGTTTTCAGCAGTCTGAGGGAAAGGAGGATCTGACTTAGTGTAGCAATTCCGCTGACATGATAAGACACTTTTCTAGTGCCCGTTTTTGTTCGAAACAGCTTTTCGTCTCTGGATTTTTGGATAGCTATTTTCCAATATAGCGGAGAATATACAGTGGGGTCTAAGATTAAATTTCTCTCACCTTACTTCAGGTATCTCTAGTATAAACTTTTAAATCTGAACCAATCACTAAATGCTCCCCTTATAATTTTCTTTAATGGGAGATTCATACAGCCAAATGAAAAGTCGTATTTTTCCCACTACTCCATGGAGCCAAAGTTGATTAACTCAGAGGTAAAGATCTACATTTAATCAAACTAATCCCCATCCATGGGTCTGTCTTCAGAACATGCTTCTCTGCTCAATATAGCAGTGCTACATGACAATGTCCTCACTGGTGCTCCACTGGAAGGAACTTTTTGTTCAATATTCTCTTGGTTCTTAGTATTTAATTAAATGGGATTGTCATGGGGATACAGTCTCAGGGTAGCCTTGCTTTCTTTCTCTCATCCACTCATATACAGTGTATACTGTACAATACTTTATGTAAATAAGTTCCAAGCAAAGTTGTGTACAATACTTTATGTAAATAAGTTCCAAGCAAAGTTGCTTGTCATTGGCACAGGCAACTCTAGAGGCAAAACCACACAGAATTTGTCAGTGAGAACTCTGTCATTAAGGAAATTTGTCTGCACCCTTGCAGTGATTTGTAGTGCACTTGACTGTTTTCTGCCTATCTCTACATATATTGTTTTGTTCATAAAGTGAAAAAATATACTCTTGGGTACCTTTTCTCCAATTACAGGTTTTATTGATATCATACCGGAAAGCTGGTTTCAGCTCCTGACAAATGAGTAGCACAAGAGAAGGATTTGCTGGATGTCATCTCTATTCAAACACTGATAAAGTGCAGCCAAAACAGGGAAGACAATCAAAAGTTTTAAAGCATTGCTGGAGAAGGAAAGAACTAGACAAGAAACCACTGCTTGGCTGTAATGAAGAAGTAAAACTGGACAACTATCAGCACTTACGCTTTGTTTTTACAGTGAAAACATAAATACATACATATAACCTGACTTTGTGAAACATGAACCTGAGGATAAGTTTATATGACACAGTGTGTAGAGCTACCTGAGTTATTGTGGACAACTTGAGCATCTTAGCTGTTATCCCAGAAATACCAGGAGAGCATGCTGATACACTTCTACTTCCCTGCTATCTGAACTAGTTTGGTTATCTCTATACTAAATTGCTGCATACCACTACACACACTGCGACTGTCTCTCAGGTTCCACTATCTTTGTTGGAACTGAGGTCTGCTTAAAAATTCACTGGTTCAAACACTGACCACCCAGTCAACTTCAACTTAAACAAAGCTACCAATAAAGCTCCCAGTGGGCCCAGGCTCTGTCATATCTGCTGTCTGAAATGGCCAAATTTTTAAACTGTAAGCATCACAAAATCTTTGGTTTACTTTGAACTACTGAAGGAAAGGAAAATAACCTATCATCCATGAAAAATTCACACACAGCTTTAAAAACGTTAGCCACACAGAAATACTGGTGTTATATAAAGTGTTCTTCATGAAACAGGGGGAGATTTGTCTGAAATTAGCAAGAATTACAAAACCTCCTACTCTGAAGGTGAAAGGAGAAGCAAAGTCATAATTATATAAATGACTATGGGGGAAACTGTTGCTCTGTATAGAGTGTGGGATCCAAGCAGTGTCAAACACTACTTGGAAACAGCTTTCCTGAAGCTAGAGATTTGTGTTCTTTTTTTAAAATTTATTTTTTCTTTTTGTTTTTTAAAGCTCCCTGGAAAGATTTCTACTGGGATGTATACCCCACCTGTACTCTCAGAGTGAAAGATTCAGATGCTCTCTAGTCTTAACCTGATTTAGAGGCATCACTCTCTTCCACCCTCTCTTTACATCCTCACTCTTTTTCACCCTTGCTTCATTGGTGTGATTCTTAGTATGGGCCTATAACACCTGCAGAAGAGCTGGACTACAGGGTTTATATATTTTTAGGCCCCACAACCATATTTACTCAGGGTAAACTAGGATTATAGTCCATTCTTCTGGGACATGTGGCAACAAAAACAAACAGAAATATGACCTTTGAAGGGATCTAAAATCCAATTGTGTCTTACATCATCTTGCCTCAATTGACTCAAGAAACATACAAACACATAAGAATACAGCACTTGCACACATTATCAATCAAATTTCTTAACCCTTCTGGAGTAATCCAGGAATCTGAATCAACAGCATATTCTCCTATAGGTCAAGCAGTGTCTATTCCCTTGGTTTGCTTTTCTACCCTCTCTGCTTTTACAACTTGCTTCCATTTTCTCAGCAGTCCCCTGCTGAGAAAAAGGCATCTCTGTTACAAAAGCATTTCCCACTTTTGTCTTCTCTCACCATTTGCACACATCTCTTTCCCTTATAGTTTGCAGTCAGATCAGCTGACCAAACTAATTTTGTGGCTAAAGCATTCCTAGAGCCATGTAAACTGCTGGGACATAGGGCATGGGCTGAGAGAAGGCAGCTCTTCCTCTTTCTGCGTGGCTGACTTCAGCTTAAATTGAACAGAAAACCATGCCGAGGCTGTATAAGATTTTGCTTTCGGGTATATGCCTGAACATCTTCACTATAGGGTTGTCCACAATGGGATTTACAGTTGCTACTGGGAAAAAAAATAGAAATCATGCTTTTTTCCTGGGTTTCCCCTCTTCATTCTTGTAGATTTTAAAGTGTACAGCATGATATTAGCAAACATCAAATTGGCACGGCAGTGACTGCTGCACATCTAAAAGAACAGTTAGGTGTGTACAGTCACAGACCCCAATAAATATTTCAAAGGATAGAGAAGAAGTCAACATTTGCTAACCATCATCATGTGTTGCATTTGGTATCCTTACTGTAAGGAAAAAGAAATACAGGTCCCTAGTACTGCTGTGATAACTGTTGACAAGTGCTGACGTTTAAACAGCAACCAAACCAAGACCTGACTCTGCAGTGCCCCCACAAGTATCATTAGTCACCTACTCCAACCCAATAAAATCAAGTGGGATTGCTCTCTCATGACTGCAGATTTCAGGATCAAGCCCTCAGTGGGAAAAGGATCTCTCTTGAAGTAAGATCCTGCTCCACTCATGCTAATGGGCATATTAAACTGCAGCATGACAGAGCTTGTAGTATAAACATAAAGTCTGTAATTTTAAGGCACTAAACTGTTATTAAGCCAAATATCTACGGTATTTTAATTTAAAACTTCAAAGAATACAAAGAATGGGCAGTAGGCATTCTTGCCATTAATTAAAATACAGTTGGTGTACAAAGCACAGTCCATGAGACAACTGAAAACCCAGCAACCGACACCCAGCACTCCAGTGGACTTAGAGGAAACCAAAAAAGCTCTAAAGCCACATCTTTCAATTTGACATATTCTTAAAGGTAAATCTGTGTCACACCCTGCCCCCTCACCATTCAAAAACTTGTCAAAAGCACTTATCATCAGAGATGACTTGTCACTACTTCAGTGAAGTTTGGTGGCATCAATTTCTTTGGGTTTTAAGGGAGGGAAAAGTCCTTCATAGAGGACCTCAACAGTTTTAAAGGAGCTATTAAGCTTTCTCTTGTAAATATATACATTACCCGATCTTTCTATAATGTCCATTACATAAATTTGAATTAAGTGACTTTTAAGAACATTGATTATTGATCTGATAAACTATAATGGCAAGCTATCAGGAACTATTGTGTAAATAACCATTTTTAAAAATTTGTTATGTCATAAAAATTCTTATGAAAAGTACTTATGGTACTTTACATGCTGAGTAACCACTTTTCAACATTAAGTACTTCAGCCAAAGATACATTTTTAAATTAAGCAGCTTTTAATTTATATATGATTTTAAAAGAATGCTTTTAAACCACTCAGCATATACTTTTTTGTACTTGAGTAATTTTAAAATGGCCAAGCCAGTGTGTTTTTTTTTTAATCCCTGAGAATGAAGGTAATAGTAAAATAGGTGATCGGGTGGCTGTACTAGGCTCATCACTGTCTCTTTGTGACCATACAGCTTTTGTGACAATACATATTGACAAGTGTGCATAGGTCCAAAGAAGAGCCTTTCAGCTCAAATCTCAACAACTTCTTTGGAGAATTTGTTTTTGTCAGTTCATTTCTGGTAAAGATGGAGATACCATCTATCTATGTTTGAATTTAGAAGGGTCTTCCTGAACAGACTTTACAGCATGTAGTAATGGAAGTAGAGGAGTTCTCTCCTAACACAAGTGATCTGCCATGTCCTGCTAAGAGAGGGCGGGGGGGAAAGCAAAAAAACCAAACAGCTGAGAAAGTGAAGTTGTTTGAGATGAAAGGCACTGGCACAGAAAAGCCTTCAAGTACTGGAGTACTGAATGGGGGGTAAGTGAGAATACAGACAAACGATGCTAAAATAAAGCAGCTACATTCAAGCAAGCAGACATGCAATGAGGAAGAATGGTGCCTGCAGTCAGAATGCTGTGGATCAGGAGTGGAGCCCACAGAGGAGAAAACAGAGGTAAAAGGGTGATGCAGATCCCACCCACATAAATTTCTCCTGCTGGTGCGTTCACTGAAACAGCAATACACTGCTAGAGGGATATCAGTTCCCTGCGACATAGCCATTTTGTTAGACTCACCCAAACAGCCTAACTGATAAGCCAGAAAGCATTTACAGCACCAGCAATGTAACATCGAACATCAGAGAATTTGATAGGGAAATTATTTTAGCAAAGATACTGGCACGGAACAAAACCTAAACAAACACACAGAGATGATCAGAGAGGATATTTTCTGTAGGTGTTTTGGATGCTGTTGTTCTAAGTGGAGTCACATCGCTGAACAGACTCAGCACCACTGCTTGTGAGGGCAATAGTCCAGACTGTGACCCAGAGCTACCTCACGTTGCAGTGGGGACCTCTGTCCTTTGACAGCGGGAACTTCCTACACTTGCATATATGTGCAGAGCTGCAATGTACGTACTCCTTCCTGCAATGGCATTTGGTGAAATTGTCTCACAATGAGGCTCTGCACCACAGTGTTGCAGGAACCATACTGAGGATGGCTCCAAGACAGTTCTCAGAGGATATGGGAAAGATCCCTGGGACTGGAACTGAACCCAACATTACCCATGTTCCTCTCAGGTTTTACTTAAAATTGACTTGACACATTCAACTAGCACAAACAAGAATGACAGGGAAGGATAATTGCACGGTAAATGCACGGCAAATCACTGTAAGGAGGAGTTTCGTCAGGATAACAAACTACAGCTCATGGAGAGCTGTTTGTTGCACAGGCCAGCATATACAGAATTAAAAGCAAAGTCAAGCAGAAGTGGCGATGTCTTAACTGTCTGCTTTTATTTCTGTTTTTATCAACAGGCACTTAGTGTTGCTTCTCTCTGTCATGCCACCCATTACCAAGTAGGATATTTTCTACATAGAGTCAGAAGACATATCTCTACAATGAGAATATACTTCAGGGTAGCTTAACACTGCCTCTCTCATGCCTCTCTCACTGCACTTTATTTTTTAATCTCTGGTGTACTAGGAACATAAGCCAAACAGCATGTGTACCTTTCAGAGATAACCTGGAGTCAAGGTGTCTCACAAAGAGTTGCCAGCACAACCAACATGAACTTCGGCCTCACATGGCTCGTTCCGATTTGCCCAGGCTAAGGCCTCATGTTCCCACAGCAGATGCCAATGCCTTGCGTGTGCTTGCTACACAGATACTCCGAGAGAGTACTTAGGTATGCATTTACATGCATATTTGCTTTTGCTCAGCTGCTGTTTGTGGGTTTTTTTGTTGGTGGTTTGTTGGTTTTTTTCTTTTTTTTTTTTTGGGGGGGGGGGAATGTGTTGTGAGGTGTGTGGGTGTGGGTGTGAAATAATGGAAATTCCACTTGTTATTTTGGTGGGAGTTTAAAGTTCTGGGAATATCTCCCAATGCACAACACCATGCTGTTTCAAACTTTCAGCATAATAAAATGCTGAGAATGTGACTGATTAAACAGAGGTGAGCACATTAGGAACTGCTCTGTATATATTTGGGAAAATAGATAAAAGTTCCACCTGTCTTGACTACAGCTGTGCTCCTTCTGCATTTAATTTCCCTGAATGTTCTAGAAAATAAGTTCCCTAACAGCTTAGCAAGACCTGAAATTGTTTCTAATGTTTTTGCAAAAATTTTAGGAAGCATGAAGGGACAGTAAAGTAAACCTACTTTAACACATTGAGGTAGATTCAAAAGGGTTACACGTATCCACTCAGAAAGCAAAAGCCAGACCCCTGGCCCTTTTGTCCAGCAGGTTTAAATGCCACATGCTCATGACAGATGTCTTGAGAACAGTCTAATGACCAACACTTATTTGCTGCAACATAACACGTGATTTCAGGGGAGGAATAAGTTTTTAAAAAAGTGCTTCGATCACTGAAATAAAAGCTCCTGTTTGTCATCTGTCACAACAGCATAACTTTTTTTTGGTGCATTATAATTTTTCAGGAATATTATTTAATATTATTTGTGAATGTCTGGTGGATTATGGGTCCTGTACAGTAAAAAGCATGTTTGATGTCAGCAGGAGTTCATGAGCAACCTAGGAAAAGGTCATCTTGGTGTCAAAGGCTGCAAGAAATGTCACATACTTTCTCTTAATTAATGCAGGCTAGGAGAGAATCCTCAGGGAAGACCCAAGATCAGAAGAAGGAAACAGACATTGTTGTACCAATTAACACTGCTTATTTGAGCGTCTCCCTGTTTGTGATTACCCCAATTTAACCAAACACGTAATTTCTAGGCTACATTAGTTTATCATAAGTGAGTCCACTTGGATGAGTGTTCATTCCATATTTAAATATAGATAGACCCATCCTTGCCAGGTGCTGACTTTGCTCAGCTCCTACTGAAATTAGCAGGGGCTCAGCATTTTGCAAGAATCATTTAGCAGTACCCAGAATTGGGTTCTTTATGTGTCTTATACATCAAACCAAAATCTGTGCTCCTGTAATGCCCATTTGCGCAGCAATGCATATTTCTTTTCACTCATTTATTAACAAACAGACATCCACTTGGTGTTTCTCCTAAACAAATGTTAGTGGCTGTCACTACTAGATACTTAGGCAAATTAAATGTATTCCTATTCCCTTTTGCACCATAGCAATATTATGCAGTGTACTTTAGCTTTCAGCTTTTCCTTACGTACAGAATATTTATAGCTCATTTTGGAGTTGTCATCCAAGCACTTGGGGTCATTTTCTTATTAAACAGTACAATATTAAAGCAATGGGGCACAGCAGGTGGTGTGTTTCTGGCTATTTTGTCATGCCTCAGGCTGAGTTGCCATCTTCCACCCAAAATAATGTCATACTGAATATTAGTACAAGAAAAAAACCCAAACCTCAGTAAAAAGAGATCATTTAAAAAAAGAGATGTTGCACTGTAAGTTCCAAACTTACATGGGGCCATTTTTCATGTGGGAGCTCTTCAGAGAGCTAAAGTGATTGATTTTTATAAAAGTTGGCATGCATGACCAAGGGCAGATGGTGCATAAATTTGGGCCCCGGTCTTACATTCTGCTCCGTGTAGGTGGACCACTGAACTGCTGTGACTGAGAAAAAAGAATACAACCTTGAATAGATACAAGGTTCCTCAGTACCATGATCAAACTGTAGGACTAGGACCCAAACTTGCATTGCAATAATAATTTTAAAGCCAGCTTTTGACAATACATTCAAGCATATAAACCAGAATTTATATGCTGCTGATTGATCATGTAAAATGTGTGAGATATCCCTGCTTAAGATACACCTTGTGCTATTATAGATTGTGTGATAGATGATTGCTCATACACCCTGCTAAACATTAGGTCCTAGCCATCATAACTAAGAAGAAGATATTAAATACCATCCCTAGCTAAATTTATTCCAGTGATGACTAGAGGGATGACAGAAAGGTAAGGAAATAGGGTTGGGCACTATAGCAACACAAGGACACTGTCCGGTTTCCTTCAAAAGACAATCCACATGGCTCCCCATGTCAGCTGACTATTAGTGGATCCCATGTCTTCTCTTTTACTGGATCTTCTATTTTACATTTGCTATGTTCAGCTGATTTTCCACCACTGCATCAATCTAATGCATTAGTTCAAAGCACACTGTCATTTCATGTCTGATGACACTGAAAATATAGCATGCTCCCAGAATACATGCCAACAAACTAATGAATCACGTGAGCCAAATGTACACAATTTCTTTATCATTTTGTTGTACATTTACGTAGCAAAGAATAGACAGTCTTCAAATAGTAACAAGCCTATAAATCTCTAGTTTGTTTAGCATTTTCCAAACTGGAAAATGTCTGGCATTCGTATATTTTTCTCTGTGGGCCTCCAGAAAGGCATGTAAGGATGAAGAAAGGGCTTGATGGGGCCACAGAAAAGGGACAAATACATGGGAAAAGCTCAAAGGAAAAATTCAGTGTTCCTAGAGAGAGCAAATCAAAGAATGCAAAAGAATGAATTTAGCAATCTTGGGGAAAAAGGATCAGATATATTATAGATTGGGGCTCTCACAATTTACAGGCTTTTTCTAACATCTGCAGTAACCAATCTACTATTCCAAACTGTAACAGCAAATACATTTCTTTGCTGTCTAATTACCATGGGATTATCACAATGCCTCTCTCACAGAGAGTGAATTGTCCATTTAAGAATGGGAGATAGCAGAAGTGCACAAAATTAAACAGCAGCATACTGCATCCATTTTTAAAGCATTGCCTATACCATTCAATTTCTTCAGTTTGTTTTGCTGTGGGCAGACTTCCGAAGCAGCCTCAATCTGTATTTCAGTTTCACAGGATCTTTTAGCACTTCCAGAACTGCTGTGAACCTGGACCACGCCTGCCAGCTGGGATGGTAGAAGGATTCCCCATCATTAGCTCAGAAATGAATGAGTTTGACTGCTGGTCCTAGAGCAGCTGGACTAGGTAACTGTACAGAGCAAAGGAAACACCTTGTGAAGACTCCATATATTCCTAGTTACTACTTTGTTTTACCTGGCTTATGAATATTACATGAACAGATTTTGGCTCACACTGGAAGACTCTCATGTAAATATCTATGGTAACATAGCAACAAGGGATTTTGTGCACAAGACTGGTTTTCTAACTAATTTCTCTTGATTTCTAAGATTATTGGCTCTGGTGGAAAAAAAAATGTAAATGGTTAGTTCATCTTTGAAACTTAAGCTCATTGTTTCTTAAACATTTTCAACAGTGGTTGTGCAAAATAATTATGGCTTCATTCTTTAGTTACAGATGTCCTGAGGACATTTTACATTTGGCTTTATATTGAAACAGTATCATTGCTAAGATATTCTTCAAGTGGCCATTCTACAGCATGTCTTTTCTAGAATTTATATTTTAAAATTAATCTTGAAACCCTTCCATCATATATTAAATAGGTGAGATAAAGTGTAAAAACAAGGGCTGTACCTGATACTTGAAAGTTGCTATTCCTGACAGCACTTCATCTTTTTCATACCCGCATTGGCTTTTATCCCGGCCCATCTATTCCTTAATGTAAGTGTTATAAATTGTTGTAAAGTGCCATAAAATATAATAAACATGAATCAATATTTCTTGGTTAAAAAACTTAGAAATGCTGATGAAGCTCAGGTTTATTATAGATGTCCTGAACCCACAATGTGCCTTTATTTTTTTTACCTTCATCATTTTTTCAGGTCTTCAGTTCGTGTGTGCATACACATTCTTTCTTCACAAATCAAAGAGGCAGTGAAAACTAAAATTACTAATGCAGAGCTAATGAAGCATCTAACATTTTAACCAGTTGTTTTAGGCAGGCTATCCTGTATATGCAGGGTTGTTACATTTGGTATATATGACCCAATTCAAGCACATTCCTTATGGATCTAGTGAATATTAAGCATGTGCACAGCACCAGAAAGTTTGGGGATTACTCAGATGCTTAAAGTTAAACATACGCTTAAATGCTTTGCTGAATCAGGGCTTTAATGAAGAAGCATGGCACAGTAGTGCTATTTGCCATAAAAATTCATCATTGCCATGGATCTCTGCTCATTAAAGAAGATGCTATGATTTGTGTTTAAAATATGAAAGAAATATGATGCCTGCATGGTGCATTAAATACCCAAGCATACACATGCATTTAAATTCTTGCTATCTTTTTAAGGATATTGTTGTGAATTATGTTCTTGTATATGCAAGAGCATCCTTCATAGTGAAACGACAGTTCGTTTCCACATCCAGCTGATGCTCTTTACATATTATTAGTATTATTTATCCTCAGTCTGAAACTAATGATGGATTTCTTTGTCCTCGGTTGGTTTTGTGGTTTCTTCACAGGAACCAACATGGGCCGTGGCATTTCCAGGGACACTGGAAGACTCTCCCCAGGCCAAAGCAAACTTGGGCCCCTTCCCCAGCTGTGAGGGGAGGTACCGCCAGGCTAACCTAGGGGCTGCAGCTCCTGTCAGCGGGCCAGTCTGGGGGTGCCCAAACCATCCCTGCTCCCACCGGCTCGCTGCCGCCCGCCTGGGACAGGGCTGCAGCCCCGTCCCGCTTCATGGAGGCTGGTGTGCGCCATCTTAGTGAAAGTCACGGTGGACTGCCCCCGCTGTGAAACACGCCTGGTGCCATCAGTGATACAGCCCTGGAGAAGGGAAACGACCCTGCTCTGTCCCGTTGGTTGTCACCCAGGGATTTAAGGCCCCCTTTAGAGCTGTCTGGCAGCTGAAAGGAGAAATACTGCAACAATGCCGAGGCACTGCTTTTGTCCAGGCCCTTTGCCCCACACTGCCTGGGAAGGCAGCCTCGCAGGGGCAGGAGCAGCCTTGACCACGGCCTCGGCGGCCATGAGGGAGCAGCTGGGGAGAAGCCTGGGCAGCGGCTGCCGCCAGCCCAGCAGCCTTGCCCTCCAGGCCCTGCAGCAGCCCTTCCCCAGCCCGGGGTGGCCGGGTGGTTGCCAGCCCTGTCGGGGTCCCTGTCCCGGCCCAGCTCACCTCATGGCTGGTAGAGGAGGGAGGGCACCGCACTGCCCTGCAGCCCCACAGTCCCCTCCACACCGGGCCACACTGTTTCCAAAGGGAAAGAAATCCTGACAGAAACCTACTGTAAAAGATCCACATCCCGGTAAAACAATATGGCTGCTTTATACTATGACAATAAATTTGACCGAGTTTTCCTGGGACAGGGAGGTTGGCAAGGGTCAGAGTGACAGCTGCAGCCTTGTGCCACACACCACAACATGCCTGTGCTGCCCGGCCATTCAGACTGGGCATCCCTGGCTGAAAATGAGGCCACTAAAGTGGAGGAAAGATAACGTGTATCTAAACTATTTATTGTCATGCGTTGTTTTTTTCCATTCAGCTATTTATAAATGTGATAGTCCTCTGTTTCTCCTGCCTCTTTCAGCACCCCAGTGAAGAATGTGTGAAAAGCTCTAATTTCCCTTGAGGAAAAGAGTTAGTATCTTGTGATTTCAGTGAAAAGCTGTGTTCACACTGTGGTCAATAAATTCCTATAGACAACTTTTCCCCCTTGGAATTCTCTTATCTTGTTATTTTGTTAATGCTTGAGACAAATATTCCAGCTTAGCAAAGATGTGGTGGAAAGCTGTCCCATTTCTTGCAGGTCAGCTTCAGAAGGAGGATGCCAGAGCTTTAGCAGACTCTCCTGGCATTAGGTTTCCCTTTTCTTTCATGAAAACTGAAATACTCTTGGTTTCCTTCTGACTTGGAACAAGATCAAATTTCAAAATATCCAAATCCTCCATGAAACAGCATTACATCTTTCTCTAGAGCCCCGGTTGTTACTTCTTGTGATGATAAATCCCACCAGTATCATAAAAAGAAATTTTTTGTTGAGGAAAAAAGTTGAAACGTCTCCCCAGAACAAATCCATAACAACTTCCTTTTCTGCAGGCAAAAAACTAGTTTGAAATAACCAAGCTGAAAAGTTTCTGCCTCAGTGGTTGAACTGGTTCTGCATTCACACCTCACATCTCCGTGAATTCCCTGGTGAAAGGAGGCAGACCTCAGGGATGACCACAAAGGAAGGCGCAGCTCCAAGCCAAGTGCCCCCTGAATCCATGTGCCAGACTGCTGTGTGGCAATTCCAAAGTCATGGAAAGATCCTGCACCCTTAAAGTCTGAGGATGACTCTGAGCTTTACCCCATCAATAAACTCCAGTGCAGGTCTGCATGAAGAATTTTAATTACTGCCTTTAGATACTACGTTTGAAAACTATGTTCTTTCTAAGAAGGTCAGCAAAGGAAAAGTTTGACAGTACTGTTCTCTCTGATGATACTATTTTTCTCCATCTTTTGGAGATGGTTGTATATATGCCTTTTTTTTTTTTTTAATACGAGGTTTTTCCTGTTAGTGAAGCAGTGTCACTTTACATGTAAGACTACTTATTTTCCAATAGTTAGTTTGGTTTTCATAAGCTAAACATAACTGTCAGCACTATATTACAGCACTGCTGTACAGAACACCACAGCAGTGCTGCTAATCTGACTGACAGCATACAACGAGATGGAAAGAAAAGCAGAAAGAAAAGTGGTTTAGCCTGATGAGAAGCTGCACTCAGGTCTTAGCAGAAAATTCAGAGCAGGAACTGCAGCCACAGTGATTAACAAGGAGTTTCCAGAAGTTAATATACCGGGCAAAAGGGTTGCTCCTTTGGAGGCTGAGCACTGGAGAGTGGAAGTTAAAATGACTTGTGCACCATTGAGCTGGAACGTGCTGCTCCTGGGTCATTGATCTGCTCTGCTTTGGCAGGGCACCGCTTTGGTATTGTTAATTTTCAATGACATAAAGACTTGTATTAGTACAGGAAGCAGAATTGAAAGGCCAGAGACTAAAGAGAAGACAAAAGAGAGGCCAGTGGTAAACACGGAGGGTTCCAAAGACTGTGATGCAAACCCAGAAACAAATACAGCCCCTGAACAATGAGGCATTCATTACTTCATGGATCAAATGGACCAGGCCAGAACCTCAGCTGCCATAGGGTAGAATTGTTTATTTGATATCAGGGAAAATAGGTTCCCATGAACTGGGAGAGCAGGTGATCCACAGTTCACATAGGCAGTGAAGCTGTATATAAGAATGACTTTTTTTCCCCCTAAAAGGTGAGTGCACACAGAATTGTACAACACAATTTTTTATAAATATTTAACATCTAAAGCACACTACCACTGCAATCCCTTTTTATGACCCTTACTATAATGATAAGTATGGAAAGGTGCATAAACCTCAAAGAGCTATTCATTTATCAAGAAGAGAGATGCTCATTCTAAAAACTAGGGGTAATAATTTATTGTTTGGATCTTCTGTAATAAACTTGAAATAATGCCCTTAAATTTCAGAATTTTACTGTCAGTGAGACAGTCGTTAGTTCTTATGACTGAATTTCCATGCTGTAACATTCATCAGCATCTCCAAACAGTCCTCCTGTACTTTTCCCCAGGCTTTATATTGCAGTGGGTACGCTGCCCTAGGGTCTCAGTGGCACAGGCATGCTCACAGCTTCTGTATCTTTTAAACAACCAAGGCACTCTAAGTATTGATATTTTCCTGGGTTTCTTTGACATGAGTGAAAGTCCTACCATGCCTCCACCTCAGCCAGCTTGAGAAGGCAGCCATCGCTTTGTCAGTGTTACATGTAAGCTGGCCGAGTTGTGTATGGGGGAAACACGTTCTACTGAAATGCCCATCACGTCATTGTGTCTGATAGCTTTGATGTACACAGAGAAATGGACAGCTAGGAAAGGAAATAAGCTAGTAAAATGAGCTTTTGTCTGCATATTTTCTGCAGTTCTGTATTTGCAAAGCAGAGAAGACTGCTTCCTTCAACATAACACATAGAGAAAATAAGCTGGCATGTTGCGGAGGGGCTGTCTCTGGACCTAGTCTGGGCACTGAGTCAGTTGTTGAGCTTAATATAAAGTAGTAATTATAGAGAATCAACATTTATTTAAACTATCAAGTCTTCAATTAACTAGGGAGGATGAAGAAAAGACCGTCAAATGGCAGCATGAGAACAACAGGCGCAGTCAAACAAACTAGAAGGAAAGAAGAATTGTTGCCTGGATGAAGTCAGTGGATACAGTGGTATGTCTGATTACATCAGTTGCCTAAGACCAGAAGCAAAACTGAGTCTTTAAAAGGACACAGAATTTAACATTTAAATACTAATCTCAGATTTTATTCCCAAAGAGAATCTCTAATTCAAAATTTTCTGGACTTCACAAGAGTTATTTTTTTCACTCATTCTCATTCAGCCCTTCTGATTCAAAGGTGGATTCAATGTGAAAAATATTTAAGCATTAAGACATTGTTCCTTTTTTTTTTTTAATATTTTAATAGCTTACATGGTGTCAGAAACAGTGTAAATCATTAGCATCAGCTCAACTCAACAAAAACCTGCCAGTGCAGAGTATCTCTCAATTCTGAGAGATGCAAAGGAAGTATCTGAGTCTTCAAGAACATCTGTAAGATGTCTCAGATCTTAAGTACTTTCCTATCCTAAGCTTGAGGGTGATCTTTTACTTGATCTACAGTGAATGAGGGCTCAGTGGTGCATAATGAAAAAATAAAGAGATTTTACATTAGGAAATGACAGCTTTTCTTTGTAGATTTATATATAAAGCATATGCAGTTGCTGAAATACAGCCAGTTTTACCGGGATTCTTTTTTTTACTTTTTATTGCTATAGCAAAAACAGTACTGGATTTCAATGCATGAAAATCACAAAGCATGACCAATTTGGTTTGTATTTTACTGAGTAGCTATACCAGTACAATGTTGTGGATTAAAAATGCTTAATTTTTTTAAAAACACAGGCAAAAAAACCCACCCTTTCATGTAATTTGATTCAGTGATTCTCTTTGGCTATATTCTAGATTAGTAATTTAAGTAGTGCCTGGGCACTGATACTCAATTGCCTATAAAGTTAAATAGTTTTAATGTAGCTTGATTTTGTTCTGGACCAGCTCACACTGTCCTAGGCTATTCCCAGGTAGATTCTGAGGGTTAGTGTGGGACAGTTTGTATTACAGACTGCCATAACTCACTGACCAGTGTAAATGCAGCTACTCTGTTTTGAAGACTATGAGAGTTCAATAATATGGACAGGCCATTCTGTGATAGCATCAGTGCCAGTAAACTAGGATAGAAGTAATCTTTCTGGCCATGGGACTCCTGAAATTGTGAAGCTTCACTGGACAGTTGTTGTAGGCTTTGGTATTCACTGATGAGGTGTGATCGATATTTTATATGTAAGCAACTCTCTCCATTCTTTCTCATCTTGCATTGTGCCTCCATATATCTGAAAGCCTATGTTTCAGGTCATCAGTTGGAATATGGTAAAATCTTGTGAGTACATTCTCCAGAAGGCAGAAGAAAGAGTCAAATCCTCACTAACTCTCATAATATCACTTCCCTGTTTTTCTAGCTCCTCCTTTTCTTTGTCATGAGCACCATACTTAAAGTTCTTCAAGACCAGACTTGGCATACTAGAAAAAAATATCCTTGGACTCTGTATTAGGAAAGGAGTCTAGTAGCGACTTTACAAAAGAACCTATTTCAGTGTTTTCTTCAGAGCCAAGAAAGCAAGATCAGTCACTTCAACTCCTTGGTGTTCCTCAAATATGTAGAGTCAAAGACAAGATTAATAAGAAACTGTGGTCTCAAAAGAAAACTAGAATTTACTGCTCTAGCATTTCCTAGGGTTGCCTGGTATTATTATCCTTCTTGGCTTCAAGCTATCACTCCAGAAAGAAGCAAGTCTCTTGTAGGTCCTCTCTCATATCTGCCAGTCCTGCAAGGAAGTCTTGGATATCTTTAGGTATCTCAAGTGGTGCTACAAGTTTATATTTAATCCTCAGTGTTCAGTCTTCAAGAACCTGGATGGAGTTCTGATCACAGATCGGGCTTTTAAACACCACAATGAGACTAATTTGGAAAAACACATTAGGAAAAAGTAGTAATATTGTTCTACAAAACTGGCAATGTTCAGTCCATACTAATTTTGGGATAGATTTTTGAACTCTCACACCAAACAGTTCTCACTTAGGTCAGTGGTCTCCCTGAATATGTGTTGGTCCACATGAAGGATAATGCAAAGACATTTCATATTGCAGCAGATTTGTTCCTTGGATACTTGAAAATGACAGATACTTGCTAAGAGATACCTGCTGTCGTGTATGGCTCCGAAGAGCATTGCTTCTGACTACACTAAAAAGCCATGCATAGGTTTAGGTTGTTTCAAGTACCAATAGAATGCTACAAGTTTCATAGGCTCTTAGTAAATACTACAAAGCAATGCACACCATACCATCTAACACCAGCATCTTTTACTTGAGATTTGTAGGCTTACATCTGATCTGCCAAGGTGCTTATTTGTGTGGCTACTGCAGGGGTATCTCTGTATCTTTATAAATCCGGACCCTATTCTTTCCATTCATAAATCAGGTGAGTACTCTACTAGCCCTGTGAGTAAGCCAGGGTGAGTGATTAGAGATGTAGGTGTTCAACAACTTCATGAAAATTATAAAGAAAGGGGACCTATGGGTGCATTGGGTGCAGACTACTCTTTTTCAGTGAGATGGCTAATATCAACAGCAGTCAGTGGAGGGGGACAGAATGTTAGCTCCTAAACTGAGATTATTCTCCAGGTCTTCAAGGACATTTGAATTATCAAGCCATCTGAGTGCAAAATCTTTGGAGTGCAGACTACTTTACTATGCCTTTATCAACAGCTCAGAAAAGATTACCAGTGCTTAACCAACAATGGGTAATTCCTCAAATGCTGCATTCAGAGCAGGTATTATTCATGGCTGTTAACATCTCCATAAGGTGCAGCTTTCCATTGCATCAGAGGGTATCAAAAAATAATCAATCTCTGAATCTAAAGATAGCAATTTCATCTGGTAGCTGGTGCCAGGAAATCACCAAATCAGGTGTGTCCATCTCTATTTTGAGACCCTTTGGATGGAATAAAAAAATCAAGTTTCATTGTAAGACAGTCCTACTGATTTATACCAGGTGAGAATTAAGTCAAGTTATATGCTATGATTGCCTGTAGCAGTTCTAAATATTAAAGTTCAAAAAACCAGCAAGGACTGGAAATCGATCATAGTTCAAAAGACTGCTCAAAGCACATTATCATAAAAAAGAAGAAAAAGAAGAAAAAAAACAAAGAAAAAAGGCTGAATGGCAACAAGGTAATCAAATACCGACATCTACATAGTTTGAAAGTCATATGATTGCTCAAACAACTTGCTTGCATTTATTTCTCATCTTCCTTTTACTGAAGACAGTTTTTTCTCCTATGTGCAACTTCAGCTAGGAGGAATCCCATACAGATATTATCTAGCAATTCATAACTACATTTGTATTTTTATTGTTTTGCTATCAAGGGATAAGGTCTACTCAGACATATTAATTTCTTTTTTGGAATTTTCAAACACATAAAAGAGTAGGAGATTCTGATAAGGCCCTATTGTAGTTATCATGTGATATAACTACAGCTAAGGTCATGTCGACCTGCTCTTTTTAGAGTACATCATCTACTTAGGAGAAAAGAAAACAAATTGTGTCACATTTTATTCCATCAACTGCTGTAAATGGAAAGGATATTTTGAGAAACTGAATTAATAATACATTAAAATAACTAGAAAGAAGGGTCAATAATTAAACATGCTCTGTAATTCAATCCCAGTCTGAACAATGAATCTACTCTTTTGGTAACAGTTCTTTTTAATTATAAAGTGACAATTCTGAATGAGTCAAACCTTCTCTGTCATCTTGCACATAGACAAAGCCAATTAAGGTGAGACCAAAGCAAAAATATAGTTCATTCATTTTGCACACAGTTTACCCAATTACTTCACTTCTCTTTCAAGAATCCAGAAGGGGATACCTGTGATGGTTTTGTTTCTTTGTGTTTTTTTCAGTTGTTTTTTTAAAAGGTCTTAACAATTCATTCCATAGACACAGGGATGTTCAGTAGCATGGCTTTCCTAACATGATACAGAATTGTCAGCCAACTCTTTCAAATCACTTCAGGTATTCTTGGAGTGACAAACTTCTCTAACAAGCAAAGCAGGCAAAATAAGGCCTAATGGTAGTTACAGTAACTTATCAGAAGCAATTACCACTTTGGCTATCCAGCTTAATTTAACATGGAAGCATTGTGAGACATGGAAACTTTGTATCCTACAGACAAATAACATTTACTAATAGGATTTTTTTCTGCCACTTTCTAACATTCTTTTTTGCTCAAAAGATCAAAAGAAGCCATCTCTTTGTCCCTAGAAACTATTGAAATGAAACATGATTCTCAGCGCACCTCAGTACAGATACATTTACACTGATGATACCCTGAAATTACACTGCCAGCAGGTGTGCCTCAAAGAATATCGTGGAGAGAAAAACAGAAGAGTATCCTTGCTGCTATGTGGTTGGTGTCTACTAACAGCCATTTGCACCCATATGCGTGATGATATTTGGATCACCATTCTGCTTTTCAATGCATACATGTGTTAATGCAGATAGATTCAAATCAGGATTTCACAGCAAATTCCAAATTCTTAAAATCCTTTCAAAAGGGCTGTGCTTCCTGATTGCTCTTTTTACTGCCTGGCCAAAGAGCGTTCCTTCTTGCTGAGGGCTTTGCAGTAGAACAGTGGAACCAAGGTTTACAGCTGGAGAAGGGACAGAGAAGTTGAGGAGGTGTACCACGGTGCATCTTTCTCATTTGTACTTGTTCCAGTAGGGAGACTGAATAAAAACTAAACTTCACTGTCACCATTAGATTTAAAGATTAACACTTCAAAGAGATGAATGGAAACTATCAAACTGACTGCCTCAGATAATCTGCATCATCATCATATCACGTGATTTTATTTTGTAAGGGGAGGCATATTCCCTGGGAAACAATAACAATTGCTTCTTCAATGTGTCTTGTACACAGCGCTGAGGCACTCTTCACGGGGCTTGGTGATGGCTGTTTCTTGTGGAGATTGTAGAAATAAATAGCAGGCTGCAGATGAAAGCCTGCTCTTCCTACAGTACTAGGGAAAAGTGTCTCTTCTGTCTTGTGAATAATGTGACTTACATGAATTATGTTTTTCAGCATTGTTGTACAAATAATCTTGGATTGGTGGGGAAAAAATCACCCACATACTTTTTTTTTTTTTTTTTTTTCCCTTTCAAAGGGAAGAGAAAATCTGGAAGGTAATATCCCTCTTATTCATTTTCAAGGCCTGATCTTACTGTATTGGTCAGGGACAGGTCCTGTGTTCTCAAGCAAACAGCAAACAGCACTAAGAAGTTGCAGGATATTTGCCATTTGCTTTTTACACTGGGAACATCACAAAAGATTATAGAGCAAGAAGGATTACACATTTCCTCTAGGTAGATCTACACCAACAATAATAAAAAAAGAAAGCTTTTAAATCCAAAAAGCTTGGTTGTTTCAGGTTTAATAAAGGAACATGCCACTGTCATAAACAGCTGTTTGACATAGGCCAGATGAAGTGGATATTGTATTGCTAGAGAGCAGAGGAGCACTCACACCTTCGGAATACATGCAGTGTGCTTTACTCTGCAGCTATGCTGAGCCATATCCTTCCAGAAACTCTTCATGACCTACTAATTGATCCCAAACCACAGTTTTGGAACTAGATTGTAGCAATAACCATTTCTTGCTATACATACATTCCTGATGATGCTGATATAAAGAAAAATCAATCAAGCTTTTAAGAAAGGTCAGGAATAATCCATTCCAGCTATGGTTTGAGGATATGATTTGAGTCCAACAAAGAGGAAAAAACCCTCACTTTATCAACATCATGGATTTCTGGTTGAAACTCTCCATACTCCCTACCCTGCACTTGTCATTAACAGGACTGACGTTACTGCATCCTGCAAAACATCTCATTTACTGAGATGATGTGAAGCTAATTAAGCCACTGAAAGGCATAGGAGTATCCCTCTCTGAGGAGAGGCAGAATTCAGTGAGTTGCATGGAGCTGGTACCATCATGTTCAGGAAGTGAAGAACTGCCAAAATCACACAAATTTTCTGTATAAGACTTAAACAGAAATCCGGTGAGGAGCTTTACCAAAGGTGATTTCTTTGAAGACAAACAAATACCTACTAATAAGGAGTGCATTTGCAGGAGAGTCATTGATCTGAAGGAGATCGTTAGGACCTGTTCAGCTTTCTTACTAAGATTCAATGGGTGATGATGTAGCTGCCTATAATGATCCTCAGTGAATCTAAACATTTGAATTCAACAGTAAGTTCAAGGTCTGTATATAAAGTATACACCATGAACTTCTGTTCTACTGACTTTCTGTATGAATATAGACCATATTTTGTGTAGCTGAGAGCCAAGTGGCACAGTCTTATCTCTGCAGGTAGAAGTCATACAATATGACCTATATGGTCAGGGATGTGCCACATCATCTTGAACAGGTACTCTTTTCAGTTCAGAAATATTCCTGACCAGCTACTGAAATCTAAGTAAATATGATTCAAATGAAGAACTAAGCTTTTTATGTAGGGGGATTTTTTCACTTCCCAGTGAAAATGCAACCTTATGTTCAATGTTTTTCTACAGCTGAGGAGAACATGTTCAAATACATCAATTCTCATTTTTGCTACTAGGGTTGCTTGTATTACTTAGCTTAAAAACTCTGGAAAATACAGTGGGAAAGCTAAAAGGGCAAAGTGCAGAAAGAATCAAATTAGCTAGATCCTAACAGGCAAGATAAATAAATACTGTTATCTAGGTTAACAAAAGGATGAATGATTTGTGGTCAAACTTTGCAGCAATACAAAAAGCAGTGATGGACATTAGGAAAGATACAAGCATCCTACTATTAGATCACACAATGAAACATAGATCATGGGTAAAACACAGGTAAGTACCTGTGCTACCTTTAAGCTAATTACTAGAATGCATCATTGCATTGAATATTTTGTACAGAAAGAATGATAAGCAAGAGAATACTCAATATAATCTACAACAGATATTACACGTGCCTGGTTGATCACTGAAGATTAAAAAAATCACAAGGAATGATATAATCTTTACATCCTGAACTGAAAAATCTAAAATGCTTTATGGGGTACATTAAATTGCCAAATACAAGCATTTAGCAAGAGAGTAAAAGTGGCAGAAGAAAAGTAGACTTAAAAAAACAAGCGAAAGCTATTCTATACAGGGAGCTACAGACAGATCAAGAGGAGACTCTTGACTGCCTAGAGAAGACCTTCTAAATCCCCACCTGAACTGAGCTGCTTTAATAATTTATCCACTGAAGAATTATTTCCTGATATATAGAAACTGCAAACTAAGTAAGAGTTTGAGCCCTTACATACGAGACCAACATGTTCAGGGTGGGATTTTTAGAGTCCTGACCATTGCTCTTCCCATGGTGACCAGCATGCCTAGCTTAAGAGTTACCCCTAAATATGCAGTAAATATTCCGTTGGTGCTGTGAAAAAGCTGCTTTCAAGATTTCAATACTACCTCTAAAACTAACGGATTTGACTACAAAACCAAGCACCCCTTTCCTCCCTGCTCTGTGTTGTCTGTCCCATCCTTTGAGTGCACTGGACCTCACAGCTGGACATTGTGACAAAGGCAGCAGGGTTAGTGACTCTGCTGTCACCTCATCCCGCTGTGCAGGTGGCTACAAAGAGGCATGATCCCCCGTAGGCAGCAACACCACCTCTCCTGAAAATGTGCACCTTTTTACTGCTGCAGTTGGAGGGAAAGAAGCAACAGCCACTGAGTGACTTAGCTCTGCAGCCTTGCAAAGGATGCCAGCCTGTGAATCACTGCAAACACAGCAGCCAAACTCAGCTGGGTGGGCACTTCCCAAATGCCTGGGACTTGATTCACTGCTCTCAGAGCTTCTGTAGCTCTTCCTGTTTACAGACAGCAAAAAGTAAAGAACCTCTGATTCTTTGAGCAGTTGAAAATGGCCACATGTGGTGTAACATAACAGAAAGGAGAAGTGTGATCAGTCACAAGGAGCATTTACAGCAGATGAATCTTCATTGTATTAACAGTGTGTTAACCTTTAGCTAGGTTTCCATGTTAAATATCTGTATTTATTTCTATGTGTTGCTATTCCACTTTGTATTTCACATCTTCTACTGCTCATGTTATACTGCAGTTCTATTTCCATGTTCCAGGTCTGTAAGTGCTTTTTGCAAAGAGGCATGTAGTAAAAGAAGGTGACAGTTCTTGATCCCAGGAGCCTCCACTGAACACACAAGCCAAACTTATAGCTAAAAATCTTCAGAAGCTACGTCGGAACTATTGCTGCATGCAAAATGGATTTCTATTCCTGAAAATGTCTGAAATTATGAATCGATCTATATATATATGTGTGTGTGTGTATTTTAAGACTTTGTATTCCAATGATATTGCACAGAAAAATGACAGCAAGACCTCAAAACTGCCAGTAGCTTGGAGGTCCTCTTTTAAAAATACAAGAAACTTTAGAACTGAAACCTTGGAGCGCTAAGGCCTTACTTTCTGCTGCTTACTTAGCTCAATTTCTACTCTTGACCAGATATTCTTCCCCGCCATAAACTAAGAATTGTTTCCTGAAGAAATTGTCATTGAAACAGATACTTCTTGGCACAAATTTCTATGACTAGGCACTTTCTAATGAAAGAAGTCAGTCAAAACTCAGTGAGTTTCATACAAATAAGCACCGAAATTAGACAAAAAGTAAATGGACTTGGCATGTTAAATCAGCATTGTTTCCAAGCACAAAGCATGGAAAACAGAAGCTCCCAGAGTTGTTTTAAAGTGAAAGCATAATTGAATGGCATGTATCTTAACCCAAACAGTACTTTTCTTTCTTTTAATCCGCTGGAAATGACAATTTATATGCGCAAGCAGTTCTGCCCAAGTAGCCAACCTTAAAACGCCTTTGTATTTAAATAGAGTGACATCTGACATTTCTGTATCCATGTGTTGTCAGACCTCTGTTTACCCTCTGGAAAGTGCCAGCATAAGGAGACAATAAGGGAAAGTGAGAATTTGCCTGCTGGTTTGGGGACAGCTGGAACTCTGATTTGCTATGAAAGTTCAGGATGTCCCAATTAAATCAGTTCACTTGAGAGATATGAAGACTTGAATGTCCCCCCAAAGCTTTGGTCTAATGTGATTAAGCTGGCTGTTTTTGCTAATGATAGACACATTCCAAATTGCAGAAAAATGATAAGTAGATATAATGGGTTTTTACTGTTGTGTACTTATAAAAATATGCCCCAAAAAGGTTTATGTTCCCTGTTTCCATTTTCTGTTGAATGTCAATCATTTATAACTTTTAGTGCCTATAATACAATCCTTCTTGAGATATGTGATGCCCTTAGCTCTCAGGAACATCATGTTCTTTTATTTTTACCCCTAGACTTCTCTGCTACCTTTTTTTTTATAAACTTTGCTTGTTGATTTTTAGATTGATATGCATTTGTAAAATGCCTATGACTTCTTAACATGGAAAAACTCTGTTTATACAGCGGGTACTAACTGAAAATAAAATGTGAAGAAAATGTACCACACTATGCAGTATAATACTGTACAAGCGTGCAGTGCAGCTGGAGTTTTGAATAGGCAAAAAAACATTATGTCCTAAATAGCTAAATAGCTTTGGGTTGGGATAGCTTAGGAGTTGCTCTCAGCTCTTTTCTTGAGAATTATTGGTGAACTGTAAGCAAATATAACTTTATTGCTTAATTTCCACAAAGACAAATATTCTTCAAGAAATGAAAGGGCAAATAAAGGAAAATGTGAGTTCCATACTGCTGAAACAACCTAAAAAGGAGTGAATAATAGAAAGAAAATCCACTTACAAGCTCATAATTTTGAAATTTCTGTAATTGTCTAATGTTATTTAAACACCACACACACAGAGGTTTTAAGTCAACGATAAGTTACCATTCATGGTGAAATGTCTTTCTTTAGTGTGATTGCCGCATTTCCCCCCCACCATGACAGACTGTGTTTAATTGAACTGTTGCTGGTTTAGAACTGTCATTAAAAATGCATATATTCAAATAGTCTTAGTACAGTGTATTGCCCTTTCAGTTCATTTCCTTCTTTTATGTAGCAGTAAATATCCTTTTGTGTTCTGATTCTAATTTATTTAGAAATTATGTGCTTCTTACTAAGAGAAAAGATTTTTTTAAAGGATAGGCTAAGCTTGTTAAGTTGCTTGCTAATATATTTTTTATTGACCTAGTGTCTTTCAGTCCTTGAACCATTGAACTCCAGGGTCTTTGCAGAGAGGATACATTTAGAGGAAAACCTTGGATCTAAGTCTTCTTTTTTCCAAGGCGGTTTTAAACGCAAATTCACGCTCTGAAAATAATTGTGGCCTTACATGAGAGAGAAATGTTCCACTTCAATCAGCCAACACGGATCCTGACTGTAGGTAAACACAGGAGAGAGTTCTACCTGACTGGAGTTTTGCCAGAAGGAAGAACTAGGGTGCTTAAACTACATCCACGCACACTGTGACTGACTGACGAAAATGTTTTTGGCTACCCTCTCTCACCGTTTATACAGTCTGACTTGTCCTTTAAATACAACAACATACCAAGTCAAGGAGCAAGCAACAGCATATATCCACACTTCATTAATAACCTGGGATGGGACCAGCAGGACATAGTTACTATTAAACATTACCGCCTGCCCTGCAGCATTCACTACTTACATCTTAAACATTTTTAATTTGTTCTCTTCTTCCTCTTTTATTTGTTGGAGGGATGGATTTAGGTACACAACAAATTAAAATTAGAATAGCTATTTCTATAAAATAAAACAACTGTGAAATATCAGGATCCTGGAAGCAATGGGCCTGACCTTTGGCAGCTGTAAGCTGTAAAGCTTCATTAGCATAAATGGAGCTATGACAAATCTACATCCACTGAGGATCTGGCCCATTACTTGCTGATGACAAAATCTACATCTGCTGAGGATCTGGCCCATTGTTTGCTGATGACAAAATCTCACAAAAGCCTGTGACTTTTATATGATACCTGTGGATGTTGCTCTGAAAGTTTCATAGACTATGAGAGAAAGGAACAGTGATCACCAGTGATGAATCTAATGCTTGGAGGACTCTGACATTGCTCATTCTTCAACTGTCTAAATGATTTTTACTTTTTTTGAGTTTTTTTCAGTAATACTGTTATGTACAGAGAAAATAAAATTAAACTTCATTACTATTCATCATATGGCACTGGAAAAACACTTGAGAAAATATACATTATTTACCATGAGCAAGCTAACATTATTTGAAATGAATTAAAAACAGTAAAATAATAATAAAAAAGCATCACTAAGCTACTCACTCAGTATTCCTCCAAGACACAGATCTAGCAAAGTAGTTGGATGACACATCACAGTATGTTAATTAGGTAAACCTATGAACCATCACAATTAAGGTGAAAATTAGAAATAAAAATAGAGGAATAAGAGACACAAAATTTCTTTTACACTAGGACTTCTCAAAAACTTTGAGCTACCAACACTGGGAACAGATGTAAGACATGTGAATACAACTGGAATATTTAGAATCAGAAAGATCTATCACTGGTGAAATGTGCATGAGACAGATGCATTTTTGTAAACATAATAGTTTTTTTGGCTATGGACAAATTCTAGGATGTATTTTCAGACAAATATAGAACAGTGCCAGCCAACTCTCTGTCAAACCAAGCTTTTATGTGCCTCCAGAGCTATGGTAGAAAGATAACACATAGAGGCACAGACCACCATCTCAGTGTCAAAACTGTTAAAATCTTTGCCGAAAGGATTATATCACATATGTATCACCATGAAATATTAAATAGAACTTGCAAGTGATGTTTCTCAGTTGTCAGGCAGATATATAATGTGTGTCTTTATTTAGATTTTATACAGATAGGTGACCACACACACACACACTTTTAAACTGATGCCAGCTTTTGATATCAGTGAGGATTAGAACCTGGTTCATAGCCACTTGTGCTTACAGTCTAAGCAAATGGAAGGTCGTCAGCTCTGCCATGACACCAATGACAAAACCCAGTAAAGACAGAAGCAATGCAAAGGCTTACAGCTGGTAACACATTTGTAGCATAACAACAGAATCGTTGAAGTTGCAGATGACTTGTTAAGCAGTTGTAATGACATTCTAACACGGGCTCTGTAAGTATAATAATTGGTCAAGGGCAGATTATTGTAAAAATGGTAATAAAAGACAATTTTAGATTCCTTTGCAATGAGCTTTCACAAAACCAATATTAGTCATACGTGCTATATATGCATATTTGGTACAAAGCCAATTAACCTCTTTATTTGAAAACAAGAGCTTCGTTATTGTTGAATACAGCAGCTAATCCTTTGCAGCAGATAACTTTCAGCAAGTGTGAGTGGAATGAGTTGTGATTTGTGTGATGAGTGGATGAGTTATGATCTTCCACAACTGAAAGATTAAATATTTAATTTGCTAAACGCTGGTATATATGAAGGTTAGGAAACTTTTAGTATAGGAAAAGTCAAGGCATCTTCTGAGGATATAACAGATGTTTGCACTAGACCCATCTTTCCATTTATTTGTTTTCTTAACCAATTCAGCCCTACAGGCAAAACCATACCCTTTTTTGGTCAGCAAAGTTCAGCTTCTGTTTAGGCAATAACAGTTTTTAACCAGCTTTAATTTAGCATCATGATTGCATGGCTAACAAAGAAGACTGCTAAACAGAAATTATCCTTTTTTTATTTAAAAATGTATCAAAGTTGCACTGATAGGCCAAGGCAGCTAAGCCACCATTTCAGCCAGTCAAGATTAATATATTTCTCTGAGATGCTTAATACAGCATTATACATATCGCAGGGACAAATACCTAATCACAGTCCTGTCTTTATGATTAGGGCCACACAAATTGATGCAACAGTAATTCCTCATTCATGTTAAAGTTGATGAAGCTAATTAGGAGTAAATAGTACAATGAGTTAGGAACAAACAGTATCACAATGCATTCAGAAAAGCCTTTCAATAATAAAATCTTGCTATAAGAAGATAATAAAACAAGTTATCAGGAGGCAAAACAGGCCAGCAAATCCTCCGTTCTAGAGTTTAGGCTTAAGATCCATTCTATGGCAATATCTCATTTGCAACCTTCCCATCCAAAAGCAGCACCAATTCTTAGACTCTACGCAAGAACAGTGAGACACTGAAGGAGGCTTAATTTTCTGTTCAGCCCCAACCAGACAGCACTGTAGCTTCAACAAGGGAGGGGACATTAGAAGAGGCTATTATCTTTCTCTGCTCAAAGATCAGAAAGCTTCTTATTCCAGGTAATACATTTAATTTTGGAAACAGACCTATTTTCCTTACACGTAATTGAGTTCTGTTACAGAACACAAAGCAGGTAGGGCTCACTGTCATCCGCAATGGAAAGAGGTCGATACCGAAGGACACAGATGCAAGTTCCACTTTATTTTCAAGGGCGTAAGTTTCTTTGTGAAAGGTCTCCAGAATAAGAGAACATCTCCTTTCTGCATCCATAAAGGCCAAATATTTGTTTTCACTGGATTAAGGTAGAAGCTGAACCTCTTCTGTATCCTTATTTCACCTAACCCACTCTTTTTTCCCTCTTCAGGCAGATGTTACAGTGAGCACCAGCTGCAGTCACGTGTCCCATCACTTAACCCCTCCTTGCTTGGATTTCTCTCCTCTCATGTTTGTTTGTTTCCACCTTGTCCAAAAGAGGCAGAGTTTGGCCTAAACTGTGCAACCTTCTTTCAAATACTGGGGGAAGAAGGGCAGGCTATAGCATCATGCAAGTTGTGTTCTGGTTGGCTGCTTCAGCGTTATTTGAAAACCATTTTGGAGTGCCCTTAAAAGGATTTCATTGGTGAGATAAAAGTAAGATGGTGATGTTGGAGCATAAATATCATTTTTTCACACACAGACAGGAACGATCCAATTAGAATGTAAGTCACTAGTGTCAGAGACTATCAGTTTGTACATGTCTGATGTTACTGAAGAACTGGTTTATGAGATGCCAAAATTTAATCAATAATAACAACAACAACAACAGGTGTTGAAAACGTTGGGTTTTTTAAAGGTTGAAAAGATACACAGAAGTTCTATATATGTGTCATGCACACAAGTGCTATGATACACACTAAGCTTGAAAACAATATTGTATTTAATCACCTGAGACCATAAAAGGAGAAAAATGGTTTTGTGCAACCTGGGAATTCAGATCATGGCTCATATGTATGTCTCTGGTTTAAATACATAAGCAGATTGTCTAATGTCTTCACCTGTATATCAGCATGTCCTTTATCATTTCTGTTTCTCATCAATGTTGTTTCTTCCAATGAACACAGGATTTCAGCTACCTGTAGGCTGAAGACCAAGTCCATTAATACTCAGAATATATCACTGCCACCTGCTGCACCTGACATTCTACTATAGCTTTCTTAGAAACATGAGGTGATTATAAGATATCTCCTGAGGAAACACTTACAAAAAAGTGACAGCTGGGTAGGTGCCCTCACATGACTGCTTTAGATGCCAAAGTAAGGTGTTGCTCAAGCTGTCTATATCAAGACCCACTGGCTTCCTATATATCAATGAAGGTAACTCAAGTTTTTCTGAAGTACATACAAGCATTTAAGTTAGACACTAGATAGTAAGAATATTTCTCCTACATTAAGAGCATGGTGCTGAAAATCACCGCTGACTTTCACTGTAGAAAAATCTAGTATTTATTTTGCAATATCTGCATTTTGCGGTGGGAAAGCACAGAGTCTTCTACCATACACAAAAAACATATACTGGTGTATATTTTACCTCCTTCTAATTGTACATTTTAAAGAACCCTTACTGTGGCTGGACATTATTTAAATAACAAAAAATCCAAACCTTCCAAACCAGAGGGAGATAATTGGTATCACCTTGTACTATTTATAAAAGGAGTTTCTGGAGAGCAAGTATTATCAGGGTCATTTTCTTACCCTCTGCTGAAAGAATGCTCACTGTTGAAATTAACTTTTGAAATAAACCTAAAGCTAACTAATGTTTACAGCTGTTCTACTGAAAATATAAGAAATAATGGGAACATGTGATCCTGTCTGCAGTTTCCATCAAAATCACAATGCAAGACATTTCTGCGGTCATCATGAGGCAGATAACATTGATTAATGTTCCTATATAGCAATGACACTGTACATTTATGGACAGACTGGTGAACCTTTGCCAAAGCTCACTAAAAGCAGCTGCAAGGCAGGACTGACTTTTAAACTTCCCTGTTTAATACAGGAACTTCTTGGCATAAAAACTGTGCTAGTAGCATACAACCTGCAGGGTTACCATTACAAAAACAGATTTAGCCAGCAGGACATCTCTATTTCCTGAATAAACTCCTGACACATTACATGAAAGTGAAGTTATACAGGCATATCTGGAAACTGGAAAAAGCAGCGACAGAAATAAATTAATTCTTAGGATGCTGTAAAAAACCACATTTTTACTTAATTTTTGATGTGACAATCTCCCTTTTCATTGGTTAACAAGTAATAGTATTTGACATGATAAACAACTACACAGCTCTCTACAGTGGTGAAAGATGTGCAAATGAATCCTTATTTCTGCAGACAAACGGATCTCTGAACAGCGAGGAGGAGTTTTGCTTGTCTCAGAAATATATTGCTAAGGTGCAGGACAATTGTTCTTGCTTGCTGTGGAGTCATCTATGGTTAAAAGCCAGGGTGCCAATAGTGGTTTGTCTGTGCAAAAGGCTATTGTGGGAGAACAATGGTATTTTCCTTCTCTTTTGGGACAGGAAAACAGGGAATTCCTTAATAAAGCATGCTGATTAAGGAGGATGCTTTTTACTCCTCAGAAGGCCTTTATCCATGTCAAATTCCATTTTCTGAATTCAGCAATGTATTATTAGTGACATTTTCTGGAACAGATGATACTCTAAATAATTCCAGCAAGTGCACTTAATATAGATTTGTTTGCTAAGTGGCGGTGTCTCCCTCCAGGGTTAAAGGTAGAATGAAATGTTGTTTATCCCGTGGGGAAAAGAAATTACGAGATTCCTTGCTTCCTCTCTTGTTTTGGTCTGTGAGCCATTGTGATCCCGGGGCATAAGGTCTATCTATCACATGCCAAAGGAGAGAATTCTTGCAAAGAGCCCTTTGTTTCAGTAGGGCAGTATCAGTGGCCCATTGTACCATTCATTAATGCACCATCTCTTCGCTTCTTCTTCTGTTTCTTTTTTAAAAAGCCAACTTCTGGAAAAAGTTGTTCTGTGCTTAGCTATGTAACTCTGGATTACAGCCTCCACAATAACCAAAAACAAGGGTGTTAAAGCAGGTGGAGGCGGCATGTTAGAGCTAGAATAAATACTGTTTACAGAGGGGTTCCCTGTGCCTCTTAGAGAAATCAATACTGTCAGTGAGGCCTTTTCATCACAGAAGCCTGACTGTCCCCAGATCATCGGATGGACTGATGGAGGTGATATGGCAACGGTCAAATTTGCATTTGTGTCCCTGGGGTGGACCCAGAGCTCAAGTCTCTGGACCTTGGTGCTTGTGTGCCCCCTTCCTTGGGCTCTTTCCAGCCACATCCACTGCTGCCTCCTGCTCACTGTCCCTCTGTGGAGCTACTGCCTCTCCTCCCTAGCAGCAGCTAGGGCAATGATTGCTGGACTTGTTCCTTTGATGCTGTTTGGTCCTTCCTTCAGTAGGGAAGCAAGGGAAGGGAGCGTAGGCTTCCAGAAGGATGGGAAAAAGTACCACTACTGGGCATCAGATGTATGAATTTTCTGTTTAGCACATGTAAATGTCACCATTTTACATAGGAATAAAAGCTGTCATAGCTATGGTGGTAGTCTATGAAGTTTATTTTACTCTTATGCAGCTCTGGTCTAATCCTTGTATTTCTGAGAAAAAGATAGAAGTCATATAAGACATATTACTTTCCATTCAACTGAAAGATACCAGAAATCCTTCAGATGCCAGCCCCACATCCACTTACACCTTTGGTATTTCATTCCATGAAAGCCAACGGAAGCATCCCTAGGCAGCCGCATGAGAGCACAAGCATGTACACTGCCTTATTTCATCACTTTGGTGGCAGACCCAAAAAAAGATGGAGACAGTTTTGCTGCCTCAGCTACCGGCTGTGAAAAAAGCATCTGCTAACTAGCACAAATATGTGAATTATTCACCTAAAGGATCTAGAAGATCTTTATGGGTCCAGCACCCTACCAGAACACATATTCTTTTTAAAAATACCTTTCTGGTTTCAAATCTGGAAGCTGCCAGCAGTGCTTCAATGCAGGAATGTTCATAAATGATTAATCTTTATACTGTTTGCAGGCAAGTGAAATGAATATTGGTTACAGAAGAGTTAGGCGTTCCTCTTACATGGAAGGAATCAGGATCTGCTGCTTTTCACACATACTGTTACAGGTGTTAAATTCCAAATCACAGCGTCTAAACTTTTTCAGGTTTTGGTTGAGAAGAAACTAGGCTTGCAATAGTGAAGTGGATGTGCTAGCATGGGTAACATTTCCTAAAACTATTCAAAATTGCAGTCATGCTAACATGCTTTCAGATCCAAAATGTTTATTTTCTTCAGTGTTTTGAGAAAAAATGCTGAAAACAGTCAATCTGCTTCTGAAAACAGTTACTTTGCTCCTGACAACTGGCCTGATATATCACATTTCCAAGTAGACATGAAGGAACGCTATTCAAACAGTGACTAGTAGTAGCATACTCCCTCTCAACAGGCACATTTTCATCAAATACCCTCTTATAAGGTAACCACCACGCAGAAAATGTAAATGCATTCTTTACGTGGAATGCATGTATGAACATTTGAACAAATTTCATTTAAAAAGTCAAACTGATTACATCAAAATCATTATGAGACACACAAAACTGCATCTAGCTCTCTATCTCTTCTCTACCCGTATGTTTTATTTTCAAATTATTCATCTTGAGAGCACTAGAACACCTCCTGAAACATGCAAGATAAATCAGTCCTGCAATGGACTTGTGTAAATGCATAACTATGGGGATGTGAGTTGTGTTACTGACTTCATTGGAACTATTCACTGGCTTGAAACTTAGCCAGTCTGAATAAACAAACTGCCGAGGTTTTATTTCTTTGCCCTGCTTCCCTATAGACCAATTGGATTAATTTTGTTTAAGCTTAAGTTTTTTCTCTCTCTGCTGCAATATCTGTCTTCTCTTCCTTCTAATCCTTTATTTAACTTGTCCCATTTCTACATCTTGTCTTTTCTCCTTAATATAAGTACTTGCCTTCTTAGGAGTTTTTAAGCTCCATAGAAGATTCTAATAGCAGACTTCGACTATAGCTGCTTAGTGCACAATGAGGCTCTCAGCTATAGCCAATGCTCATCAATACTATCACAATGTAAATGTATTCAACAACAACATCCATAACAATGTTGACAGACTACAGTGTCAGACAATCTGATATATCCAGGTCAAAGAGGTTGTTTTCTTAAAGTCAGCTTGAGAAAGTGTATTTTCATTTTCACTCCAAAAAGGAATTCAGCAGTATAGAAAGGAGGTTAAGAAAAATGTGAAGAAGGTTCTTATCAGAAGTTTAGCAAAATAGGTGTGGACTGAAAAATCTGACTACTTTCCCACTTTTCAATGTTTTCTTAAAGCAGCAACACAATGAGAATGTCTTTCCTCAAGGGAGAGCTACAAGTCTCCACCATATGACTAGAATGGCAATTGACACATAATTAAGGGCATTACCATGATTTGGAATCACTTTTACTTTTCCATTATCAATAGATTTTAACTTCTGAGACTTTTTTCCTAAACTGACAGCGATGCTCTTCAGAATAGACTGACCCTCTACACAAATGGCAACTGGAAAATACAAGTGGCACTGTTTGGCTATCACATAAACTTAAACTGATTGTTTTCAGTTTGATTCACACTGGGTGTACTTTATTTCTCCTAAAAAAATAATGCCCATTTTCAAAAGCAAAGGAGCTGTGAATAATCCACTTTTTATATAAGAATTGCTAGTAAGCAGAGCAGAATAAAGATGCCTTCATTCCACTAACAATTATGAAAAGATCATATCAGACAATAACCTTTAGAAATGCTTCAGTGACCACTGTGTCAGGCTCTAAGTCCTAAGTGGGAATTCTTCAGACAAGATTTGACTTCACTTTCACTTATATGCCTAATTTTGCACTATTCATGTTAACATGATTTTTACTGCTGACTTTAACAAGGGAAGAACAAAGCCCTGATGTGGAATAAACTCACAGAAATTAATAGATAGCCATATGTACAATGGAGAACTGAGTTTAGCTGAGTATTTTTGCTTCCTGGCCTGTTGATTTTCCAAGGACATCCTTTAGCATTTGCTGTTGGTACCAATCAGAGAGAAGGAGGAGCTAGAATTTATAGCACTGCCATCAATAAAACTCTTACTGAAGCGAACGGGAAATATGTGCATGAACTTGGCTGAGTATTGCTGTGGTAGAAAAGAGCCAACCGACTGATTATTTTCAGTTTGTAGATGGACTAATAACCTCAAGAAAACAGTGAAATAGAAATATCTATTTGTTAAGGCTTTAAAATAATGTTTTCAAGTGAACTTCTTATAACAACACTCCACATAAGATTCAACAATACAAATCCATAATATTCTCCTACCACTCAAGGTCATGTTAACCTTCTTGAAGAAGAAGCCAAGAACTCCTTAAGTTAATCATCCTCTACATTGAAGCTAGTGCTTATTTGATTCTGAGGTTTTGCTCAAGACGGAACAAGCATGTGAAAAATTGGTGAAATGCAAGATTTCATTTACACAAGGTCAAAGTGACCTCGATTTCAAGTGAGGTCCAAAGTATTATTGGTCCTTCACACAAGAAAAGTTTTGTACGCAGTTCATTTAATATTTAAGACGTTTGCATAAGACTATGTAAAAGAGCAGTTTCTTCTTGCTCTGCCCAGGAAGTTCAAATAACTGTTAAGACTAGATAAAACTTGTGTGAGTACTAGTCCCCAGAATAACTTTGATTATGCTTAGAATTCTCAATACACAACAGTTTATTCAAGGAGTAAATATATAGACAGGGGCTACATCTACCACAGATGCAAGTTGTCCAGCTGTGTGAGCTCTGGCTGTGTCTGCTGAGGATTTGGGCCCACTGTTTGCTAAGTGTAATGAAGATAGACAATTTATATAGACTGCAAGGCTGGTAAAAAACTTTTGAGTATTCAACTTTGTCCAGGATAAAGCTCACAAATACAGGCAATTTTATTAAAAAGGGGTCACACCCCTTTTACAACATGAGAAGAAATCTCTGTTATGGTATTAATATCTCACTGACTCAAACCTAAACTGCCAGCACATGCACTGGTGAAAAAGCTACCAGCTTGAAAATTAACAATTAATTTTATATTAAGTTCAGCAGAATGAGAACAGTGCAGTCAATAGCTCTAGCAAACAGCATGATTTATATATCACATTTAATTACACATGAATTCTTTAATGTTATTATTTAAAAAGCACATTAAACTTCTCTTATAAAAATTTTAGCAGTAACATAATGGACTGGGTTGTTAATTGTAGTAATTTTTTTTTTTCTTACTACATATATTTTCCTAGGTATATATTATACATATATATTTTATATTGTACTTACCTCCATATTTTCTTACGTATATTTTCTTACCTCATCTATTTCTTTCCTACTATATTTTCCATCTGTCCTACCTGTCAACATGTCAATAGAGATCAGGGACATGGACACTGAAGACAAAGGGCCAGTGTGTGACGTGTGGCATAACTGATAACTGCAACAGGCAGAATCAGATTTGAGGTGATCTTTTTGTAAACAGTGTTACACTACATTGAAGTAGTTACTTTTAGCTTTTAAATGTTTGTCAGCTACTGTAATTGAAAGAAGAACACAAAAGTTGTGATATTTTTTCTTGAAGTATTTCCCTAAGTTAGAGACATGAGAAATCTTCGATGTATAGGTCTCCTAATATGTTTTTGTGGTCCGCTGACTTTCCTTGTGCTGAAGGTCAGAAAGTTTGAATGCCAGTTCAGAGAAGGGCTGTATCATGCCTTGAAGATGCATCCCTCACCGGGAAGACAGGGTCCGTGCCCAGCTCCTGGGGAGCGCAGGTACACTGGCACACCTGCCAAGGGCACCGTGCCACCTACCCTGGAAGTCCAGCTCTGTCCACCAGCTAATGCAAGGACAGAAGAGCCTCTGCTGCAGCCCGCTCCCAGTCTAACATCACTTTGGCAAGGCTTGTGGTATAAGACAGAAGCAGCCCTTGTACTCAGGGAGAGTACGAGCTTAGCAGCGGTACCTACCTCTCCATCTGCTCAGCCACTTCATGAGCTTTTAATCACAGAGTAACCTGCAAATAGGCCAGGAATTCTGCATCATTTCTCTTTAAATCCAGCACTTGTCTTATGTCTGCAAGCCACTGCATTATTTATAAAAGGCATACTGCTCTCTTCTTTTTAAATACAACCCGTCCTATTCTGAACACCTCTTTAAATTGAATATTGTCTTATGCACCTTGATTGTGTGTGGAAATATACTGCTTCAAGGTAAAAGGAGAGGAGTTGAATTATTATCTTGAAGGCTGTTTGTACACTTCCATGATCCACCCACTCATCTTACCTTGAGGGCGATGAGAATTGCATGGGCTGGTCAAGAACAGAGCAAAGTACTCAAGTGCTGACTGACAAGGTTGCCCCTCCTAAGTGTTCGCTCTGAGCTCTGATCTCCAGGCACTATTGATACTCGGCAGTGAAGCAGAACTGCTGACGTTCCTGCTGGGCTCCATGCAGAAACCTGAACATCCCCACTGCATTCACAAATTGGAGCCAGAGTTCAAGGAAGAAAACTTAAAGCAGGAATTTTCATCTTAAATGAAAGATGTTTTCACTCTGGCTCCTATTCTGTCACATACTCAAACACGCACCTAACTTTAAACATTAAAACCCTATTGTGTACTGGAAGGCTAGAAGTCAGATGTGTGATTGAACTCAACTGGCTGAACTTAAGCCTGTATCAAGACAGAGACCTCTAAAGCATCTCTCTTTATTAAAAATGTATTTCTACCTAGAGCTGATATGTTCCAGATATGACAGCAGTCTGTATTTCTTAATAGCTGCTTCACAATCTCAACCTTCCTAATGACACTGTAAAGCACTGGTTATCATACCAGATTTAAAGTGTGTAAATCTAGAGGGAAAGCTTCGTTACAAAGAGCTATCACAATGGGTCTCACGATTCTTGCTTTGCTATAGAAGAAAAGCAAATATACATGCATGTGTATCTACATATCTGTATGTACTTAATTTACAAAACACAGGGGGAAAATTCCTGGCACCAGTAAAATTACCCTCCCATGGATATCAGTAGGACAGGATTTCTCCTCACATTTCTTGTCAGCAGTTTGATCGCTCACCTGATTTCCCTCAGAATGTTGTTTAAACTTTACTCAGTTCTTTTTTTCCCTACTTCTTGTTTTATGAAAATGAAAACGTAACTAACTGTGATTATAAAAATAAAAAACGCACATTTAGAAAGGTACTATTTCTTCCCTTCATCTGCTAGAAACCTGTCTTTAAAAGTTTGAAAACCACATTAGAATATTAGCTATAAATAAAATAGTTCTTTTGCATGAATCCTCAGAGGCACACATTGAACTTAAAGTGACAATAAAATAATCTACAAAAACAATTTTGAAACAGTTAACAATTAGGTCTCCTTAGGAAAGAAAAAAAAAAACCCAACAAAAAACAATCAAAGAAAAGGGAAAAGCTGTTAAGCATTTAAGTGTTAAAAATGTTGATGCTCTTAGAACTTGTTCATGAGAGTGACAACATTGCATGGACCAAGCCACAGACGGGCACATGGTGGGTCCCTGTAAGGATTCTCACTATTGCCATATGCCGCTGCTTCTGAAATGTAAAGGGGCAAATTTGAGATAGAGGAACCAAAGACCGTAAACTCAAGGCAATGCTGTAAAAGCAGTTGAGTGGGATGGCTTCTTAACATCCAGTTGGCACGTTATAGAGCTCTTCCTTCTGTACATCTTCCTGCTTTACCACCGAATCCTTTTCCCAACAACTGGAGGTGTATGTGTAGTAGGAGTAGGTGGCTGTGTCAAGTAGGTTGGAAATTTGGGGGTAAAAAAAGAGATAAAAATATTCTACCCAGGTGGGTAAAGTGGTACAGGAGATTAACATTGAAACATTTTCCTGTAAAGGACATGCTGTTAAAGAGTTGGCTGTCACTGGAAAGTCATCCCCTATCTCTGCTAGAGGCCTCACAAAGGGAAAGCACCATCCAATCTTATGTGAGATACCTATGGATATCATGTATGTGCATGCAGGTAGATATACTGGAAATAACGCTGAAAAGTCCTTGATATGCAAAGTCTTAGATGCTTTGAAAGCTCTAGACTAGGACTGGGCAGAGAGACGGGCTTTTCCTCCCGCTCTAAATCCAGTGTGAACACATGACCCACAGCCACTAAACTAACTGAACCAAAAACAAGGAGAGGGACCAGTGCTTCACCCTTTCCACATACACAAAAGTCTCAGGGAGGGGGTGGGCGTAGGGGGAGCTTCCTGATCTGCCAACTAGCCCACTCTGCTAACACTTTCAAACAACACACCTTCAAATCCTTGTCTAGACATGGCCTTATGCAAGTGAGAGATAAGCATCAGCCCCTGAATGGGCGTTTTGTTATGTAACCACCGATGAGGCACTGGGAGTTAAACATTTGCAGTAGTTTGTAACATTCCTAAAGCATTACGTTTTCAGCAAAGTGGATTATCTTGTCTCATTTTTCTCTGATGAACAATCAACTGCGATCTTGACACATGAATTTATTATGCTTGGGTTAGACAAACTAAGCCTTAATAAGCTTCAGTTAAAAAACCTCACTTTGTGTTTGTGGAGGAAAAACTGAGCACTTAGGTTGCCTGACAGGGGTACAAAAATGAAATCAGGCCTCTATACCCTTATCTAGCTTAGGTTGGTTGTCTATATACCAAAGATGTGATTTTTTTTTTTTTTTTTTTTAGGTTTTGCTAGATATTTGATTGCTTTGTTGGAACGGTTCCATGGTATCTGACTGAGCTGACCTCCAGATGTATCTCCTCCGGGGCATTATGTTCTGTTTCGCATTATCAGCTGCATGCTCCAAAGGTTAGGTTGTGAGAGCTTGGGTGGGGCTTTTAACTCCTTCTTCCAGCCCAACGATCATGGCATGCCTCTTCTCATGCGCTCGCATGGTTAATTCTTCCCAACAGTGAAAGAAAAGCAATAGAAACTCAGCTTGATTTAATAATTGCAGTCATGATTTATGTATAATGGTGTCACTTTATTGAACATTGATTTGATAGATAACAGAGAGCATGTGCCTGGCTTATTTGGAAAGTTTATTCAATGCTACAGATCCTTTGAGAAATGTGCAGAAACTTCTAAATACATGGAACAAACTCATCTGGTGAAAATTAGGTGTCTGAATCGACAAAAGCAGCAAAGGGTAAGGCAACAATTAGTATGCATAACTATTTCAAGGTGTGTAAAATAATACAGTTCCAGTGCCGGAGTGTCATTGATTTATGCCAGTCAAGGATATGGCCCATAGAACTGACAAGAAATGGTTATGCCTACTAGTGAAGCTGCTAATGTATTTCAGTCAGTACTAACTGTTTTTGTGTCACTGGAAAACTACAGAAGCACTGGCTCTTGCAAATCAGACACCTAAAAGTTCTTGTGATCTTTTCCAGTGAAGTGGCCAGAAAAGTGAGGCTGCATTTTGTGCCATGACAGTCCTTGTTTCCCTGTTAACATCAAACCCTGGCTTGACACACTGCTCAGGCTTCCCACTAGCTTAGGCATCATCACTACAATTTGCGCTGGTTTCTTCCCAGATTGAGTTAGGATGAAAAGCTGATCTTTCAGTTAGCCTTCTGGCATGGTATGAAGATGCATTTAGAATGCTTTTGAGACTGTTACCATTTCAGGTAGTCCCTCAGAAAGAGGGGGCTAGTAAGTACAGAAAACTGCCATGCTTGGTATTTCCAACAGCAAATCGTTTGTAAGTCGTGACAGCTGAAAACATATGGGAAGTATTTCAAACCAAATGGCTCAGATAGCTTCTAGTTTCTAATTTATGTGGAGGGTATTGAGGGTTATACTACATGCCATATTTTGTCTGCCAGATTTATGTCTCGGATCACTTCAGTCACAGGTATGTCTTTTCAAGGATTCAAATCACTGAGGGTAAAAGCTCTCACAAACATGAGGACACCAAAGTCCTTCACAGTCTGGCCGTAAGCTGAGCTAGCTTTCTTTCCCAGATTCTGTTTTGTTCAGTTCAAGGCCTGTGGGTATTTGAAATGCAAGGTTTTATTCCTGGACCAAGTTCCTCTGGAACATCATTGGTAATTGTTGGCCTAACCACTGGTGGGACTTGACCATGTAAGAATATTTACAAAGATTTTTAAAACGGAGATCTCTGCCCTGCCTCTGTATTGCTGCTTACACAATAATAGTGATGTTCCCTGGAAATTTTCAGGCTGTGACTCGGCCACTCTTACATTTTCATGCTCAACATAGAAGATGTCGAGGGAAATAACTAAACCTTTGTTGTTACTTCCCCAAGAGGAGGTGCCCTTTGTACAGTTTTGGGCTGGAAGACAAGCGAGCCCAAGACTGTTCATGGTTGTAGAGTAAGTTGTTTTATTTACAGTCAGTAATCCTGGAAAACAGATGGTTACAGAAGCATACAGCAGGCAATCCCTTCACCCTTCATTCGCAGTTCGGTGTTGGTGCGTAAGGTGCTGGAAGTTACATTACCTCTAAAGCTGAATGGAGTTCGTATGATAAGAATTAGAAAGGAAATTTCCCCTTAAAGGATTAGAGTTATAAATGCAACAATTTTTATTCTCAAGAGTAAAAATCTAGCCTGCATGCTAACAAAAAAAATATGTATACTTCTCTGTAGACCAGCACCTTCCTGTGACCTTTGCTAGAAAAAGTATGAATAAAGAGGAGAGCTGTGGTGGTGCAGTATTTTCTCGCTTTCACAAAACCTGATTTTAATTGTGGCAAGTATCTTCGTGTTAACATGTATTTTTCTTCCAAGTGACAGGCTAAATTGTGTTATAATGTTAATCCATTTTGACAATACAGACAGGATATCTTCATAAGAACCAGACCTTAACGAGACCTTCTATTGACCTTTACAACATAACTAGGTTATTTTCATAATTTACCTTTGTTATACTCAGTTCAGCTATGAAGAGTCACAGTACTTTAGAAAAAAATTAAGCTAAAACCAAATTCACCGATACAAAAATTTCTTAGATTTTCTTGAGCAGATGTTTTGAGTTTTAAATAACTAAGTTGGTTGTAATTTACTTGTCTTAATACTATACAGTACTGCTATGCCTGCTTTTATTAACACAACTGCTAATAAATCATTATGAAAGAAGAAAAAGTATATTTGGTGTTAAGCCAGGTTGCCTTTTTCAATGCATTCCTCTTTCTTCCTTGGGTTTATTAACCACAGCATTGGCTAAAGCAACATCTAAATACCTAACCTTGAAGTAAGAAATTATTTAGAAGTTACTGTGTTTGTCCATAAGATTTCTTATGTTTTCCTTATCCTCACATAGAAAATATGCTAAGCTTGATTCTTCATTGTCTACACTGTGAGTAGTACATTACACCCATGCAAGACAAACACAACATGGAAGGAAAAAAATCTGATTTGTAGCATAATGGATTTACTTTGAACTCGTCCCAATAATTACAAAAGGTGATGAGTGATGAAGAACCCAGCTCGTTATTCCTAAGAAGCAACTATGTTTTAGCTAGTACTGCATATCAGAGATGTAAACCCCCTGGTTTATTACACTGATTATTATTAGTCCAGTTGCCAATCCAAAAATCATATTTGATTGTCTCATGCAGCAGAAAACTAATCTATTTCCCTTCTTAGTTCTTCCTCTATGCTGGTATAGACAGGTACATTAATCTATTCTGCCAAGAGCAATCTCTTCATCTATGCAGAACTAAAATGATTCTTCACTTTTATCAGTATTGGCATCTGCATATATGCAGAGGATAAACCAGAAATGTTTCCTCACCCCATTTTTTGTCAGTTCTCTGCTTGGAGGGTGATCAGATCATCTTTAATTGCATACTGAACAACAAATATCTGACATCCGAGTTTGAGTGACTAAGAACTGCATTTTGTTGACAATATTAATATGCTCTTGTGTCTTATGTCTATCAATTTTTAGGAGTTTAATCAGATTAACACTTTGCTGCATACTCCCAAGAATACCTCATTCTGGCAATACCTAATGCTAGTCATTCACCAGACAGCAGCAATCTAAATTCCTTCACCTGAAAGATATTGGATGCATCACACCCAGGTAAGTGGTAGTGAAAATAGACCCAGTTCTTAGGGAGGAGGTTTCAAAGGACAGGACTGGATCAGCTTGTTGGCAACAGTATAGGGCGGTCCCACTCCTCCCCTTCCCTTTCCTCAGGCACTGCTCTGATCTCCTGTCAAACAGATTAAGCACAGTAAAATGGCCGAATAAATCATCTTCTGAGGGCCTAATGACCTCACCAGAGGAATTTCACCATCATCTCTTTGGGAGGCAGGATCAAGCCCGTAGGGAGACTCTGAAGTAATTTATCTGCGGGAGGAGGAATCTGAAGTTATATGATCCTTAGCTTGATGGTGGGATAGGTTCTCATGCAAGGTTTTTCATGAGATTGGAAACTGCTTAAAATTTTATTTTGATAGTGTTTGGCTGTGTGGTTTGTTTTTGAGAGGAACCTAGGTCTCTAACTAAAAGGGAGACAAATAAATGAATGAAGAGGATCTTCTCATCTTCATCAGCCCATGAGTCAGTGTGATGAGAAAAGGCAAGGTGTGACCCAAGTGCCTCTTTTGGATGACATGTTAAAGCAAAGTTCTGACCACTTGTGGTCATTAAAGATCCCACGTCAGTAATTATATCAGTAAAGTGTGTTAACTCTGATGACCTGGCCAAATGCCACGTCTGAAAATCACATTCTCCTTTCCAACATTGCCACTTCACTTCAAATGGATACTATAGTCTTCATTTCCTCTCGGAAACAGCTATGTTGTTGTAGGCTGCTAAATTCTCGCTGTTTCACCACAAAGCTTCAGCACTGTACTAGATTAAACAATCATTATATGGTTTCTGTATCAGCTTGTAAAGCAAGGCAGTATTTCACATGATGAAAGGCACTATAAAAATGTAAACTACTAATACTTTTAAGGCCTCTCACTGCAATACGAAATTGGCCAGTGGCAAAAAGTAGTCAGCTGAGACAGTGTTGAGTGCTTCCATTAACCATTGGTGTGCAACATTTCTCCCAGCATGTTTAGTGTTGTGAATGTATACGTTTGACCTAAAAAATCAGATTTTTATGTACATTGTGGTACAGGCTCTGCTTCCTTTTTAGGTCAGATTCTCATCTGATTTATGCTGCAAACAGAAGTCCTACAGGAGATACGCTTGTGTTAAGCACAACCCCCCCTGAAGTAGTACTTGGGCTTTTTGTGCTTGTTCAGTTGCCTGCTCGGAGGCCACTGCAAAAAGAAAGGGTGCGAGCCAAAACTCACTGCTGTGTGGGGTCAATGCAGCAGAGTAATTTAGCTAAGGTAATAGAGTCAAAAAGGACACAAACAAAACCATCTGTGTTAAAATAAAGTTCTTTCCCATCTGATGCCAATGCTGGGTGCTTAGAGAGAGAACATACAAAATAGGGTGCACCTGTAGCAGGTTTTCCCCTGGTAGTATCTCCTCAAATTCTCCCAGCTTCCAGCACCCTGCAGGACTGTACACAAACAAACAATGCACAGAATGGGTAAACCAGTGGCATGGAGAAATGATATACAGATGTAGCTGATGCTGAAAATGCAATTTGCATAATATGGTAATGTATGCATTATAGTTCCAACTACATACATGATCAAAGCATCCATTGTAAATGATAATGCAAATTAATTTTAGGCTCATTATTATTAATTGAACCTGAATAGAAATCAGGTTCAGTAAAAATAGAATAAAGAAACAAACCGAAACTATGTAGGGAAACAGTCATTAATATGATTATTCTCTCTGACTTACAGTTAGGTACATGCTCTTTCTGTCTGTTTCTCCTTCTGCCTTCTCTGCTATGATTTCAGATACAAATTCTCCGTTATTCTGCAGCTCATGCTTTTCATTTCTTTGTTGATGTTCATGCTACTTTCTCAGCAGACTTTCTCAAATGTATTATTAAGGTCTGCATGGTCTAATAGGTTGCCATTACCCTGAACTTTATTCATCCCTTTTCCAAACTAGATCAAATTTGAGCTTGAATAATGTTGATAGGGACATTTGCCTAAACTAAGTTTGTTACTGCAGTAATGTGTTGGGGTTTTTTGTGAATTAATGGATCATTTGTTCTTAAAAACAGAACACCAGTATGTTCCTGATGTTCCTGCCCCTTCTAATAACTTTTTAATAGTGATCTTTTCTCCTGTTGTAATGGTTTCTTTTTTCCACGGTGGCTTATGGCTGGAGACAGGAGAAGGATAAAATACTGGAATAAAGTCATTATCCAGAACTGAAGTTTCTGTCCTAAAGTGGGTTTTAAATCATTTAATCAGGTGATTAATTATATCCAGATTTTCACTAAATATACTTAAATCTGGTGAGGCTATATTTCTTTTTTTCTTTTTTTTTTTTTTCTCTTCCCTAGGCAGTAATAGAGGGTATGATCTTCAGTGACTACAAAAATTATTTAGCATTGATAACTGTCATTAACAGCCATAAGAAATGCATGGTTAGTCTCCATAGAATTAAGGCCACCATAAGGATATGAGCATCTTTTTTTTCTCTGTGAATATTTTAACTTTATCATAAACCTGCTTTCAGTATAGGATACTGTTTTGGGCAAAGACTGCACACAATTGTAGATGCAAAATAATATTAAATTTCTTCCTAAACTGAGGAAGCAAAATTGGACAAATAAAATTTGTGATCTCATTTATAGAAACATTCCTGTCTGTCTCTCCTTAGTATGACATTAACAACTTAATTCTGGCATTTTAAAGGAAATAGCATTTTAAGTAATAATTAATCTCATTATCTTCCTTGCTGTTACTTTTATTTTCCTTACTATAGACCTTATGACTTCTTTACATGTGGCATTGTAAGAAGTGTTAATGAAACTGCATGTCTCATTTAATTTTTTTACAGTTTAAACTATATTGATACTCACAACTGCAGTGAAGTTGCACACAGTATCACAGTACGTACTAGTTAAAACCAAGTCCATTTCCCAAAGTAATTTTGGAAACTATGTTGGAGCGATGTTGTATTTGTATCACAGTGGCCACCTCTGAACCAACTTGGCCAATATACCATTGATCCAATGCTGCTTGCATCACCTGCAGGGAGCAAAGATAGGGTGGCAACTGGAAGACTAAAGGGAGGTATTTTTGTCCCTGCCTCTTGCTGGTTACTCACACTTTTACCCTGCTGTATTTGAGATGTTCTCACCCTGTCTCCTCCGAGGGAAGATCTAGGCAAGGAAAAGCTGAAACTCTTTTCCCATTTTCAAACATAAAAACATTCTGCTTGTGAAGTCCCCATTGACAAATGGGGCTGCAGCCTGTGCAGACACTAACAGCATTAGACCATGGCCAAAAGATTGATTTTGTCACCTTTATTAATGGTAAATGGCATTTTACTTCATATATACTCACTGAAGTCAGCAGGACTTGAAGCAGAGTATGCAGATATTGATTTTGAATCTTGGACCAGCATCCCCCACTCCTCCCAAATTTTACGTTTTACGGAAATGCTGGTTTAACAGCTCTAAAACGGAATGTTGCAGGTGTTCCGTATTGGCAGCTGCAATGCTACTGATGCTATGCAGCACAGGATGTCCAGCCTTATTACATTTCAAGACACAGGAAATGCAACTCGGTATCTGAATGCATAAGAAGGAAGGAGCCTTTCAAAGTTCAAGGTAAGTGCCATTATTTTTAGGTTGTTGGAGGAGGAGAAAGCATTTAATGCTCCTTTACTTAAAGTACTTTATTGTAAAACTTGCTTTTCATTTAATGTTTCCTACAAAATTCAAGACGACTGTGGAAAACAGCACATGCATATATATATATATACACAAAAATTACAGACTTTCATACTTACAAGCTCTTGGATTCTTCCACCACAAAAGCTCACAGTAGGTAGAGGAGATTCACAAATGGGAAATGCAGAACTTCCAGAGACTTGGCCCCTTCTCATGAAGACAGACTGAAGAGAAGACAGCAAACAAAATACAGGTTGCTATATACATAGAAGCCTTTGAATCCGAATTATCCCTGTGTGTGTCTCTGTGTGTGTGTGTGTGTGTAAGTATACAAAATGTTAAACAAAATAAAAAAATGTAGAAAAACATGCATGTGTTCACCACACTCAAAATTAGTCTGTTGACCTTGTTTCCTGAGGCCATGGTTTACATCAGCCATTCAGCAGGATTCAAACACTGACTAAACATTGATGCGGACAACAGCAAACTCCCAAGGTATGAAACCAAGTTTTCTTAAAGTTCTATTGGAGAGGATATTCCTTCTTACATTGTAAGGCATAAGGTGGTTCCTGATCATTGAGAGCAGGGACAAAATTTTTCCTGAGAATATATGTTTATTCCTTCCTTAGTTCCTTGAGCTTTCTCTAAGCTTCTGCTCATTAATGGTATGATGATGGAAAACATGAACTACTGTGGTCTGATCCAACATGGTGATTCCTACAGCTGTACTGAGAATGGGTGTTCAATAAATAAATAAAATTCCTTGTGATGCACAAAAGGAGGAAAGGGACAAAGTGCTCCAGGCCAAGGTCAGAAAGCCCCTAGGAGATCTATTCTTGATTACCTGCTGTATTTTTTTCTCACATGGCTTATTCTTGCAGACTTTGACTGTCTGATGCCTTTCAGTCTCAGGATTTTTTTCAGATATTGACAATAGGTGTTTTGCCATAGATGGTAAGCATGACAAACTGTAAAGTTGCATACTAGATATTCTGGCATGTGCTCATATCCTGGTATGATCTCATTTTAAGGAATGCGATTGTGACTTTCCAGCATTATAAACTGAAATCAGGATTTGGTTGTAGACTGCTGCATGCCATGTAAAATATTGTCTCTCTGTGAATTTCAGCTCATGTCAATACATCTTTGTAGCCAATGCTGGAAAGCATCACCGATTACTGTGGCTGTTTACAGAGCACAAGAACAGAATATTTAATTTTACCAGCCTGTAAGGACAACAAAGCTGAATTTGAACTCTAGTTAAAGTTTTGCTGATTACTCTTGACCTTTCTGGAACAAAGACATGAAGGTCACTGGAGTCATGATTTTTTTTTCACATTCTGCTTGTCTCTGTCATTCCCCTAATAATGCAGAGGACTAGAAACAAGAGCTGGGTGGTGTTTTTTTCCCCCTGCCTGGAAATCTATTTAGATTAGTCACCAGGTTTTCCAGTCTACGGTCATTGGAGGTCATTTGGTTTATAGCTGAAATTCTCAATTGGAACCTCATCTTGTAATCAGAACTTAAAATCCAAGTGAGGTTTTGTTTCTCCCCTGAAAGGGTAGGTTGTTGTATGATTAGCTTCAGAATGTTAAATGGACTGTCTGTGTAATGATGGGTAATTTGGGGGGGCCTAAATTGCACTATGAGAAGACCTGTCTTGAATAATAAGTACTGGACTATATTATAAAGAACAGCATTCTAGGCTTCTCCTAAATGCTAATTCTATTACACATTAACATCTCCTTTGCTGTAAAATGGCAAAAGGCAAGCCAGCAAGATGTAAAAATCTTGCAAAGTGCATTTTCACTTATAGACTGTTCCTAAGAGCAAGCTGTTTCCTGAAAACGTCCCTTAAATAAGCATCCACTTACAGTGGTCATCATTATATAGCCAGCATCTGCTAATAGCTGTTCCACAGCCTTGGTTGCTGGCAAATATGAAGTATTTGTTGTAATCTATAGAGTGATGGAAATGGGGTATAACTTTTACACTAATTTTTAAGAACTATTTTTAGTCCCAAGTATGAAGCATCAGTGGCATGGTGTAGATGTACTCCTAGAGGTAGTACATGAAGTCTCGTGTCCTGTATGTTCTTTGAGTCTGCAAGATTACTGGTAAGAGTCTGAAAGCCCTTTTTATTTTTTTGTTCCTTGATTAATTGATTGTTTTAATGTCTTTTTGGCCCATGTGCAATTCAAACTTAAATACAAATTTATGCATTTAAATGTATGTGTGCATGTATATAAAAATAACCCAAACTGAAGACTCCATGAAGGAATAAATCCAGCCCTGTCATGATAGTGTTATGGAGGTTATTATTTTGCTTTGTTAGGGTAAACCAGGGGTTTGGCCAACATCTTGTGATCTAGAAGTTGACGTTTGGTTTCCTCATTCTTGTTACTCCTTAGGTTCCCAGCTTCAGAGACCAACCCATAAGTAGCTTTAGCATGTTCCATCTCTCTCTTTACCCCAGCTGCTGGCTCCCTTTCTTGTGTCCATTTGACCTCCGCACAGCTGCTTGCATAGAAACTAGAGGTTATCTTGCACAGGGTTCAGTGTCAGACACTACCCTGCGCCGTGCCAGCTGGATGAGTGTCTCCAGTTGGGTACCACCCCACAGTCCACCACCATGACCATCATAACCTGTGACGTGAGCTCGTCGCTTGCTCCAGCAGGCACTACTGTCACTCTTACTGGCAAGGTGGGCATTTTCAGCACACCTCTGCAGGCAGCTGGTGGATCCACAATGTGGCCCCATTACTTAAGGAGTCTGAATCACCCTTTGGGCACAACTTTTTGGTTCCTCTCTAGGCTTAAAGGAGCTGACATCACCCAGATCTTAAGCTTTTCTCCAGAGCCACCCATCCAATGCCAGATTAGCTTTCTCCTTTATCTTCTTTAGCCACCATACAAACACCGCTCCTTTTAACTGATTGCTTTTATATATTACTTTACATGGATTTAAAAAAGTTCAGTAGATTTCAAAACACCCCACTCAACAGATTCCAGCTCAGCAAGTCCACCAGCTTTCCAGAAATGGCAGACTGCACAAACATGCATGCACCTGTGTTTTTTAATTTGTGACATATTCTGGGATCCAAGTTATGCCGCTGTATATCTCTGATGCAAAGATGATAGAAAACTACTGTAACTGAATGTCTGGAAAAAACCCAACCACATAAGGAATCCATGCCGTTCAGAGCTATCTGTGTTTTTCACTTGGCATTGCTAGACCCTGACTACTTTGGAGAACCAAAGGTGGCAAAGGTGCTTACTTTCTTTTACTGAAATTCATTTCATGATTCAGTCCCATTCCAGTGATCTGGGGCTGCGTTTTGAAAGCAGGTTATTTGGCTGAGGCCAGGCTGACTTTTCCAGCTAGCTTCCTTTCTCCACAGCTGAGATCTCAGAAGAAAAAAAAATTAGTTTAACTCACATTAAAAAGGCACCTTTAACTCTAAGCACCATTCCCAGACAGCCTCCTGCATCTCTCAGGCTGGCAACCAAATGCCAGCGTATTAGTGAATGCGTTTACTTTTTGATGAAGTACAGACCTTAAAAAGCTAAGCCGGATACAAGGTTCACGACAGACAGCAAGGTCTTTCACTGCAGAGAGAAATGTGCAGCCGCAGAAGGTGACTGCCCACAATGTATTGTAGGAAGACTTCGGTTTGAGATATTTTGCTTTTTAATAGGCCATGTAGTCTCTTGGATGTACATGGATACGATGCTGACTATAGGGTCATTTCTCCAGCAATAGTGGAGCTGGCTGTGTGTTCTCTTCTAGCAGATGATTTAGTTGGTGTTCCTGAACCTAATGAATTTTGGTGGCAGGAATGATAATAGCAGACAATTGTTTGTCTCCAGTCGCTAAATTTTTTTACAGAGTTAGAATAAACCTGTCTGCTTCACTAGTCTCATGTGTAACAAAATAAAAACAAGCCTTCACAAAGAATCATTTTCAAGCACCATTTTATGTTTTGTCTTAGCCTCATAAATGCCTTTCATGTTTTCTGATACATCAGATACCATAATGCAAAATAAATAACCAAGTGAAACACAGAGATATTCTCTGGGTGGCTTGTGATGGAGAAAAAGAGCCTTGTGCTGCTTCCTTTACCTCCTAGTCTTTACCTAGGGTTTGGTGTTTTTTTCCTACACTTGCAATAGGTGCTTCTTTGTAGCATGTGCATGAAACACTAATGTTATTTTAATGCTGTACCATTTTGCAGCATTTTGGAGCCCAGACACAGCTCAGGACCCCCACTGAGCTAGATATTGTACAGACAGAACAAAGCCAGCCCTGGCTCTGAGGACAGCCCATCCCACACTCCACCTCCCATGGCCACAGGAGACCAACATTGTAAATGTTGATGCATTCACCACATCTGCCGCGCCTGCAGATCATACAGACAATGACATTGGCTGAGGCATTAGGGGTTTTGCAGAAATGCCTATTGGTTGCTGAACACATCATTCAAATGTAACAGTTTTTTTAAAAGGCTTAAGGCTGGTGTTTGCCACAAGAGACCCATGTGAATCCAGCTTTGAAGGAAACAGAGGAACATGCAAGTAGAGCAGGACTTCTTAGGTCAAATATTTAAAAGTTATTTAGGAACTCACAGCCTTAATTTCAAAAGTGAATTAGAACTGAATTTCAAGGAACAAAGAACTTAGGATATTTTTGCAAGAAGGGCTAGGTTCCCATTTCACTTTTCAAAATATTACCCCTTGTGTTTAAAGAACCACATGGACATGCACACACGCAGACCCACTACCGTCACTCCGGAGCAGAGAGAGAACAGCAATAGTTCTGTGCTGGTTAGCCGAGCGCAGCTCCTGCCCACTAACTATAGCTATGTCAGGGCTGGGGAGAAGAAACATCTTTGTTATGCTCCTGCAACAGGACCTTTCTCCTTTTTTGGTCAGTGAATCAGAATTAAATTTACACTGGAGCCAAAGTTAAACTTAAACCCAAAATCCTGTCCTCCTCTGGTCACTAGCTTTAGCATTGTAGCTTGAGTTTATGTTGAAGACATCAAATAAAACTTCAAAATAGCATAGGAACAGTGACCTATCATTTAGCATCACTTTGCATTTTTTCCATAAAAGCAAACCTGTTTGTGCTAGAAATAGCTATAGGCATCTGACTCATTAAATTTTTGTTTGAATTAGTATTTTTTTCTGATCAAAATAAAATGTGATTTCCAAGTTACCCACAAAAAGATCGATTAAAGCTCCTTCCTAAAACAAAGCAGACTTTCTATCTTTTAAAGTAGGGATCATAACTAAAAGCTGTTATTTCCTTTTTCAATTAAGCTATTTAGGCAATTACATTTATTCTGAAAATATTATTTTCTTCTATAAAACTAATAATTCTGTCCCTCAAAATAATAAAAACAGAGTGGATTAATTAATTCTGCAAAGATAAATCAGTTTGCTCTCTACCTTACAATTTTTTTGCTTTTGACCTATAGGTCAAATTAGGATAATATTTCCTGCTGATACCCACATCTAGCTCTTTAAGGGAAAACATGTTGACGGTGGCTTAAAAGCAGTTTCAAACAATGAGTGATCCAGAATCATTGCTTGAAATCCCTCATAAAAATCTCTCACTTCCCAGCCTGTAACCTTTCAAGGTCTGTTCCTGACACTGGCCTCGACACCCAGCTGATGTTGGGTTTGCACTCCCTGCTGTCCAGCCCCTCCCTGTTCTGTAGGTGAGGCTGTCCAGGGAGATCCCTGGCATCTCTATAACACCCTTGAGTTGCTGCATGCTACATTTTTCCAAATTGTCTGCTGGTTCATTAAAATGCAGAGAAAAATTCTGTACTTTTTAAAAGTCAATGGGGACAGCTGCAGGGGCATGATTTTGCTTGGATGGTGTAAGACTGTTGGGACCCAGACCCATATCTCGACCTTTAACCAGTGAAAATCAACAAGGCTTTGCTGATTTCTTGCAGCTGAGGGATTTTCTGTACATTTTTGAAGGGCCTCAAACTATCCTTATTAAATACCCGTCACACTGATACACACTAGGGCTACACTCTGCACAGTGAGATCAATAGGTGTTTTCCCACCAATTTCAATACTTCCACATATGATAAAACTTGCAGCCACAGAAAATCCTGTGGCACATGAAGTATATTGTGAGGGCCATGTTCTTAGCTGGGAGAAAACTGGCACAGCTCCCTTGACTGCATTAACGTAAAGTCAATTTGCATCAGCTGTATATCTGGCCCTAGATGTTGATTTATCATTTGGTCCCTTAGCCTGGGTGAAAAACTATGATACATGTACATAACTGCATTTGCAGAACAGTTGACATGTAAAGAGAAAACGTGTTTTAAGAAAACATTAAAGTTATGTTTAGAAAGGCACGAGATCGTTCCTAGTTATTTTTACAGAGCTTATGACAAATTTCTGACATGCTAGCCACCTGTGAAGGCAATGCTCACTTCTTCCATTTTAAAAGGCTTCCACTTGGTCTTCGTCTTTACAGCCAAAGATTTCAAGGACATGGCTTGTTGCTTAATTCATTTGATCCTATTGGCTAGCTGTCAACAAACCTGACAATCCTGTATTTGTAACGTCATAAAGTTCCAAGTATGATGTTGTAAACTGAGGACCGTGACTTTGACTTAAGGGCACGAGCAGATGGCTTGGGTGCTTACTTATGGTCTTGTTTTCAGGAAGCAAGACCTTGCAATCATAACACTAAAAAGTTACTTCACTGGAAAAGAAGGCAAGAAATCTTTTCACTGAAGTGCCCCTACTGTTTCTCCAAGCCTTCCTGAAAAAACACAATTGATTTCTAAGATCTGCGCGAGGCTGCATATTTATTACCCTGAATGAAATATGGATTGCATGAATTCTGCTGGTGTGACATTCAACCCACTCGAATATTATGAGTTTGACAGTTTGACTCTAACTCAGTTTATTTCCCACTTGAGAGACTGGAAAGGAACAGATGGGGATGTGAGAACGACCAGAGAGGGAAAGAACGTGCAGCAGCTTGTGCTGCCGGGCCCTGGTGTGAGCGCACCTCCCTGCAGCTAGTCAGGGGTTGCGACCGCCATCTCCAAGTTGTTTTCCAGACATTATTAAAGCTCCAGAAGCACATGTAACTCTTAAAGCAGGCGTTAGGCAGCCCCAGAAGGTAAGAGAAGGTCTGCTGAGTATGGACTGTGCCAAATTTAGCACTGGAAGGGAAAAGGTGATAGAGGTCAGCTTTACGGGTCTTGTAGGATGTTGGCTGTCTCAACTGATCGTCATTGCCATCAGGCATGTCCCTACATTAGTGCTGAGTTAATAGATAACTAGCTGCATCATCACAATATTTACTCCGCCGGTTTGAACACTCTTTTCCCCTGTTAATAGCATCTCTCTTTTTCAAACGTTTTGTGTATTTTCAGATCTTTTGTCTACTTACCACATTTTGTGTCCTTATTACATATACTGCTTAGTCATATATTTACTGAAAATTAATGAAGAAGAACACTTGGCACGTTCCAGAGTCAAAATACTTTGCAAACATTAACTAATTAATAATGTATCCCTTATTTTCAGGCATGCTAGCATGCTTGAATGCCAAGTGAAATTCTGCTAAATCATTGTCTCCCTGCATGTCCCCTGCTCTTTTGCTAACCCATTACATGGTTCAAGAGTCCGATTATTGAGTTTGGTTATAGACAGCAAGTCTGATCCAAACTTCTGATAAGCACGTGATTTCCAAAATGCCTTTATAATCCGGACCAGGCTTCTAGACAAAGCTCAATATGACACATAGCTGTGTCTGAGTGCGTAAGATATGATCTTAAAATAAGCTGAATGTCTGTTATCTGACAAAATACAACCACCGCTTTAAGAAGGCCTGGCCCCAGATGGCTGGGGCTTTGCCTAGGAGTCAAAGAGGTTTTACTATTTTGTTGTATATTCCAGCGGAGACCCTGAACTGAGAGCGCTCTGTATGCCAAGAGGGATACTGCAGTAATGCCAGCCCTGCCTTATGCAGTAGCTCGGGCCAGGGCCTTGCATTTAACTCCTTGCCAGCCAGGAGGACTCCAACAGTTGCTTTCAAGGTGGAAAACCAAGACACAAATCTTATAATTAACATCAGCTATGCCCATGCTTTATAGAGCCTTGTAACTGGTTTGGTTCAAAGGTGTTTGTTTTCACTGCAGAGTTTACAGAGGCTGTGCCTTTATTTATCCCAGGACACCCTTATAAATGTTTGAGTGCAAGGCTCAGTTACTGCAATTCCCTCCTAGCAGGAGTTTGCCATAACTCAGCTGGTTCACGAGGCTTGCTCACACATCTGACAGCTTGAGCGATATTGCTCCCACCTTGCTTTCCCTGATTTTTGCCAGCATTTGTATCACATTCTCCTTTCTGTTTACCATCTCCCCGCTGCCTTAGCATGATGCAAACTGGCATCTTGAAAGAAGCACGGGGTGTTGCACAAGTGTTTTAGGAAAATAGCTCTTCCTGAAACTTCTAACAGACACGTTAAGTCATCTGCAAGTCCTGATGTCTCTTCAAGGGTTTTATTTGGAAGGGGGGGTGGGGGGATGGGCTTCGGTTTTAGTTTTGTTCTACAAATATGGGAAGAGCACACTGGCCCTAGAAAATGGATGCTCTTAGATCAAGAGCACTGAATGCTGCTTTCATTTGGGTACTACAGCCAGATGCGATGACTTTTAAAGATTCACTTCCTAGAATAAGCGATGCCCTTCTAGGATGTACCCTCCGCTTACCAAAAAGAACAAAAGGTACAGTATGTACATATTCATAGGTAACATTACTGAGGAAGGAACAACTAGTCTCTGTCTTCATGGGAGGCTTATCTGAATTCAGTACATCAGTTCTTTTGAGTTTGTGATGTTTGCAGTTTGGTCACAATTTTTTTTCTACATTTTCCACCTCACTTGAGTGTTCCAAAGACTAATACGAGAGCAAGCAGTGTGCTTTTTCTGGTCTGCAGAAACCAGTATGCCCTACTTTTCACTTCCCTTAGAAAAGAATTTTATTTTTTTTTTCAGAGAATGTTCTGTGGCAGTGCAAAGAATCCTCCAGCCTGGTATGTTATAGCATGCTATACTCCCAAGGTCAATCGATTAATATCCTATATCAGTCATTAAACTTCTGATTAACTCTTGTCATCCCTGAAAACTTTATAGAACTTGCACAGAACAGTTCCTGTAGTGATACTCATTGCTGTCTTCATTGTTCAGGTTATATAGGGTGGTTAGGGGTGAGCCTGAAACTGCTAGAACCTAGAAAACAATTTTTTTTTTTAAGGGAACTGTAATGGCATTTAGGCACCAATACAGAAACAGCACCTCTTCTGTGTCATGCAGAAATTAAACTGCCTGCCTAAGAACTTACTGCTTCTAGGACTCCCAGACTAGTCCTTATAAATAGCAAACTTGTAAATAGTTTGACAGCCTTCAGGGACTGCTGACCTTGAATTCCCTTCCTATGAGTATATCTAAAGATTGTGCAAGCAATCCATGTTAAACAACTCCTATATTTATAAAACTTATAGAAATGAATAATGTAGCAGACCTGGCTTGGAAACAGCTACTGTTTTGGCTGTTTTACTGTTCCATGGTTGTAATACAGCGATGAAGGAACATCCAGCCATTAGTTCATCCTTGCCCTTAAGGAACATCACTCCTATGATTAGCTTAATGCTTTTTGTTTGTAATCCATTCAATCCCTCAGGCCTCCTAATCTAGTTCTCACTCCTGTGCTATATGTAAAAATAGGCAGAATACCCCAAAGTGAAGCAATTTTTCAGTATTATGTCCAGCCCCAGCTTTTGGATCTATTTGTGCCAGACCCTTGGAGCTGTTTGTCTACCCTAAATGTCAAAGAATCAGACTCCCATGAATGCTCCTGTCTTTGGGGATTCCCAGCTGCCGCTCAGACATCTGCAGAGGAGGAGGGAGGAATGATTCAGAAAAAGGGTTGTGACTGAGGTGCGTTTCCTCAATTTAAAGAGAATGTAACATAAAACAACCCTTTGGGGTTTTTGACACATGCCAGGGACTGGATCAGAGATCAGAAAACCCAGGTTTCAGAGCTCACTCTGACACCTCTGCCACTTTCCAAACTCACATTGAGTATTTCTTAGTTACTGACTTGAAAAAAATCACAAGCAAGTACAACCACACATTTCCACCCCAACTGTTAATCCTGATTGTTGACATGCTTAGGTATTTCTCTTTACCTTAAATGTTATTATCGATGCATGGATCATTTCCATTCAATAAAACTGTTGATTCAAAGAATTGAGTAATTTCTTTCATGGATGTGGTTAAATGGGAGGTACTACATTTGTCTGTTCTGTCAGCTGAGCACTGAATTGCTCTGGTGAGATACAACTATTTCTTCAGGCCAAGTTTGCGAATGTATCTTAAAAGGAAAATGTATAATATTGTTACTAATTTAAAATAGAAATTACATGTTTCCTACCTAGACTTGCATTTCAATTTGCTTAATATTGTCTGTATGTAATCTAATGTATTTTGTTCTATGTTTAGGGTTGACTGATGAAAGAATAGTATTGGGGGTGGGGTGGGGGTTGGGGGTGGGCTGTTTTCATTTAAATAGTAGTAGTGAAATAAGCTTGTTTGTGAAATAAGCTTGTTTGTAAAATTGAAAGAAGTGCACTGATTAGGTGGAAAATTGAAATTTGCCATGTGTCTTCAGCTCTTTTGGTTTTAAGAACCCTCATTATACAGCATTAATGCCTTCAGCTAAAACTCAGTTTTTAAATTCATGCATACAGGAATAGGGGAATATAGACCTGCAGCACATTGCTTGGACCTGTTTGTTAAGGCCATTTTGGGGGGTTTACAATAAAAAATAGGTCTGGGACAGAAGGCACCAGGACACAGTGGCGCTCTGATTTAAACCCAGGGCTCCCATCCCCCAGCTGCCCAAGCTGTGTGGTACAGCAGCTCCCCTGCAGCTTGGTTCCCAGCCCTACGCTGAACATGCAACCAGATACACTGGGAATTGCTCTCAGGCTCCTCAACTCAGCTGTTAACCGTGCAGGATCGGTAGTCTAGTCCTGCTCACTTAGACCATGTTATAACTGCAAAACACAAGATGGGAAATGAAGAGTAGCTCCTCGCTGAAATAGCTTCACCATGGACGGAACGTTACTCCAAAGAATAATAAGGCTCCAGCTTAGTTAAAAACTTGCTTGCCCAGCCATGCAACTGCAGTCCTGTAGTGCCAAAGGTAAATGAGAGGGAAAGCGGGGCTTTAAAAAGCTGCTTAAATACAGTAGCACTTCATATAGTAAGACTGTAAAGACAAAATGTATCTGGCACCTATACTTCAGACCCAGAGACACAGAGCCTTCAGTAACGTTTTGCTTCAAAGTTGCAGGCAGTGTCCAGAACAGAATTTACCAGGCTAGGTGCAGCCTAAAACATTAACAAAATTTCTGAAACCTTAGAAATGCAAGAACAGATCCCTCAATTGCCCTGAGTTGAATTTCCCTTATCTGGTTTAACAGAACCACCCTTCAAGGAGGACCATCACTCAAAGATGTTTTGTAGGGATACTGCAAAAGGGCAGTTAACAATTGCTTTGTTAACAGCTCTGTTTTATTTCACTAAGTGACTGATGCAAAAAAAGATTGGGACTCTCAGTCCACGTCAGACATAACAGGGATGGCTGAAGAGGTTATCACCGCCAGTTGCCTGCCCTATCCTTGTCCCAGAGGCTACTGCCACCATCGCTATAAGCGCAGGAAACAGGCATCACATCTGCACCTCCACCATCAGAGTTCATAACCCAGCATATTAACTTAAATTACCACTTATGTCACTTCAATTTGCCAGACTTTAATTTGCACAGCAGGAACCATGGTGCGTCCAACCCACCCCATGTCCTTTGCTGGGAAAGGGGAGCACCCAGCTGAGATCCTGTCAAAATCCAACACGGATCCCAACCCAGTCTTAACTTTTCAGTTTTCAGGGACATGTATGTTATACTTATGGGACTCTCTCTGATGCATCTGCAAAGGTTTGTTACCAGCACTGGGTTTTAATTAAAGCTGGTAGGTAACTTCTATCTGAAAATATTTTTCACTGATAACTACCGATGTCTCAAATCTGGAGGTTCCTCCAAAATACAGCTATAAGCAGGAAAGGGTTAATCAGGTTTCTGAAGAATAAGTGTGTTTCGAGGTGGAGAGGGGTCAAGGAGAGGAAGGAGATGGGAATCTGTCGGATGAGGTGGATTGGATGCATACATTTTTAATTGCTGAGATTCGGAAGGGAGGCAACCTTTTCTATCATGAAGGATCTTGTAGCAGAGGAGAGACGCTGCTTGCCCAAATTCAACATTAACCCAAAGCAGAAGGAAACACAAGAATCACTGTTGGTCTCCTGCAGTGTTTCCCTTTGATCAGGCCAAACCCTCGCAGGATGCAACGCATTTTGTGACTTGTGAAGGCGCTGTCTGTTCCACGTCCTCCACCTGCGAGGAGGTGTGGTGGCACACAGAGCCTCCTCACCCCACCCGGCCAAGGCACCCGCCGGTCTCCCCGTGTCTCCTGCGCCTCGTTGTACCAGCCTCCGCTCCTCCGGCACCCGCAGGCATGCTCTGCCATCCGCCAGAGCCGCTGCAGTCTTTTCAATAATGCATGAGCAAGGCTTATGCCCTCATTTTTTACAGTTCTTAATCAGATAAAAAGGAGATGTTTGTTAGGTACTGCTGTCTGTTCTGCTACGGGACCGCCACAACAGTCTGGTTTGTGTTGAGTTTTGCAGGTAGAAATTTCCCTGTACATTCAGCAGTAGGTGCTGTGACTCTGGAGAGCAGCCACCCAATTAGGCACAACAAAGCATGTCATTTCCATTCGGAGACTACCGGTAAATCCTTTAATTAAAGGAGTCTTACGTACTTCAGTGGTTCCTTCTGGAACTACAGGATCCTCCTGAGGACACAGATGGCCTGCTCCACTTCTCCTACCCAGTCCTGTTCCTGGACCTCCTCCTTTTCATTAACGTGAGCATGACAGGGTGACTCCTGGCTCATTCGCATTCAGGGTCTGACCTGACAGTTGGGGGTCACTCAAGGACACAGCTGCAGCCACTTCTCTGGGCTCTCCCTGGTGACACTGTGGTGGCTGGTATGTGAAAGCTGTGTAGATGAAGTACAGCTCCTGCCCCTGGGCTCGTCATGCCTGCTGCAAATTTGCCTCACAGCAGATCGTTTCCATCCACGTCTTGCCCCTGCCCCCTGCTTTTGCTGCACCCAAAAGCAGGTGTAACACACCAGCCGTGCCCCGTGGAGCCCACCCTGCACACATCAGGTATGCCTGCTTTCACGTACTGCCAAGCCAAGGGTGCAAACAAACAAGGTTTTTAATGAGATCCTGGGCAGAGCTGGTGCAGTGGATGCATGCGCAGCTGGCGCTTTGTCCTGGTTTCAGCTGGGACAGAGTTAATTTTCTTCTCAGTAGCCGGAGCAGGGCTGTGTTTTGGATGTGGTGTGAGAGCAATGCTGATGGCACACGGATGGGGTTGGTTGGTGCTGGGTGATGTTCATACTGAGTCAAGGACTTCGCAGTTTCTCGGGCCCTGCCAGGGACAGGGCTGGGGGGGCACGGGGAACTGGGAGGGGACACAGCCAGGACAGGTGACCTGAACTGGCCAAGGGGATATTCCATACCATGGGATGTCATGCTCAGTGTATGAACTGGGGGGAGTTGGCCAGAGCTGGGCCAGTGGCTGCTCGGGGACTGGCTTGGCATCGGTCAGCAGCTGGTGAGTGATTGTATTGTGTATCACTTGGGTTTTTTCCTTTTGGATTTTTCGCCTCTCTCTCTCCTTTTCATTATGATTGTTGTTGTCATTATTCTTATTATTATATATTTTATTTCAACTATTAAGTTGTTCTTATCTCCACCTGCGAGTTTTACTTTGTTCACAATTTTCCTCCCCATCCCGCTGTGTGTGGGACGAGTGAGCGAGCGGCTGGGTGGTACTTGGTTGCTGGCTGGGGTTAACCTGAGCGAGCGGCTGGGTGGTACTTGGTTGCTGGCTGGGGTTAACCCACACCAGGCTCCACACCTGGTCCTGAGAGGAGGCTGAAGGCTCTGTGACTGCCCGGGGAGGGAGCCTGCCCTGCCCTGTGCCAGGGTCCAGCCTCAGCTCCCCGGGAACCTCTGCTCCCCCCCAACACCCAGCCGCCTCACCAACCTCCCTCCCCACAGGCTTTGCAGAGCAAGCTGGAGTCATCCTGGGCAATAACACCTCATCCAAGCCTCGAAATAGGACTAACCTGTAGATACAAAGCTATCTAGCATACCTATTAATGAGGAAAGCAGCAAAGTTTATCCTTTCAGAAAGGAGACTGATTTGTAAAATTTTTCCCCCCACAAACCGCAGATGCTACCCTGGTTTTAGAATACCTGCAACCAAGATTTATTTTCAAGAAATGGTAAAAATGAGGCTGTGAAGTTATTTTAGCCTCTATTAAATAATTGCATTTTTTGTTCTACATGAGCTTGTACTTGGTTTTCTCTTCCCTTTTTTCTCTTTAACACAATTTAGCAAATCTGCTGCTCTGCAGATGGCTATAAAAATTATTCAGGAAAAAACATTTGAGGACTCTTTAACCTTCACAAAATATTCCAGAACTTTCTTTTGTAAAACTTTTTTGCATATTTAAATGTATTGGCAGGTCCTGTTAATATTCAAATTCCTACTTAAAATAGTAAAAATATTTTGCCATATTTCTGGGAGTAGTCAACCCTGTTAGCTTCCACTTTAAGTGCAATTATTCAGGAATATTATAGATCATTATGTGGCTTTGGGGAAAAATCAGTACGACTCAAGTGCCCATTAGTGAAAGTGAAATGGTAGTAAGACACCTAGGAAAGCACATGTGGTATTCCCATGAATATCAAATTAATTCATTATGATAGCACTGGTAAAGCATTAAACTATTTCCTATTTTGTGACACAAGATTTATTTTCCAAGGCTGGAATATAAACACTGTCCATCAATGCTGTAAGAAAGGGTTTGTCACGGTGAGGTTTATGTAAGGGATGGCCTTCGGTGTCTGTGTAGTGATGCTGGTGGTGGCTCATTTCTTCTGTCTCCTTTCCCCAGTTAGAAAAGCTCCCCTGTGGATAACAACCTATGCAACAAAGAGGTTTTCCCTTCCCAAATTCTGGCTGGATGCGAGGAAGAGCAACTCTCCATCTGAAGTAAGATGTCCCCTGCTTGGAGGTCAGTGAGAGCACATGCACTCCAACACACAAAACAAAGGTACATACCCCAACAGGAGACAGGGAACAGCCCCCATGTTGCAAAGCATGTGCCACCCTCTGCCTCTCCCTTTCCTGGCCAGCTTGGCGCACTGAGGAGACAAAAGGGGCAGCACCCCAGGTGATGCCCCTTGCCCATCCCAGAGCAGCCACCCTGAGCCATCAGCACACCAGCCCCTGGAGCAGATGATCTTCTGTCCTGCCCTGGGCTTTGAACAGGGCTCACACAACTGGCTCCAGCCTCCTGGGAACCGGCGGTATTTGATGCATTTCCATGGCACAGCACCATGGCACCTTTATTGCTTCAGGTCCTCACAAGCCAGAGGCTGTTCTTCAGGTGTCTGGAGTTTCTGACAAAATCTGTTCACGTGCCTGACAGTCAGGGAGTGGGCAGAAGTTGTGGCATGGTGGAGTGACCAGTAATGTGGCATCTCTGCTATATTGTGGTATACCTACCCATTATGGGTAGAGGAACAAAATGTTTTCTCATCTGTTTCTCATTCATTGCTGTTTTGGTTCAGAATTCAGCATGGCAATAGGAAAAATTCACATCTCAGGCCAAAGTAGGATATCTGTGCTCACAAGGGCCATAGCATCGGAAAGGAATAAAGAAGTCTGGACACTGAGAGACTGCGCTGGGGTGTCACAAGTAGGAGACATCTGGAAAGAAAGGACAAGGACCTCCTGCCTTGCAGCAGATCTCAAGCTTGATCCTCTGCGATGCCTCCTGCTTTCTGATAAATGGGAGAAACACAGCGTGCACCTCCTCTGCTCTGAAGGTACCTTTGTACCTTCTGAAGTTTCCCCTGAAGGCTTCAGGCGTGTGAACATTAAAACATACTTCCAGTCCCACATCATACAGCCAGGACATGCAGTGATGCTTGTCTGAAAGAATGGTGTTTTTTTAGACCTAAGACAGGCAATTGCACTGAGACCATGATCATTACATGAAGGGAGGGGAATGATTTTGCAAAATACTTTGACCTCAGAGGGTTATTTGCACCAGCACCACATAGTGTTCAAAGCTGACCCAACTGCTGGTTTTCTATACCGTTTTAATAAATGCTTTTTAACCGAAAGATCAGCTTTTTGCATTTCTCCTCATTTCCCAATTTCTATTACCTAACTTGTGGTTTTATTCAATAAAAACAACAAACACCCCACCCGACCTCAGTCTTCGAATGTACAATAAGATTTGAAGACATATTCCTAAAAAGGTTGAGAAGAACAGAAGCTTTAATATGAAAGAGATGGGGGTGGCTTCCTAAGAAAAATTTTTGAAGACCATTTGCTGAGAAACCTCAACAATCTCCAATTAAAAGCAAACAAGTTATACAGGAAGCTTATCCAGGAAATGAGCATCACACTTCAAGGCACCAGTGATATAATTGTCACGGTTCATCTCTCATTCTCAGGAAAAGGCCTGCAGACCACCCCTTGCCCTCTGTTTCCCCCTCGGTCCACCACCCTTCATTCAGTGACCCATTTAACTGTTCAGTCACTAATCTGCTCCTTTCGGAAATGTCTGCCAACTGCCAGGACATTTCACACCTATTACCTGTTGTCACCTCATCGGACATAGATTTAGTTACCCAGAAGGTTCCCCAGTCAAGCGACACCCAACTGATTCATCTCTTCTATGTTGTAAATAAAAAACTGCCACCTTTGCAGGGGGTGGGGAGCGTCCCTTGTCTATGATCTAGATGCAGTTTCTCCTGTAGGGCCCCAGAGAGTTTCCAGTGGCAGTGGTCTGCAAGTTTAATGTCCTTCTGGGGAAAGTGTTCCCAAAAATGATGATGCATTTGGGAGGTTTAAAACTAGGATTTTTTTTTTTTCTCCAGGGAACTGTAGGAATCAATGTGCAGGGGAATTAACCCTAGAGGGTGCTTAGGGAAGCTTAATTACAGTCAGACCAAACCCAGCGTGTGCCAGGCCAATCAGACAGAAGAATTCGGAAATGGAGGAGAAAACAGCTACAGCCTGAAACAAGGGGGAACACATTTGCTCTTTGCAAACTGACACAAGGCTCTCCCAATGTCCCTTTGGCCAGAACAGCTCTGCAGAGACTGAGGAGCTACCTTAAACCCACCTACAGTTCTGAAATACCCTATGTGCTGAAGAAAAATCAAGCACATATAGCAACCCATTGTTTAAGACTTCTTAAAAATAAATCTAATGAGTTGCTGATGGTACTACAGATTTTGATGCACTGCTCTTACCTCAATAATTTATAAGCAGGTTTTTGCTAGACGGTAGAGGGACATAAGAGTAATTGTAAATAGGGGAGGAAAACTCTGTGATACCTTTACGGTGTCCCAAATGTGGATCAGATGAAGCAGCTCTGACATCCGTCTTTGATAAATTAGATATACATATATAAGGGAGAATAGAATAGAACTCACATATCTAGACTTTAACAATTAATTTCATATGTTGCCATATAAGAAGTTAAGCTAAATAGAGCCCATTTAGTAACAATATTGTAGATATAGTTAAGGACCTTTCTAAAGAGTGTCAAAATGGAAAGTATGAGGATGCAGGAGAGTGGTGCAAGGTCCTGAAACCTACCAAATCCTTCTTCAAGGATCCTGGCACACAGATAGGAATGCACAAATGAAATTTGCTGATAACAGTGTTAATGTCGAAGTACTGTTAATACAGAGGACTATTAGGATATCACATGGAAAGAAATAAATGACAAATGGAGCAATAGAAATTGGATTAAATTCAATTATACCAACTGCAAGGTGTCATGCTCAGGGAGAAGTAGCAGAAATCTCTTATAAATTGGGAACTTTCAAGTGGAAACCAGCTGATTACCCTACAGACTTTGATACAGTTATTCTTTCTGCATAAATACAGAAGAGAGAAATGCAATCCTAGACGGGACTGGGCAGCCAGAAAGAAAGGAGTATAAAACCTGACTTGGTATTCTGGGCATCTGACCATACATGTTCAGGAAATATTATTTCAGATGAAACAGATACAGACAATGACGGGGGAAAGAGAACAGTCATGAGTAGATTGGAAATCAAAAGAAAAAAATAAACGTAGAGCAGAGACATTCTACAAAAATTCAGGCAAAAATTGTACCTACTATTAGACTGGTGATCAATGAGCTTATGAAAAGGATTACATGATACTATTGCGGTGATAAAGGATTTGAGCATAGGACACTCATGGGAAAATCCCTAAATTTAATCAGCTGAGCAGGAGAAAAAGAGGTCAAAGAGGAGAAAGAACTCACAGGGATTGCCAAGTAGTTTCTGTGTGGGTCTTCACTCCGAGGAGAATGGGGAAATACCTATCTTTGGTTTGTGAAGGTGAACTGCTGTCAGAGGAGCACAAGAAAAAGTGCTGAAACAACTTGACAAATTAAATTGTAATAAATCACTGAGACTGGAGCCTATTCATCTCAAAGTTCTGAAGGAACCAAACAAAATAGCTGAGCTATTAAACATATGTAATTTATCATTAAAAACAGCTACTAGATCAGAGATTTGGAGGGGAGCCAGCAGTATTCCAGATCTATAATTTAAATAGGTACCCTGGGCAAGCCTAGGAAACATTACTGTAGTCCTGACGTGGCTGTCTGGGGGAGAGGAACTATGTCAGCAGCAACAGGGTTTCTCCAAAGGACTGCCACGGGAAGCACCTTGCATGAACCACAGCACCTGATGGGGGGAAGGCTTTGTCCACCTTAGATTTGGGGCTGCATTGTTCTGAAATACACTAGATCAAAGCTAAGGAGCAAAGAAATCACCTTTATGGAGATGACAAGCTCCTGGTGTTAGTCCATAGCATCAGGTAGCCCCACGCTATGCCAAAGCGCTCTGTAGACACTAATTCATGTGTTTCTCACATATATCAACTTCAACAAGCCTACCCACCATTAAAGGTGGTGGTGGTGGGGATTTTTTGGTTGGTTGGTTGGTTTTTTTGGTGGTGTTATTTGCTTTTCTGCAGCCCCTTTTATGGATTGGGATGCCATTACACAAAATGCTGTGTACACAAGAAGGAAAAGCAAATACTATCCAGTCATCCAGAAGTACAGACAGGTAGTGGGGGGACTACAAGAAAACAGCAGCACAGATCAAGGGGATGAGCAGGCACCCCTGTGTAGCCACAGCCAGTTTTCCCCAGAGCTGTTAAAAGCAGGTTGGAGGAGAGGACTGCAGCTGCACCCTGGTGCATCAGGGGTGAGGGGTTCCAGAGCGCAAAGCTTTAATGTGCTCATTTGGAAGCTGAGCATCCTGTAAGCAAAGGATGGTAGGACTGGCCAGCAGACAGCAGTGACCTTTCCAAGATCAGTGTCCATCACCTTATTTTTGGTTCAACGGAAGTACCATTCCGAACCAAAGATTTTCAGCCCTTTCTGTTTTTCAGACGCTTTAAACATTTCCTGAGGGAGGGCCAAACAACTATAACAGATTTGAGCCTAATGACAACAGGCTTGCCTTTTGAGTTCATTTTCACACACCATTTAAGAGCAGTTAATGGAGCACAAATTTAAAACTACTGTTTTATACACTCATGCATGTTAGAAAATGGAATATGGCCCTATGGAAAATAATCTAAATTCTGATAACTTCTATATTATAAACATTTGAACATATGCATACCTACCTTCATGGAGAGATGACAGTTCTTCTACTTATGTGGTGAACTCGTAAAAGTAGTCTTAGCCTAGTCCATTTTTTAAACACTTATTCCAATAAACCATTTTTTCTGAAACATACACAGCCTCAGACAGACGTTATCTGAGAAAAGGGCCTTTAAGTAAGGTCAGAGAGGTATGTTAAGTGGCACATTAAGTGGTACAGCAAACTCAACCATTAGAATTTGAATACAGGATTGGACTTTAGATAGACCTACCCTGAATCTTTTCTGCAAGACTGAATGCAAAACAACAACTGTCAACAAAAAGCCTGACTTTACCCTTCAAATGTTGCTAATTTCAGAGCTCTTGTCCAAAAAGAAATATACAGCAAGAAGTGCAGTTGACAAAAAGTTTAACTGCACCACACTCATGCATTCATGTTTATACTTAAGTGCCTAGAAATCCAAAATAGATGATAGTATTTAAAATACTCTTATGTAATGGCATCTTGGACTAACAGCTGGGGAACTGGGCTGAAAGTCAGAAATACATCCTTGTAGCTGCCACCAGTCCATTTTCTGAACTCCAGAGCAAACACAGGCATGGGTTGCCAAAGTCTGCTATGGCCCCGTCAGCTGAGAATGACAAGAAACCAGAAACCATTTGCCCCAGCTACGCCCACAAACCCCGCAGCACAGTCACAGTGATGGCAACAGAAGGGTGTACCAGTCCCCTTTGCTAATGTCACTGAGGGAGGTGGCTCGCTGATGGAGATGGAGTGGCTGTGCTGCCGGGAGGTCTCCTTTCGCTGGCATGGGACGTGTGCCCAGTGGCAAGTGCTGCCAAGGCATCCATCCCAGAGCGCCACTCCCCTACGGCAGGCAGGTTCTCTGCCACCATGCCTCTCTGTGCCTCTCTACCCCTCATGCCCCAAGCTGTCCCTTTCCCTTCACTCCCAGGTATAGGCTCTATCTATAGATATAGACTGTTAACCTCCAGGCTTGAGAATCTCCTGCTGGATGCTTCTGGCTTCTCCGGGGGCTTCCAGAGAGTGCCTTAACAGACATAACCTACAGGAGACCTAAAAGAATAGAGCAAAGGAAAAGCTTTCCATTCGCAATTTGATTAGCTTTGTAACGCAACATTTCACAGTATTTCCATCACTGAAAACGGCACAAGGCAAAAATAAGGAACAAGAATTACAGCTGTATTTTGGGAGATGGGAGGTTAGATAAGTATCTTTTTATCTTTAACTGGATTGTTCAGTTGACTTCAAATATATTATTCTGTATATGAAGAAAAAAGTAAAAAATAAAGCATCTTTTACTCCAGTTTGAAAGACCCTCAACAACCCATAAAGGTAAAACATAATTTTAAATGTAAATGAAATGTTGTTTGCTGCTCTAGTGGTATCAATGAACTTTTGCTTGACAGAGAATTTCCCTCCCTCCCCTGACTGCAAGTTCTGCAGTGCTGATAATTCCTGATGCACAGACATGTAAGATTCATTGACCTATTTAAATGCTTTTCCCTGTTAAGAGGCCCGATTACTCAGGACTGGCCAAACTAGTCCCACTCTGTATCTAAATGCGACATCATAACTCCAGCGTGATTCATTACTATATGATAAGGATGCCAGGAAGTAGCAAACACACAAAGTGGGGAGGGAACGCAAGCGGGAAATATCTGACATTCAGAGAGGGTGTTTGAAGCTGACTTAGTGAATGCTAATGAACAGCCAGTTTGGACCATTTCCTGCTTGTGCTAAAAAAGGGTTGCTTTATCAGAAATGAACCCAGTATAAATCCAAGATGAGCGTAATGCATTAGCATGGTTGAAGAAGACACCTAAAACCCCTTTTGCTTTAAAAAAATATAGTGCTATTTTGGAACCAGGTCAGGAGACAAGTCTGTTGTAACTGACTCAGTTATAATTATAGTACAGATCAGGCCCTGACTCCACTGTAATTGTATAGCATGACAGGCTCGTGCATGAACGAAGAGTAGGAGTCTTGGCTAGAGCAAGACAAATTCTAATATCACAAACATAACAGTGAAAATCATAATTACAGATACTTCACTGCGGATCGGGGATGTAGCAGGCATGGACTTATTCCCGGTGACCTGGGAGGGACTGACTCAGCTCCCTGCTGCTGCTCGGCAAAGCAGCTGGGCTACGATGGCTGTGCTTTGCCAAGAGGGAAAATGATTGGTGGGGTGGATATTCCTTGTGGGTCATTGCCAGCTGATGGTGACGCAGGGGCACATCTTCTACTTTATCATGGTGGAGTGATCCCTGAAGGCGGGCAAGCATCTGCCTCCCAGAGCAAAAGCCAAAGCACCAGCAACAGGGCACCTTCCTTGCTTCTGCAATGCATGGGAGAGGCAAGCAGTTCTGGCGGATCATGATGGAGTTATGCTACACATCATCATCCTGCCGCGTGCTCTGCTCCCCTACATCTCCAGCAGCATAAAAAGCAAAAAGGTGCACCTTCCCCTCAGCTAGCCAGTGACTGCAAAGCCAGCACACACTTCCATCAGCCACCTCTGCACTGCAAAAGGTGACCTATAGCAAAGGCATGAGGTAGACAGCTAGTGGTGATACTGTTTCCCTAGCTGGTTTCATAAGCCTCCGTCTACCAGAGTGCTTTGATGCCTCAGGGTTTGGTTCAAAGCAAGCAGGGCACCAAGGAGAGAGCAAATGCAAAGAGCCACCAAGAGCAGGTATCTTCAGCATCTCACCTCTTGGATGTCCTTGGCACCAAGCACCAGGCTGTGGTGAGGTAGTGAATATTTTCCCTGGTGTACATTCTCCCATTACACCTTTCCTTTAGGGTTTGGTGATGATATCACCGCCTTTTATAGAACAGGGCAGTAGTTAAGCACATTGATGGGCTTCAGGGTCCCCTCTTTACAAGTTCAGGGGCCTTCTCATGTTTATGGATTTACATCTGACCTTTCCTGCTTCCCAAAACAGCATCCTTTCATCACCGAGCTCTAGACTACCGAGAACAAGTGGGTCCTCCCCACCCTTCCAGTGCTGTGTGGAAGATACATTTTTTTTATATCCTTCCAAAAATCGGTGAGAAAGGGAGACAGAGACATGATTTTCCATTTTCCATTAAACAGTTACTGGAGTTGACATTTGACCA